>NC_086187.1:24885000-25217500 GCF_023053635.1 Elgaria multicarinata webbii | reverse complement strand
GGTCTGATGATGTGATGACATCACTGAGGGCAAGTGAGGGGAGTGCCTTTTTTTGTTGCTGTTGTTTATTTTATTTTATTTATTTATTACATTTATATAACGCCCCATAGATGAAGCTCTCTGGGCGGTTTACAAAGGTTAAAAACAGTAAACATTAAAAACAAATATAAAAATTTTAAACCATCAAAAGCATAAAAACAACAATATCCATTAAAATCAACTATTCTGGGGTCGGTTAAAAACTCAGCATATGTTGTTAACTGCCTGGGAGAAGAGAAAAGTCTTAACCTGGTGCCGAAAAGATAACAGTGGGCCCATTCAGAAGACACCTTAAACCATGGCTTTAACGGTGGCTAAGCCAGAAAGCCAGGCCATGTTCAGAAGACACCTTAAACCACAGCTTTAACCACGGTGAATTCACCGTGGTTAAAGTCGTGGTTTAAGGTGTCTTCTGATCAGGGCCAATGTTGGCGCCAGGCAAGCCTCGTTGGGGAGATCATTCCATAATTGGGGGGCCACCACTGAAAAGGTCCTCTCGGAGGAGGAGGAGGAGGAGGACCTCATGTTGGGAGAGGCGTTCCGTCAGGGATTTGTTGTTGTTGTTGCAAGGAATGCTGAAACATTAGCAGAAAAGGAGAGGCATTTTTTGATACTACCAAAACATTCATGAAAAGAGGTGAGTGGTTTAGCCTCAGCTCTAGGTTTTATCTCCTTACAATCGCCCTTGGGACCTTTTGCCCCTGACTCCACCTAGAATCGTTCTGGTCTACCTGGAAAGGACCTCATCTTTTCCTTCCGTTTCACTCTTAATCTTCTCCCCGCTTTGGCTCTGTTTCTTTACACTTAACAGCTAGGCAAGCTGGAGAAATTGGCTGGAGACGTCTTATATTATTTCCCCCCGCAAAACATGAATTGGGTGGATGCACAGCGAGGCAGACTCTCGCCGTAATGCATCACAGCCTCTGCGCGGGCGCCCCGACGGAGGGACTTTGCATTGGAAATTGATTCGGGTTTAGAGAATCGAAAACCCCATTATTGTTCAACTCTGCAGCAATTCTAACCAAGTTTGCCATGCGAGTGCATGAGAACCGAGCCTGGAATTATGCGCAAGGCAAAGGTGGGGGACAGCGGGAGAGCGGGAGCCAGAATGAGCACGGATGCGCACCTACCTAGAAGCACTCTTTCTACACCTGACATATACGAAGTGGACGCTTCAGCCATTTAGCCGAGACTTCATCATTAATAAACGTTTTCCATGCCATCTTAGAGATGTCTCCTTTGATTATTTTACACATAATGAATAGCCCCGTCTCGTTTTAACGTTTGGTGCCTGCAAGCCCATTCCCCCCCCCTCTCCCCACTCTTTGCATGATTAAACATTTATCATCTGTAATGGATCGCCGCTACTCTGTCATTGCTCTCTTTTTGTAACCGCCGGCTCCCTCATTTCTGGATAAACTGACCGGGGCAAATGGGAAAGAGGATCCTGGAGAGAATGACAGGGATGAGGTGGGAGTTGGACCAAGGGGGAGAGGGAGGGAGAGCAGAAAGCCACTGCCCAGAAGAAAAGATGCATGCAAGCAAATGAAGGCCACTTCGCAAGTGAGGACATCACCACGCAAGAGGAATGCGCATGGGTCTAGCCACATGACACATGGCCAGTAGCCACTGTGAGGGCCTTGAAGGCTTGAGCCGGGAACTTCAATAGCATCATAGAATCATAGATCATAGAATAGTAGAGTTGGAAGGGGCCTATAAGGCCATTGAGTCCAACCCCCTGCTCAATGCAGGAATCCACCCTGAAGCATCCCTTACAGATGCTTGTCCAGCTGCCTCTTGAAGGCCTCTAGTGTGGGAGAGCCCACAACCTCCCTAGGTAACTGATTCCATTGTCGTACTGTTCTAACAGTCAGGAAGTTTTTCCTGTTGTCCAGCCGGAATCTGGCTTCCTGTCACTTGAGCCCATGATTCTGCGTCCTGCACTCTGGGAGGATGGAGAAGAGATCCTGGCCCTCCTCTGCGTGACAACCTTTTAAGTATTTGAAGAGTGCTCTCATGTCTCCCCTCAATCTTCTTTTCACCAGGCTAAACATGCCCAGTTCTTTCAGTCTCTCTTCATAGGGCTTTGTTTCCAGACCCCTGATCATCCTGGTTGCCCTCCTCTGAACACGCTCCAGCTTGTCTGCGTCCTTCTTGAATTATGGAGCCCAGAACTGGACACAATACTCTAGATGAGGCCTAACCAGGGCCCAATAGAAAGGAACCAGTACCTCACATGATTTGGAAGCTATACTTCTATTAATGTATCCCAAAATAGCATTTGCCTTTCTTGCAGCCATATTGCACTGTTGGCTCATATTCAGCTTGTGATCTACCACAATTCCAAGATCCTTACAGCTAGCCTTGTAACCCATCAAGGAATACCTGTGCTTAGGCCTCACAGTAAGGGCAGACAGGATAGAGGTGTGGATAAGGAGACTTTTTTCTCCATCTCGCGAATGCTAGAACTCGAGATCATCCCATGAAACCGATTGGTGGGAGATTCAGGACTGATAACCGGAGGGATTTATGCACACTGTTTAAACTGTGGAATTCACTATCACAAGATGGGGTGGTGGCCAACAAATTGATCGCAGAAGGGCAATTATCCGACAGATTACTGTGTTTTGGTTCATGTGCTAATTAGGGGAGCACAAATTTAGTCAGATCACATTATAATGCAAACTGGACCCTCCCCCCCCCCCCCAATCCCTACCCAAGTGTTGGACACTTTATGATGGACACCAGCCAAATAATTTTAGAGTTGGAGGGATTAACTTTACCCCCTCCCACAAATAATTTCCAGGGGTGTTTGAACTCCTTTCACCCGAGGGCCAAATTCCATTCCAGAGAAGTTTTCGGGGGCTGCAGTCTAGGGATGGGCGGAGCCAGAGGCAAAAGTTGTGGAGCCTAACCCCCCAAAATAACAATGTATCTTAGTTTGAAGTTCTTACCCCCAGTAACTTAACCTCAGGAGAAGCATTTCAGTCCTCTTAGCATGTGGAAAAACCTGCACGAACCTGAGAAACCACTAAAGGGGGAAAAGGGAGGAGCCAGGGAAAGGAGGCGTGGTCATTTGGGGACCCCCAGAGGGTCAGATTGGGACTGCAAGAGGACTGGGTATGGTCCCCTGATCCTGACGTTTTGCACCCCTAATATGGAGTTGTTGTTTTCTGCTTTGACCAATGGTGTCTCTTTGGTTTTGTGTTGGCAGGAGAACCAAGTGACCCAGCAAACACAGCATAAAGGGCGGGTCCAAGGAGAACAAGCGTGATGGAGAAGGAGCCCAACATCCAAGTGGAGGCTAGCAACCAGAAGACCATTGGAAGAGCCCGGGCCGAGAGGGAGAGGGAAGCTCGTACCTGAGTCAGAGCCTGTCTTCTCCCTAGATCCCTCCTTGGCCGGAGTGACTTTAAAGGAAGCCCGGTACGATGGCGGAAGAGCTGGCTTTCCAGGAGGACCTTTGCTAAAGCTTTGGCTTGTGGCGCCTGGAAAAGGTCAGCGCTGACTGAGACGTTTCCGTTTCCCCTCCACTGGACGTTTCCCTTCATGGTTCGGAACCATGAAGAGAAAGGAGAGAATGGCAAAGCTCCCCAAGAAAGGCTAGCCCGAGGCGGGGCTGGGTCGTAAGACAAACCACCCCCTTTCCCCTACCTCCCTTCCAGCAGATCACGGGGAAGATCCCCCAACTCTGGGTGGCCCTTCCAAATGGCAGGCCATCGGTGGGCCGTGACATCAGCACTGTGCGCTTGGATGGCGGCCGCGTCTCTCCTGTACGTGGGCGAGGTGCGGGCCGACTGCTGGCTGATTGAGGGAGAGAAGGGCTTTGTGTGGCTGGCCATCTGCAGCCAGAACCAGCCCCCGTACGAGTCCATCCCTCAGCAGATCAACAGCACCATTTTGGACTTGAGACTGAACGACAACAAGATCAAGAGCGTCCAGTTCTCTTCCCTCAGCCGCTTCAGCAACCTCACATACCTCAACCTGACCAAGAATGAGATCTCCTACATCGAAGACGGTGCCTTTTCGGGACAGTACAACCTGCAGGTGCTGCAGCTGGGCTACAACCGCCTGAGGAACCTGACGGAGGGAATCCTTCGGGGACTGGGGAAGCTGGAGTACCTCTACCTCCAGGCGAACCTCATTGAGACTGTCACCCCCAATGCCTTCGGGGAGTGCCCCAATATTGTGAACATTGACTTGTCCATGAACAGGATCCAACGGCTGGACAGCAACACCTTCCGGGGCCTGAGCAAACTCTCGGTCTGTGAACTGTACAGCAACCCGTTCTATTGCTCCTGTGAGCTCCTGGGCTTCCTACAGTGGCTCGAGGGCTTCACCAACATGACGCGCACCTACGACCGCATGCAGTGTGACTCCCCGCCGGACTATTCCGGCTACTACCTTCTGGGCCAAGGACGGAGCGGGTACCGCAACGCCCTGGGCATGCTCTCCTCTCTCTGCACCGGCGGCCCCTATACCATGCCGCCTTATTTTATCCCCCCCAAGAACCCGGTGACCACAGCTCCTCCCGAGAGCCCGTGCCCCGAAGAAGAGTGCTTCTCCGGTGACGGCACCACGCCGCAGGTCTCCTTGCACACCCCCGTGATCGATCCGGGCCTGTACCCTACCATGAAAGTGAAGCACGTGACGCACAACTCGGCCGTGCTGAGCGTGCAAATCCCGGTGCCCTACAGCAAGTTGTACGCGCTGGCCCAGTTTGAGAACGGCCGGTACAGCATCCTCACCAAGCTCTTGAAGAAGAAAGAAGACATTGAGCTGACCAACCTGGGCCCGAACGAAGACTACACCTATTGCGTGACGTCTTCCAACCGGGTCTCACGGTACAACTACACTTGCCTCACCATCAACCTCAACAAGCAGAACAAGGACGAACCCCTACCCAGCCCTTCGACTGCCACTCATTACATCATGACCATCTTGGGCTGCCTGTTTGGCATGGTGATCGTCCTAGGGGTGGTGTACTACTGCCTCCGGAAGAGACGCCATCAGGAGGAGAAGCACAAGAAAGCTGCCGTCAACATGAAGAAGACCATCATCGAACTCAAGTATGGGCCGGAGATGGAGGCGACCAGCATCTCCCAGCTGTCCCAAGGTCAGATGCTGGGCGGCGAGACCATGACCCGCATCCCTTACCTCCCCTCTGTCGGAGAGGTGGAGCAGTACAAGCTGATCGACAGCAGCGAGACCCCGAAGGCGACGAAGGGTAACTACATGGAAGTGCGGACAGGGGAGCAGCCCGAACGGAGGGACTGCGAGCTGCCCATGCCGCCGGACAGCCAGAGCTCAGTGGCGGAGATCTCCACCATCACCAAAGAGGTGGACAAGGTGAACCAGATCATCAACAACTGCATCGATGCCTTGAAATCAGAATCCACCTCCTTCCAGGGAGTGAAGTCGGGGGCGGTGTCCACCGCCGAGCCCCAGCTAATGCTGTTGTCCGAACAGATCCCCAGCAAACACAGCTTCCTCGCCCCGGTCTACAAGGAGAGCTACAACCACCCGCTGCAGAGGCACCACAGCATGGAGGCCCCGCCAAAGCGTTCCAGCACCTCTTCCAGCGGCTCCATACGGAGCCCCAGATCCTTCCGCTCTGAGGGCTCTGGCCACAAATCAGAAGCCAAATATATCGAGAAGACGTCTCCGACCACAGACACCATCCTCACTGTGACGCCGGCGGCCGCTATCCTGCGAGCCGAGGCGGAGAAGATCCGTCAGTACAGCGAGCACCGGCACTCGTACCCAGGGTCCCACCAGGGGGAGCAGCACGACAGCATGGGCGGGCGCAAGCCCTCCATCTTGGAACCTTTGACCCGGCCTCGCCCCCGGGACTTGGCCTACTCTCAGCTCTCCCCTCAGTACCACAACCTGAGCTACTCCTCCAGCCCAGAGTACACCTGCAAACCGTCCCACAGCATCTGGGAGCGGTTCAAACTGAACCGCAAGCGGCACAAAGACGAGGAGGAGTACATGGCCGCCGGCCACGCCCTGCGCAAAAAGGTCCAGTTTGCCAAGGACGAGGATCTTCACGACATCTTAGACTACTGGAAAGGGGTTTCTGCCCAGCACAAGTCCTGAGGCTTTGACCCGCTCGTGACTTAACACTGGACCAAAAGGAAGGAAGGAAGGAAGGAAGGAAGGAAAAACAGACCTAAAAATCAGCAGCAGCTATTATTTTTAATCCAGACTTGTTCTTTGGAAACACACACACACACACACACACACACACACACACACACACCAAAATAAATAACTTATGAGAATCTATAATTATTCTATATAATGGTTCAGAGAGAGAGGGGGGGGTATTAAAATACCATCCCACGTTTGTGGGATCCACACCAAATTTGAAGAGAGGGGGGAGGTGATTAAAAACGAAGCTCTGGAGCGAAAAACAAGTTTTTGTTTCTTTTTTAAAAAACAACAATAACAACCGAAAATTGCATTAAAAAAAAAAAAAAGAAGGAAGGAAAGAAAGAAAGAAAAAGAAAGAAAAGAGAGAATCATAAAAGTGTAAGAGAGCCAGACAGAAAAGAAACGGAGTTTGGAGTAACCACTACTACATCGCATGACTCCTTATTCTGTGATATTTGTGGACTCTTGTGTACAGTTTTGTCTTCTTCTTCCTTTCAGTAACCAAAAAAGTAAAAACTAAACAGCAATGAAGGTAAATCAGGAAAAAGTTAGCAGAAGGATTAAAATAATAATAAAAAAGAGAGATCATCTTTTGGGTCTTTTGCAAATGGAGTCTTCCAGTTTAGACTATTAATCGCCTGAAAGTCCCATTTGTGTATTTTTTTTGGGGGGGGGGGTTGAAAAGGTCTGTCGCAACATCGCATTGTAAAACTGACACCATTCTATTGTACAGAGAGAAAAGAAATTCTATATTTGCAAACGTTTGCTGTATAATGAGAGAGAGAGAGAAAGAGAGAGGGGGGGGAAATATTACATCTACTAAAAGATATATATATCTATATATTCACCTGTTTGTACCAGGTTTTAATCATGGATTTTAGAAAAAAGAAGAGAAAAAAAACACCCTACCATTGGGCTTGGTTTGAAGTTTTTTTGTTTTGGTTTTTCGGTTGGGTCCGTTGTTCACTGTGGACGGTGGGTTGTCTCTTGCTTTCTAATGAATGTTTGTGACTTCCGTTCTGGTCCATTCGAAGTGCACTGAGAAAAAGACACATTCTGTAAGAGAAAATCAGAGTTGCTTTCATTATTCCAGGGTCAGAGGGGCAGCCGTCTTCTGAAATTAGCCCAAGGTGGGGAGGTTTTCTCAGCGCTTAGACTCAAGCCTTCCTCCGCGTGCCAAACTCATGCTCCTTCACTTACTCCATGTTACGCCCTTATTCTTCTTGGTATAGCAATCACGCCCAACCTCGTGCCCTCCAGATTTTTTGGACTACAACTCCCAGTATTCCTGACCATTGGGCAAAGCGGCTGATGCCAAAGACAGCTGAAGTCCAAAACGTCTGGAGGGCATCAAGCCGGTGAAGCTGGTGTTATAGTTTTAAGAAGATATGAATGTAAGAACCAGGTTTCATCCAATCCAGCATTCTGTTCACATAGTGGCCAACCAGCTGCCTGTGGGAAACTCATCACTAAGACATCAATGCAACAACATCCTCCTACCCATGTTCCCCAGCAACTGGTATTACACAGGCATACTGTTTCTGATACTGGAGGTAGCATATAATCATCATGACTAGTAGCCCTCTATAGCCTTCTCCTCCATGAATGGTCTAATGGTGGCCATCGCTACATCTTGTGATAGCAAATGGCACAGTTTAACTATGCCCCATGTGAAGAAGTCCTTCCTTTTATATCTGCCCCGAATCTCCCCTCATTCATAGAATCATAGAATAGCAGAGTTGGAAGGGGCCTACAAGGCCATCGAGTCCAACCCATCTCAGCATCATGAGATGCCCCCACTGGTTTCTGGTATTATAGGAAAGGGAGAAAAAATGCCTTCTCCACACGTTGCATAATTTTGTAGACTTCTATCATGTCTCTTCTCACTCTCTGTTTCCCTAAGCTTATTCCTTCGAGTGATACTCCTGTGCCGCTGCTAAAACCCTGAGTTCAAATCTCGCATGGAGCATGAGTTCATTCAGAGGGGTTAAACAAGCTGCAATTGTTCACCCCAAGCTATGCACCTGTGAAATAGTAGCCCTGGCTGGCCTTCCAGGGCTTGTGTAACCTCAGAAAGCATGTGGAATGCTTGGAGGAGGAGGAGGAGGAGGAGGAGGAGGAGGAGGAGGAGGAGGAGGAGGATAATAATTTTATTTGTTTTCCGCCTCTCCCTCTGGATCGAGGCGGGGTACCACATGAATGCAAACATCATATAACTAATTAAAACATTTAAAACTAATACATTATTAAAAGCAGCACATTATTAAAAGGAAAATTTAATAATGCTAAAGACCTATATAAAGTACCAGATATAATTATTGACTATTTTAATTACGCCTTTCCAAATCACTTGTCATTACTGGTTGCACTCGTCAGCCCCACGACAGCTTAAAACGCTCTCTACCTAAAACCTAGCACCTGATAAAAAAAAATACATAAAAAAAACCTTCCCTATTTAGTCAGTTGAATAAAGACGCCAGAAAAGCACAGAAGCTGTCATTACTGGAAGTCGAAAGGATGCCCACGCTTTCATGTCCGTGCCGTAGGAGCGAGATGCCTGTCGAGGGCGAGATTGAAAATCCGATGCACACACAGCCTGCTTTGGGAATTAAAGTCAGGTCTACAAAAGGGTCGGTCAGCAGGTCTTTGGGCAAAAGAAGAAAGAAAAAGGAAGGGGGGAATGGCATTGAAGTAACTGAAAGCACACCCAGGTTCCTGGGAAATGCAGCTACTTGTATGGGTTTTGTGGGAGAGTTTTTGTTCACTTCAATTATTTGTGGATGTGGCTGACAGTAGGGAAAGTGCGATTCGAGGAATATCTCCACACTGTGTACAACAGACCAGCCAGTTTCTGAGATTAGCCCCTGGCTAAAGGGCACAGAGCAGAAACTTCCCTCAAAAGGAAAGGGCGACAGCTTTGAGGTGTTCTTGTTGTCGCTGAGGGGGAAAAGAGACCGTAACAAACAGACGTTGGGGAGTGTAATGATAGAGGTACGTTAAACCCATAGTGCAGAATTGGGGTGTGAACTCCAAGACCAAATTCAATTCCGGAGACAATCTTGGCTGCTGAATTCAAATGGGGGTGTTCAAAGGCAAAATGCCAGCCTGTTTTAGCTTTAATGGTATCTAAGCCTTAAGGGAGGCATTTCAACCTTCTAGAATGAGAAAGAAATGTCAGAAAAGCCAGGAAAACACCCAAAGATAGGTGCTCAGGGCAAAGTAGGTGGGGCTACAGGAAGGGGTGTGGACATCTGGGAAGACCAAGAGGGCCATATGGAGACTCCGGAGTAGTCCGGATATGGCCTACAGGCTTGAGGTCCAACACCCATGGTGTGGAGAGGGGAGACATAAGAACAGGAGAAGATCCCTGCTGGATCAGACCAAAGGTCCGTCTAGTCCAGCATTCTGTTCCCACAGTGGTCAACCAGGTGCCTGTGGGAACTCACAAACAGGAGTGCAATAGCACCATACCACCCATGTTCCCCAGCAACTATTGTGCGTAAGCATACTGAATCTGATTCTAGCGGTAGCATACAGCCTTCAGGATTAATAGGCATGCATTGCCTTATCATGATTCTTCTCTCATAACACTAGAAATTCAGTGCTACCAAATGATACCAAACACCAGCAGTTTCCAACATGAGCAAGAGAGAGTATTTCCTTCACACAAGCAGTACTTACCTTATGGAACTCATTGTGTGCTGGCCAGACGTGTACATGATTATCATAGGACACACTCGTAATTGAGGATGGGTCTGTAAAAGGCTACTTACCATGACATCTACTTCCATGGAACCTCCATCTTCAGAGGCCCATGAGTACCAGATGGCAGGTACAAAGAGTCAGGGGTGGACATGGCTTGGATGTCTATCCTTCTGGGGAGCATCTGGAGGCATCTGGATGGCTTCTGTTGGAAGCAGAAGGCAGGGTGGGATGGAGCTTGGTTTGATCCAGGACGCCAGTTCTTCAACCTGATCCTTCAAGCATTCTGCTGCCACATGGAGTCAAGGCTGTAAGTTGGAGCCAAGCTCAAGTGGGGAAACATTCAGGACCCTGGACAAGGCTGGGGATGCTGTGCTAGTGACATAGTTTCAGGACCACAGCTAGCAAACCTGCCTTTATGACGAGACAAGTTGCTCTGGCCAGTGCTAAGGCAATGACTGGAGATCTCTGCTCTGGTCAAGGGAGTCACTTGGAAGCTCTGTCCCCTCACACATATGTGCATTTTTGTCCATCTTAGAAGGCCTTTTCACACAGCCATCAGCTCCTTCTAGGGCAACCTGCTGGCTGAGAATTATGGGATGTGCGCCTTCTCTCCTCTCTACCCTTGCTGTTTCCTTCTCCCTCCCAGCCTCGACCCTCACTATTTCTCTCCCATCACCCCCACCTCTTCAGCTCAGTTTTGATTAACCAGGTCCCCACGGCAGCCATTACGTGACTAGCCACAATCTCCGTGGGAACCATTTTGTGGTGGCGCCCACAATGGTATCTCAAATTCCCAAATATGCCCACGGGTCTGAAAAAGTTGGGGCCCTCCTTCCAGTCTATCCCTTCTAAGTCCCACCCTCTTGCTGGAAAGTGTGCACATCTCTTTCTGTGGACACGCCCTGGAATGTTGGGCTTGCCTGCTGGAATGAGAGGTCCTTGGCTCTTCAGGCGAACTCAACTCAGGGGAAGGGTTCCAGCTTGGGTTCTGCAGGGTCCTGACACAAGAGCGATGCAAATGAAACAAAGCACAGTATATCAGCATTTGCCTGTCATGACAAAAGGTAAGCACCTATCTACCTGGCACCCCAAGGAGTCATCTGCCTCCCACAAGTGCTGCAGAACCTGTTTGGAGACCAGTGATGGAAAAGAAACTCTCTGCGGAGTGAGCAATGTTGATAAAGGTCTCACCTTGTTTCTTCAATGCAAACCTGGCGGTACTTTCTCAGTTGAAACAGCTTAGGAATTCCAGGTGAACCTAGAAGAATTTAATGAGTTTAGTAAAATACATCAGGATGTTTCCTTACACCTCTAGTACTCATGTCAACACGGGCTGCATCACTCCCCCCTGAAAAATTGGATCCCCTGAAAAATTGGACAACAGATTTTTAAAAAAATATAAATTGAGCAGAAGAATCTTTAAAATATCAATCACTTATTATTGAATACAAGTATTTATATATATATATATATATATATATATATATATATATATATATACACACACACACACACACACACACACACACACACACACACACATAGGCAGCAAGTGGCATCTTAGGAGAGGCATTTTCCGTTTTTGCACACACAGGTGGTAACGCCTCCTCTATGGCCACACATCTTACAGCACATGCATCCGTCACCTGAAAAGAACATAAGTCTGTTTCTCGCTGCAAAGCTATGGTTTTTACCCATGTGATCATTAAATCATAGAATCATAGAATAGTAGAGTTGGAAGAGGGCTATAAGGCCATCGAGTCCAACTCCCTGCTCAATGCAGGAACCCACCCTAAAGCATCCCTGACAGATGGTTGTCCAGCTGCCTCTTGAAGGCCTCTAGTGTGGGAGAGCCCACAACCTCCCTAGGTAACTGATTCCATTGTTGTACTGCTCTAACAGTCAGGAAGTTTTTCCTGTTGTCCAGCCAGAATCTGGCTTCCTGTCACTTGAGCCCATGATTCTGTGTCCTGCACTCTGGGATGATCGAGAAGAGATCCTGGCCCTCCTCTGTGTGACAACCTTTGAAGTATTTGAAGAGTGCTCTCATGTCTCCCCTCAATCTTCTCTTCTCCAGGCTAAACAGGCCCAGTTCTTTCAGTCTTTCATAGGGCTTTGTTTCCAGACCCCTGATCATCCTGGTTGCCCTCCTCTGAACACGCTCCAGCTTGTCTGCATCCTTCTTGAATTGTGGAGCCCAGAACTGGATGCAATACTCTAGATGAGGCCTAATCAGGGCTGATAGAGAGGAACCAGTACCTCATGCGATTTGGAAGCTATACTTCTATTAATGCAGCCCAAAATAGCATTTGCCTTTCTTGTAGCCATAATGCACTGTTGTCTCATATTCAGCTTGTGACGAGCTGTTGGCTGATATTCAGCTTGTGAATATGAACTCCATACAATTAATCAACTAAGATGGCTTTAATTGGTTAACAGCCCTACATTTTCCTCCTGTGCAAAATATGAGAGCGAAAGTAAAAATAACAGCCCTGTTAGGACTAGAGATGTCAGGGAAATCCATAATGTATTCAAATGTGTTTAGATTTCTATGAATCCAGTTCACAAATTCCACAGCAAACCAGTTTTTCCCATGTCACACAGATTCTGCAGACTCGCAGAAGGTGTAGTTTTTTAAAATTATTATTTTCCAGAATTTTACACAAATTTAATTGCACATTTCCCCAATAAGATAAAGTGTGCATTTTGGGGTAGGAGGATTTGCACATTGGACAGATTTGCAGATTTTTGCGTGTGTGAATTTGTGTAAATTCATGAAATCAGAAAAATCTGGTTCCATCCATACGCGGAGGATGGAACGAAAGTCACCTGACCATCTGTGAAATTAACTTCACAAAATCCACAGATCCCTAATTAGGAAGGGAAGTTGCTTGTTCTTACTGATGGCTGTATGAGTCAGAAAACAGGCTGGAGTCTTTCCCTCCTGCCTCCAGCCCTAAAATTTTGCCCCCCTGCACTCCAGAGCTTTGACATGAAGGTCTAGGAAAGAACCGGCAATTAGTCTTTCCTGTCCTTTTCTCTATTTCCTAACTCCAGGGAAGAGAACTGCTCACCCGTCAAATGTTTGCCCTCATCAGCACTGTGTAGACCTCCAGCCTCTCCAGAGCTCAGCTCCTGCACAGGTCACAGCTATGCTCTTGCATCTTTCGGGCATTCCCTGATCTTACGTCCCTTCTCCACCCCTTCACCTTCTCATCTCTTCCCGCCTCCTTCCTCTTTCATTTCAGTCTCTCCCTTTTCTCCTTCTCCCACAATGGCAGAGACGTGGCACTGAGCAGCGCCAAGTTCATCTCAATGAGCAGACATTTTAAAAGTTCAATTGTCATCCTTCAGGACTGTCGTGGGTTTCCGGAAGCTATTTTGTACTGGGGAAGAGGAGATGAAGATTCAGGATCATTTCTAGGTTCAGCGTGCAGAGGATTGTGAGGGTGCAAGGAATCTGGAACAGCTATGGTGAATATTCCGGGAAAACCCAATGCTGTAACACTCCTGAAGCTAAGAAAACAATCATAGAATTTAAGAGTTGGGAAGGGACCTTGCAGATGATCTAGTCAAACTCTGTTCAAACACAGTTGCAACTGCAACATCCCTGACAGATGGCCTCTTCTTTAAATACCTCCAGCAATGAACCTCCCAAGGAAGTCTCTTCCATGGTCAAACAGCTCTTGCTGTTAGGACGTTCCTCTCAAGCTTAGCTGGAGCACACCCCTTTTCATAAAGGGCACACTTGCAACGCACACCTTTTAGTCATAGCCCTGTGTTCTAGAGCACGAGAAGATGTCTGCTCCACCTTCCATGTGACAACAGGCTTGGTCCTGTGTCTCATGGAAGATCGCCGGGAGCTCCGTGTCAGGTGATGGACTTTTCTAAAAAAAAAAAAGACCAGGGTATAAAAACACCACCATCGTCAGCTTAATATAGCCCCAGTACTGCACAATCCTGTTCGTGGAGCATTGAAGGGTGCTTTACAATGTAAGTGGGGCAGAATCTCAGAGCTGAGGTCCCCATCTAGCACTCTGAAGTTCCCCTGATGGCCGTGCTTTCCCCATCTCCTTTTTCCCAGATGGCCCATCATGTGGTTCTTTCCTGGCTTTTGGAAATTTCCTCCCACCTCTATTCTAAAACATTGAAATGCCTCTCCTTAAAGCTCTTATTGGCAGTACTGTCAATAAGAGCTTTAAGCTAAAATAGGCTGGACTTCTGCCCCGCCCCTTTGCCTTTAGCCCCTCCTTTTTCACCTTTGGCCCCATCCACCACTGGGATGCATCTCCCGAGAGCATCTCTGAAACGGAATTCAGCCCTCGATCTGAATCATAGAATCATAGAATAGTAGAGTTGGAAGGGGCCCATACGGCCATTGAGTCCAACCCCATGCTCAATGCAGGAATCTACCCTAAAGCATCCCTGACAGATGGCTGCCCAGCTGCCTCTTGAAAGCCTCTAGTGTGGGAGAGCCCACAAGAAGTTCAACACCATCAAGAAACACAACACAACAGCAAACTTACAAATACATCATAGAATCTAAAACAACAGTCAATGCGGTTCATTAACAAAATTAACGGATAGCTTTATGGAGCCTCTATGTTCCAGGCAACCAGCCGCTGAACCCCAGGGAGGCCACGGTGGGACGGAGCTGTTGCTTCACGTTCCGCTTGCGGGCTTTCCCAGGAGCACCTGTCCGGCCAAGATGGGATACCAGATGCTGTACTGGCAACAAGGAAGTGGACTCTTGAATAAGGATTAGTCTTGGCTACGGGAGGAATGTTTGGGAGGGAGAAGAAGGCATAATCCAGAGGGAAAGAGATCTCTGGGCCAGCTGTGGGGATCATGTGGCCAGCCTCAGCACAGAGGCTGGCCCAGACCCAAGAGAAGATGGATGAATGAGAGTAATTTAAGACCGGGCTCACTGCACTACTCTATTTTTAGCCGCAGCAGTTTGGAAACCCAACACAGAATCTATTAACATTTCTGAGTGCTACCAGAAGGAGGGACAATACAGGAGGGGAAACACAGCCACACTATTTCATCATCATCATCATCATCATCATCATCATCATCATAATCATGACAGTCACCCAGGCAAACACCTGGGAGTGTTCTGAACAGGTCAATCTGCCTTATATTAAGACGAGCTATTGGTCCACCCAGCCCAGTCATCTCAACCTGGATTTGGCAGGTGCAGTTCAGAGTTCCGGGAAGAGAAAGGACTTTCCCAACCTGACTTGGGGATTGAACCCAGCACTTCCTGCGTGCAACACATGTGCTCTGCGCCCGAGCTGCAGCCTCACAAGGCAAGCCGAGGGAGAGCCAGAGGACGGCCTGGGCTTGGGGGAATGCATGCTGGAGGCTGAAGAAGAGAGTGCTGGCATCCCCCTCCGCCATGCTCCGTAGCCCAACAGGCTGTCCAGTGTGCCGGCCAGGAGGCCCGTGTCCCGAGGGGACTCCGCGCTCTCCAAAGCGCTGGCGTTGTTGCCGTTGCCCTCCAAGTACAGAACGTCTCGCGTTCCCAAGGTGCGAAGGGTTATTTCGCAGGGAAGGGACAAGATTACACAGCTGCCCTTTCCATGCCTGACACTTTGCCCTTTTCAGCGGAGAGGAAAATCGGAACAAGCGCCAGCCTTAAGGGCAAGATGGCAGGAAGGAGGAGGAGGAGGACGAGATGGCTTAAAGGAGGGAGCTAATTTAGCTCAAAGAAAAGGGAAGCACCATTAAAGATGCCTTTGTTAAGCTGCAAAAACAAGCATGCAAATGCCAGGGGAGAGACAGGGGGCTTTTAGGTCAAGGTACATCTTGTGCCTGCCAAGAAGAGGCCCAGATGTGTTCTCATTTTATAAGGAGGACGGTGGTGGTGGTGGTGGTGGTGGGAAACGGGAGAAGAAAATTGTCTGGGAGAACTACATAAGGCATGTGGTGATGGTGCAATGATGATGACCATGATGATGATGATTTCTATATTACCCCATAGCTGAAGCTCTCTGGGCAGTTTGCAACAATTCATAAAAATGCAAAATAGGACATAATAAAAATAGACCAAAAATTTTAACATTCAGAAATTAAAACAACGTAAACAGCTAAAAACAATTCAATTAAACAACGTTTATCTGTTCAACCGGAAAGACCAGCAAAGAACGGGCAATTCTTAAAAGATAAGAACATCAGAAGAGCCCTGATGCTGGATCAGACCGAGGGTCCATCTAGTCCAGCACTCTGTTCACACAGTGGCCAACCAGCTGTCGACCAGGGACCAACATAGGAGTACATGGTGCAACAGCACCCTCCCGCCCATGTTCCCCAGCAACTGGTGCACACAGGCCTACTGCCTCGGATACTGGAGGTAGCACATAACCATCAGGGCTAGTAGCCATGGATAGCCTTCGCTTAGAAAATCAGGTCTGGAGAGATGCACTTTGTTTAATGGAGCCGTCTTTCATTCGTTTATGCAGAGCCGGCCCTACCGTTAGGCGGAGCAAGGAAGCCTCTTTAGGCAGCTGACTTTCAGGGTCATAGAAGGGCAGGATGTTGTTAGTTATTTAGAGCACAATCCTATACATGTTTAGTCAGAAAAAAGGCCATGCTGGCTGGGTGATGCTGGGAGTGGTAGGACTTTTCCCCCTGTCTAAACATGTATAGGATTGAGCCCTTTTATTCTCCTTATTATTGTGTTTTTACTACCAAGGATGGGAAGTTTGTGGAACTTTCTGTTTTGGGTACAAAAATAATTTACCTTGCCTTAGGTACTAAGACTCCCCTCAGGCTTACTTACTGGCAGTAAGAACTTTAAGCTAAATATCCTGATTTTGGGAGGGGGAGGGGGTTGGCCCCACCACCTTTTCCTCCAGCGCTCAAGAGCTTCTCTGAAACAGAATCCATCCCTCAAACTGAAAGAGGTTCAACCACACTGCTGTAAAATGCGGATGAGATGGAGATAATGAGTTGACTTCAGCTCAGTTTATTGTTCAATACCCAACCAGGGTTTCGCCTCTATGTCAAACTAAACCTCCAAGGCAAGAAAGATATAAAACGTCGACAAAGAAATCAGATGAAGCATAATGATTAAAAAAAAAGGGGGGGGGGGAGATAATTTAACAAACCATTAACAACTGATTGCTATACTAAAAGAATTATTTCATTAATTAAAATAGCTCAATGACCTGTGTTATCATCGGTTGAAATAAAGAACTTCCGCCTTTTCTAGAGCTAGGTTAACGGATTTAAGAGTGTGATATATCACAAAGTAATCTGCCCCAGTCAAAACAACAACTACCCAAAACTTTTTTTTTAAAGGGTAGCTGTCTCTAACAACAGCAGTAAAGGGGTCAAGGTACATAGTCTTCAAATCCAAATACGACGTGTATTCCAAGAGGAAGCAGACCAAATCTTCTACCTTCTGGCACCCAACTGGACAATATCTATCTGCCCTTTGTTGTCCACTATGGCATCCCTTAATCTGCAGATTTATTAATTTGTTTTCAATATTTGTATATCGCTCTACACCTAAAGATATTTATTTATTTATTTATTTATTTATTTATTTCATTTCTATACCGCCCAATAGCCGGAGCTCTCTGGGCGGATCACAAAAATTAAAACCATTCAAAGTATAAAACAACAGTATAAAACCATAATATAAAATACAATATAAAAGATGTCGGAGGGGTGAATAGCAGATAGGATAAAAGAATAAAAACACCAAGTTATATTATTACTGTTATTAAAAAGACACAGAGCTCTGCTAAAAATGATCATAGAATCATAGAATAGCAGTGTTGGAAGGGGCCTACAAGGCCATCGAGTCCAACCCCCTGCTCAATGCAGGAATCCACCCTAAAGCATCCCTGACAGATGGTTGTCCAGCTGCCTCTTGAAGGCCTCTAGTGTGGGAGAGCCCACAACCTCTCTAGGTAACTGGTTCCATTGTTGTACTGCTCTAACAGTCAGGAAGTTTTTCCTGATGTCCAGCCGGAATCTGGCTTCCTGTCACTTGAGCCCGTTATTCCGTCTCCTGCACTCTGGGAGGATCGAGAAGAGATCCTGGCCCTCCTCTGTGTGACAACCTTTTAAGTATTTGAAGAGTGCTATCATGTCTCCCCTCCATCTTCTCTTCTCCAGGCTAAACATGCCCAGTTCTTTCAGTCTCTCCTCACAGGGCTTTGTTTCCAGACCCCGGATCATCCTGGTTGCCCTCCTCTGAACACGCTCCAGCTTGTCTGTGTCCTTCTTGAACTGTGGAGCCCAGAACTGGACAATGATTAAGTGGGAACCCTAATTAGTGGGAACTTTGGCTGAGTGGGGTTTTGTTGTTGTTGGGGGAAGGGGACAGGAAGGAAGTCGAAATTGCTCCTAGGCATTGTGGGTATATACACCCACAGGATAGTTTCTTGCCTGTCTCTCTAGCTGAACTCTATTTATATTGCTAGTGATGGATGGAGTCAATGACTCAGCCTCCAATGCTCCAAATTGATTAAGGGCTCCTGTTCTCTTCCCTAGCTTGGCAACTGCTATAGCCGGGAGGTACCGGGCAGCCGTTCAAGCTGCAATAAAAATTGAGGTATTTTGTGTTTGTTTTACTTAAAAAATAAACAATTCCCGGCGTTTGATGAGCAAGCGATTTCATAAATGCCGCAGAGCAAATGGACCACAGGAGTTTAACCTTAGCAGTTTCCAGTTAGTTTCTCTCAGCTGTCGCGTGGAAAGGTTGGGTGAGGCGCAAAACAGCCTGAGGGAAGGAAGGTGTGGAGGCCACAAGGTGAACTGCGTGGGTCTCCGGCTCCGTTTAACAAGGCAGCTAAGGCAAACCATGTGCGGAGTCTGGTTTTTATTTCAGCCAGAAGGCCAGGATGGACAGTCCCCAAAGTTCAAAGAAAGGACGGCTTTGCCAGCCAATGGGAATGAAGGGCAGCCATTTTGTCTTCCTTGCATAAGGAGATGACAGCCCTAGCCAAAGTTAAGCGCTCAACCAGATAAGATCAAACCAAAATTCTGCACCGATTTTGGCAGTCAGACAATTTTAATCTTACAGCCTGTATAAATTATGCTGAGTATAAGTGCACATTTTGTATATTTATGCTGTGCCTAGGGAGAAATTTGGAGTGAAGGCCCGAAATAAGGCGAAGACGCCTGATGGTTGCCATTCAACCCCCTTCGATTGGATTTCATACACTTCCAAGCCCATTTTCACAGCCATTGAAGGCTAGGGACGTATTCTTAGGAAGCCCCGTTCTGCACCATCTCGCCTGGACAACATTCACTAAATTCTTGTTGATGTTGAATTATAACCCGCTTTTCTACAGAGTATTCAAAATAGCTCAGAACATTAAGCTCAACAGCATAATACGATAAGGAGTAAGAACCCATGTAAGCACAGATTTTGTTGTTTATTCGTTCAGTCGCTTCCGACTCTTCGTGACTTCATGGACCAGCCCACGCCAGAGCTTACTGTCGTCCGTTGCCAGCACAGATATTTTTTTGAAAAAAAGGTCAACCAGCAGAAAACAACACCACCTACCTGCTGGCTTCCTGATGTTTTAGGCAACAACTCCCATTTTCCCCATGCTGGCTGGGGCTGATGGAAGTAGTCATCCAAAACATCTGGAGGACACCAATTTGCCAAGACTGGTTCTAGATTGTAAGCCCCTTGGGCCCAGTGTCTGCCTTCTCATTGTGTAAAGCTCTATATTAAGATGATGATGATGATGATGATGATGAAATCCCACTGCCACAAGAAGACGTGGTGGCAACCACCAGCTTACAGAGCATCTAAAAAGTACCAGACCATTTTGTAGATGAGTATAGGTCTATCAGCAACAATAATCCCCAATGGCCTTCTGCTGTGACAGATGTTGGGGATAAACTAGGGAGTGATGGACACCCTTAAGCCTAATTTGTGATCTTCCTGACAGCATCTGGAGGGCTTCTGGGCAGATGTCCATTCACAGAATCATAGAATAGTAGAGTTGGAAGGGGCCTACAAGGCCATAGAGTCCAACCCCCTGCTCAATGCAGGAATGCACCTTAAAGCATCCCTGACAGAGGGCTGTCCAGCTGCCTCTTGAATGGGCTTTCACTGGAAATGTTTTGGCTCGTCAGGGTTCCAGCTTGTTACCGTCCATCTTTGTTTGCATGGACATGTAACTAGCATGTGTACACATGTAACAAGCAACATGGATCTATGGACCAATTGTAGGTGTAAGCCAGGTGGCGGGTGGGTGAGGGTGGCTTTTTTGTCAGCAAAGGTGAAATGTCGCCTTCTCACATGCCGAAGTCCTGATGAAAATCAACATGGCGTTAAACATGAGAGCAGGGGCAAGCAATTGGGTCTGCAATTTGCGAAGAACCGTTTCCACTCCGCTGGAGGCCGAATGAAAATGTCCACCCCACACCTACTATTGGCCCCAGAAGGGAAGTTTCTCTAGACACCAATGGGAAATCCCATTCTTAACCAATTACTGATCCATAAGAGGACCCTCTGATCTCATCCTTTGATTTCTGAGTTTGCTCAGGAGCCCTTGCTGAAGGAGTTTGAGAAAAGCCTTTTGAAAGTCCCAGTAAAGAGTTTCTACCAGAACAACCCTATCTACATTCCTGAAGACGACCAACTCTGAAATGTTAGTGAGATTTGAAGAGAGACTGATAGAACTGGGCATGTTTAGCCTGGAGAAGAGAAGATTGAGGGGAGACATGATAGCACTCTTCAAATACTTGAAAGGTTGTCACACAGAGGAAGGCCAGGATCTCTTCTCGATCTTCCCAGAGTGCAGGACACAGAATAATGGGCTCAGTTACAGGAAGCCAGATTCCAGCTAGACATCAGGAAAAACTTCCTGACTGTTAGAGCAGTACGACAATGGAATCAGTTGCCTGGTGAGGTTGTGGGCTCTCCCACACTAGAGGCCTTCAAGAGGCAGCTGGACAACCATCTGTCAGGGATGCTTTAGGGTGGATTCCTGCATTGAGCAGGGGGTTGGACTCAATGGCCTTGTAGGCCCTTTCCAATTCTGCTATTCTATGATTCTACCTCTGTGGATGCCATGTTGATTCTCCTTCAATAAGACTTGGTCTTTTATACACTTAATCAAGTTGTCTTTAATAACGCTTTCCATCTATTTATCTGGGATAATTTACCTGCAACACGCTACATATTTTTGTTAGAATCTCAGCAATTTCATATTTGAGTTGTTTCAGAACTCTTGGGTGGATACTATTTGGACCCGGTTAGGGATCAATCGTGAAGATGGATCTCAGCAGCCTCTTCACCTCCAGCTCTGCCTTTCAATGTTGCCAGCACTGCTGGGGTGTCAACAGTTAAACAACTCTCCCTATGCAAATGAGATTTAATTAATCCTTTTCATCACTTGCAAATATACCTTCTGAACCCTATTAACATCATGAATATGCAAATCATGCATTCTCAAGGACCCGGCGTCGAGCTTGATTGTTCGATTCTAGTTAGCAGTCTGTAAACCTAGGTGCAAAATTTAATTTCCATTTAAAATTCCATACCAAAGAGAGAGACTGAGAGAGAGAGGAATCTGTTGGTAATTAAGTTAATTACAGTGTTACACTGGAAGAGGAGACAAACAAGGAGGACAAGATCATTCATTATGCTTAATGCCAGCAAGGGAGCCAAAAGGTAGGATTTGTGCCTGTCTGGAGTCAGGAAATTAAGCTGTCGTACTTTTCCCCGGGCTGGGATTCCATTCTGAATTTGTGGTCCAAATAACTGAGCAATGCAGGTTCCCCCACTCCTCAGAGCTCTGTTATATCTGAGATTCAAGCCATTATTATTATTATTATTATTATTATTATTATTATTATTATTATTATTATTATTGGGACATAGCCAAAGTTATCTGGGCGGTTTACAAAAATTCATAAAAATACAAAATACAATAATATAATATAATCCAGGCTTGAACCACCTGACCTGCTAGCTTTCTATGTTAGGGAATCTCTTGCGGGCTGGAGCATTCGAACAGGAGCCACACCTCTTGACTATGTGGACCGTGTCCCTTGGTTCTAAGCCGCAGCTTGGCAACCACATTTGCTACCAATTTCCCTAAACAGGTGGGGCCTGTTTTTAAGCCGAACACAGGAAGGGACTCTGAAGCCTTTCCATAGCGTCTTTCTCAGAATCCTCAATTCTACACATCCATTAATATGCGCAGGAATTCTTTTCTACGTTCAGTCTGAAAACTCTTTGCAAGATGCCAAGTAACCAAGAGCTCATTCTCATAATCATGGACTGCGGCTTACTTAAGAGTTGCAGTGGTCTTTAATTGGGAGTCCATTGAGTTTCCAGGCGGAGAACGTGAGAAGAACATCGCTCGATAAGACCAAAGGTTCTTAAACATCATCATCTTCCTTCCCACTGATGACACTGAGAAGCACACAAACAGGGCGTGAAGGTCATAATCTTTGTTATTTTCTCTATCCACTTTCTCGACACCAGCCTTCTCCAACCTGGTGCCCTCCAGAAATATTGGACTACAACTCCCAGCATGCCCAGCCAGCATGCCCAATGGAGGGCACCGGATTGGGGAAGGCAGCCCTAGAGATCCACAGCCTGGTCAGAGATAGGTAACCTCTGGCCTGTGGGCCTAATACAGCTGATGGAATTTCTATCTCTGGCCTGCGGAGCTGTTTTGGGTTCCTCCTGGAGGCGGGGCTTGGCCTTCAAGTTCTGCCGCCTTGATGAATACTCCCTGGAGCAATCCCCCCTGTTATCTCCTATCTCAGACTGGAGATTAACAGCAGGGATGCAGGGATTCTGTTCTGCCTCTGCTCAGCCTTGTTGAGATGCTGGTGAGGCCAGGGTCGCAGAATACCTCTATGAGATCAGGTTTTTGGGAAGGTCAGAATTCAGGAACAATCAGCAAGGTCAGGTTTCAGGACCATGGAAAGCTCCAAGTGGTGCTGGGGCTGGAAACTAGACAGGTGTGTCTGTATATTGCTCCATGAAGATCAGAGCAAGACTGAGGCTTAAATAGGAAGTGACTTCTGGCCTCTGGGTTGGTTATCTTCAGCTCTACATCTACGGAGGCTTTGACTCTTATCAGAGCCTGGTCTGTTTGAGTAGCCTCAGGCTGTGGCGACGTGGGCATGGTGGTGGCCCACTGGTGACTTCATGGCCCCAGTCTTCAGTGTCTGAGGACACTAATGGGATCTCCTGGGGCTACAGGGCAGCCATCCCCAGGGGTTCCTCTGGAGAATTGGATCCTGGTGAGATGGAAGCTTCTCCCGGAATGGAGGAAAGCAAAATGGGCAGGAGGCGAGGCAGTGACTCCGGTAGCCATGGCCCACTGACATCATCCAGCATGTGGAGGGCCCAGGGGAGAATTTGGGCCCCCAGCCAAAAACTGGTCTGCACCCCTGTAGTACTGGGTTGGATAGTCAACAGCCTGGCTTCATATCCGGCCATTTCCTCTGAGTTAGGAAAGGGCCACAGCTCAGTGCTGTGTGTGGGTTCCAGGTGCAATTTCCAGCATCCCAGTTCAAGGATTCCAGGTGGCTAGACTGAGAAATCATGGTCCATTTGGAAACCACAGATGGAAAACCCTACCTTTGAAGTTCTTAGTGGTTCATTCCAGTTCATGGCCGGTCTTGTTGTTACCTAGTCCCCGGCCGGCCAAACGCACGTTGCAACGCAGCCACATGGGTCGGTGGTTCTCTGCGTGCCACCCAGCCTCCCCTACAGCGTGGCTTGAGTATAATTAAATAGGAAGCACCGTTATAAACGGTTAATTATGGTTTACCATGGCAATAATCCTTGAAAATCGCCCATTAGCACGCTTAAGAACTATTTTGTATGTGGCATATTCTAATGAGTTAGCGTAGTTAACGAGTGATTTGTAAGAGCTATAATCCTCTCAAAACACCACCTCAGGGTTGTTAAGTAACAAACAGCAGCGCTCGATACAGCCATCCACAGAGCCAAACAGGCTGAACAACAAAACCAAGAGGAGTCATTGGAGAAGAGTGCAGGCGATGGGACCTGGGCGTGCCGTAGGCCAGAGGCGAGGGGGTTTGGCACCTAGGTGCCTCCAACATTCTGATCCCATGGGGGTTATGCTTTGCCACGCTTCCCACTAAATTATTTGATTTCAATCCTCACCTGGCAGCTGTAACAGAACAGATTTGACACAACTATATGGGTGGGTTTATTAAATCCACACCGGAGAGAAAGGAGAGATATTATCTGGGGACCATTTATCAACCCTGCTCATTCCAACGTGTCCGACATTATGGGTTATTTTATTTGACTGTCTTCTTCCCTGCCTTCTCTTCCCATCTTTTTGAGAAAGAAAAATCCCAATCATCTTCGAAACTGACATTTTAAAGCATAATAGCTCAAAGCCGAAACGTTTGGGAACAGTGACACAAGCCTCAGCCATTTTCTCTACAGTTTTTCAGGACTGTGAGATTTACTTTGTCTTTCGCTAGAACCTCGGGGTCCGGATCTGCATACATCTTGGGGTCCGATGCTTCTGGAGACATCAGCAGCCAATCCAATTGAGCTAATTGCGCGGGTTTCGGAGAGGGGGGTGAAGGGTAGAGAATTGCCTTCTCAATTCCTGCAGGCAATCAGCTTGCTCCTTGGAGCATGAGAAGCAATTGCCCTTATTATTTTAAGCTTGCGTTGCAGCAAACGTTGCTAATGGTCATAAAATTACCCAGTCCTTATTTAAACCCAGCTCCCGTCTGTGTCAAGATGACCTCCCTATGGGCTTTGGCGGCACGCCAGCCCAGGAGAAGATGGAAAGGAGAAGTTTGAAAACCTCAGAGCAGGAAGGGAAGGGGAGGGTGATTGGTGGGACGGGACACATCCGAAACACAAAGAGGCGAGCGAGAAAGCAAACTGAAACGTAACACGACTAGCAAGGCCAATGAGGACTCAATCCACCCATCAACCAGAAACGTCAAAAGGAGAGGTCAGGAAAGACTGAAGCATTAGCAGGTATAAAGAGGCGTGTTAATAAATTCCACCCAGGGAATGGAGACCTTCTTGCGATACTCCATTTGGCCTCATGGCAGGGCTGGTTCAGTGTATGGTCTGTTTCAGGCTTAAGCACCATTTAGATGGTGTAGGACACTGCTCCACCCTCTCCCTTTGGGGAAAGGAATATCTTCAAACAGCTGCTGGACAGTACAGGGGGCATTGAGCAGCTCATAGAATCATAGTAGAGTTGGAAGGGGCCTATAAGGCCATCGAGTCCAACCCCCTGCTCAATGCAGGAATCCACCTTAAAGCATCCCTGACAGATGGCTGTCTAGCTGCTTCTTGAAGGCCTCTAGTGTGGGAGAGCCCACAACCTCCCTAGGTCATTGGTTCCATTGTCGTACTGCTCTAACTGTCAGGAAGTTTTTTCTGATGTCCAGCTGGAATCGGGCTCCCACACTTAGGGGCCACACTTAGTTATGAGCCAAATGCATTTTGGCTTGGTTCGTAAAAAGCTCGTTATTTCCCCCCAAAAAACAACTATCAGGATCCGCTTCAATCTACGCCTTCCCTCCTCCTCTCTGCCGCCCACGCCTGGATCTCCTCTGGGGTTGACAGTTCTTGATGGATCGCAGCCCCGCTGCTGTAAAACCCTCCCCCTTCCACCGTGGATTCCAGGGAGATTATATTAATCGGTGACCCCGGCCCCCAGCCAGAGAATCAGCCGATGTCTCCCGGGGCTGCTCTGCCTCCGAAGCCGAGTCACGGCCGGCCTTTGCAAATCAGCAGTAAGCTCCATATCGGAACATGCTTGCTTCTGTAGCCCAAAGCCTGACCCTTAGGCAAGAGATGAGCTGCCAAGAGAAGCTTCTTCCCAAAGGTGGGGGAAGATGGCAGTGGCGTCAGACTAAGGTTCCTTTTCCCTGCCCTGACCCCGAGGGGAGATGAAAGGACCAAACAAGATGGAATTAAAGGCTTTCTGTAATCTGTCCCCTCCCACCCCTTTCCTCGAGGCCCCAAAGAAATCCGCAAGACGGGAGGAAGGAGGCTTTCGCCTCCTCTCCTGTCTTCCGAGAACGAAGCAACCGGTTCCTGGGCCGCTCCTCCCCCTTTGCGGAGCGCCGTCTCAAGAACATTCCAAGCGGAAAGGCAGAACGCGGCGCTCTCTTTCAAACACCCGGTGTCCAAAAAGGGCCTGGCAGGGGGAGAAATAAAGATAGCTCTCTCTACTAGCCTGTTTTGAAGCCTGTCATAGCGGAAGAAATGAACTCAATCTCTACACTGGAGATCGAGGCCTCCAAGATACGTACGACAGTCCTAATGATCCTCCCGCTATTACCTGATCCCCATAGATTTGGGCTGACAGGGTCTGCCACAGAGAGTTCAGTTCAACCTGCCCCAAACTCAGTAAATCTCAGCCTGACAGTAGCAGCAATAATGGCAATCGTCCTGTCTTCTTCGTGACATGCTAGCCTTCCAACGCAGCTGGAGACGGCACCTAGCTATGACGGCTTTTTGAAAGGACCGGTGGGGCTTGCAACAAAATGGTGCGGCGTGGAGCTCTTCTGTTCAGGATCTGAGCCAGCCATGCCCTCTTGTAGGAGAATCCATTCCATTACTGCCATCCACCCCCACCGCCAACAGCCAGTCAGCATGCTGTGGGTTTTGGGGGTGGGGTGTCTCCCCCATTAGGATTTCTTCTTTCTTTCTAAAGATTTATTTTTGTGTGTACTTTTGCAAACTGTGGGGTCCCCATGAGCCTATTGGTACCTCACTCTTCTGCATGGGTGGTGCCATTTTGGCTACATAATAATCCACATCCAGAGAATGAGTTTGTTATTCAGATGGGGTGGGGGGGGAGCCCTATGAGGAGAGATTGAAAGAACTGGGTATGTTTAGCCTTGAGAAGAGAAGACTGAAGGGAGACTTGATAGCACTCTTCAAATACTTGAAAGGTTGTCACACAGAGGAGGGCCAGGATCTCTTCTTGATCCTCCCAGAGTGCAGGACACGGAATAACGGGATCAAGTTACAGGTAGCCAGATTCCGGCTGGACATTAGGAAAAACTTCCTGACTGTTAGAGCGGTATGACAATGGAACCTAAGGAGGTCGTGTGCTCTCCCACTCAAGAGGCAGCTGGATAGCCATCTGTCAGGGATGCTTTAAGGTGGATTCCTGCATTGAGCAGGGGGTTGAACCCAATGGCCTTATAGGCCCCTTCCAACAACAGGGAGAGGCCATTCCATTCTTGTCCTGCTTGCAAACTCCCAGAGGTGTGAAGGAGGCCAGGACAAATTGGCCCTTCGTCTCCAGCAAAACAGTCCGGACACCTTTATTCATCAAATGATCCCTGTGTATCATTTTTGCTTGCTCGCGCTGCTTCCAGAAGACGGTTTATAAAGAATTGCACATGGTGTAGAGGAAAGTGGAATCAGAAAGCTATTTCTCCTTCCCTAATATCCTTAGATGTCAAAATCATCCAAGGAAATTCATGGGCAATAGATTCAGAACAGTCGAAAGAAAATACTTCAACCTGCAAGGTATCTTTATGGCTTTCGGTGCCACAAAATTGGGGATGGCCTTAAACGCAGATGTCTTTAAAACCGGACCGGACAAATCCATGGAGATGGAGGACGAAAGAAGGTCTATCGAAGGGTACTATTTATTTATTTATTTATTTATTTAGAATATTTATATACTGCTCCCCACTGAAAAATTTCGGAGCGGTGTACAAGATAAAATGAAAATAAAAACAGAAATTTTAAAAGAAGCAGAAATCAGAAATCCAAGGCTGCATGTTAAAGAAAGGCTTCTTGGAATAAAGATGTTTTCAGGAGCCGCTGAAAGGAGTACAAGGTCGGAGCCTGCCTGACCTCCAGAGGCCGGGAGTTCCACAGGAGGGGGGCCACCACACTGAAGGCTCTTCCCCTGATGGATTCCAATCGGAGGATGGATCTAGGTGGAACCACCAGGAGCAGGCCCTCGGATGACCTCAGTGACCGGGCTCTCTCTCAGGTATCGTGGTCCCAAGTTGTTTAGGGCTTTGCACACAAGTACAAGAACCTTCAACCTGGCCCGGTAGCGAATAGGCAGCCAGTGCAGTTCCCTCAGCAGAGGAGTTCCATGCTGGAAAGGGGCAGCTCCAGACAACAGCTGAGCTGCAGCGTTCTGCACTAGCTCCAGCTTCCGGAGCAGCTTCAAGGGCAGCCCCACATAGAGCGCGTTGCAGTAATCCAATCTTGAGGTTACCACTGCCTGTACCACCGTGGTCAAGCTGTCCCTGTCCAGGGGGGGGGGGGCGTAGTTGGTGAACCAACCAAAACCACCATTTTCGGGGAGAGGGCACCTCTTTATGTCAGTTGTTGGGGAGCAACAGCAGGCGCAGGCATTTGGGAGGCATGCGGATGGTCACTTTGGGAAGAAGCATGGAGCACTCTGAGCACTTTTATCCTGATCCCGGCACAGGGAGGGGGTCCTTGTGTTCTTATTGTCCATCCTGACGTTAACTCATCTCCGGGGAAAGAAAATTTCACAGGCGGAATGGGCATTTACCTGTCCTTGGTCTGCATTGGCCCAGAAACAGTGACCTGGAGAAGGTGTTCTCCCTTCAAGCCCTAGAGAATGAAACAGTGTGTTTTCTACAAGCCACTTCAAGCTTAGATTTCAAGATCTACGCAGCAGATGACGGCAGCAGCGGTCTCTTCGACAGCCATGACAGGGCACAGCACAGGTCTCCACAGGGCTTCAGCGCTCAGGGACTCTGCATCTCTCAGGCCACCGGATCAGGGCCATGTGTCATGATGTCATCGACCATGTACAAAGAGCATAGTCAAGGAGCCACTTAAAAACCCTTCACATTTTCAGAAAAAAGATTGAAGAAACCATTACGAAGGTGGCGTACGTGCTCCCAAGTTGAAAAGTTCTCTTCCTCGATTTCTTTTATCTGGTTTATCATCAATTTGACTTTTGGGAACCCACAGCCTGAGGGGGGTGGGGTGGGGGGCTCTTTGTCAATTTCCAACTTCGCTTTCGCCCGCCCCCAGCCCTCCACCTCTGTTTCGCCAAGATAGCGGGTTTATTGTAAATTTATTAATTACTTCATTTCTCCGGCGGAACGATTTTTCCAGAGGCAGCTGCAGCTCTGCCATTGTGCGGGCCGAGGAGCCGTGAGTGGCTGACGTCACGATTCATTTTCTCCATGACTGATGAAGGTGGCTCTCGGTGCCACGGCGTGCATATGAATCAGGAAGTGTTCCCCTGGCACAGAATGCCAGGCAATCCATCTTCACACCAAGACTCAAAGCAGCCCAGAGAGGGAGAGGGAGAGAGAGGAGGAAACTTTTGCTGTTGGCTCTTGTTCCAAACAAATTGCTACAATGGCTCTCCAGAGCTGTGGTGGTGGCCACTGTATGACAGCTGATCTTTGTGCCACTTTTTGTGAGTAGGGTGGTGCAACAGACACATTCCCTCCTCCTCCTCCTCCTCCTCCTCCTCCTTCATCTCTTCCTCCTTCTTTTTCATCTCCTCCTCCTCCTCCTCTTCCTCCTTCATCTCCTCCCTCCTCCTCCTTCATCTCCTCCTCTTCCTCCTCCTTCTTCTTCATCTCCTCCTCCTCTTTCTTCTTCTTCATCTCCTCCCTCCTCCTCCATCTCCTCCTCTTCCTCCTCCTCCTCCTTCATCTCCTCCTCCTCCTCCTTCTCCTTCTTCTGCAAAAATCGCCCAGTCACTGTTTCCAAGAGTGACCTTCTGCTAAAGGGCAATACTTTCCAAGAGAAGAACATTTGCTCAAAGCTAATTCATCAGCAAATAGCAAGGGCTGTGGGCTTTGATCTGGATACAGAAATTCTGTAGTTAACATCAGATTTCTGTTCTTCTCAAGGAGTGTTGGGGTGGGCCCCTCCTCTGGGAGCTCTTATAGATAAGAGAGGTCCAGGACTGAAAGCAGAAGAACACAAACCACAGGAGCAAGAACAGAAAACACCAGGTAAATTCTTCTGGAGCGCTGAAACACAAAAAATACTCAAAGATTTTTAAAACACTGGGGGAACAGGACAGTTTAGCAGTGTGGGCACCAGGCAGGGTTCCCTTGGGAAAGCATTACAGAGCTGGAAGGTAGGGGGACACCACCAAAAAGACTCTCTCTCCTTTGTTGCCACCGTCTGAGCCTCAGAATGAATGTATGGCTCTTCTACAGACCGGCTCACAACTTCTGAGAACCATGGATGTCTGGGCTGTCTGTATCCAAAATAACCTCTGCCCACTGATCCTGGATTTTTTTTGGATCCTGGATCTTCCTGATTAGAGGGAGAAGGAAGCCATATGGCAGGTCTTTGGGCCATTCTGCCCGAAGTGCACCCACAATTTTGGTGCTCCCTTTTGGGAATGTTGTTGTGAACTTGGGGAGGAGGCTGTTCTCTGGGTGTTGTGAGCAGCTCCATGATTGGATTTCCAAACTGGGTTATTAAGACGCCAAGTCCAGAGTCCAGTCTCTCGAATCTTTGTTGACTGAGCCAGTCCACTTGGAAACTGGGAATCTCTTTTATGTGTGAGTGACTCGGAGTGGAAGTCGGATCTAGAGTGGTAGTGTCAATGGCTCCTAGAGCTATAGCATCTCCTTGGCCTCTATGGGTAGGTGAACGGCAACGGGAAAGTCACACGGAAGAAACTGTGTTTGGAATGACTGAAGAAGGGTATCAATCACTACTAGCTCTGATGGCGTCCTTGCTCCACCAAATGGTAGGTCCAGCTCTGCATAAACGCTGTCAATGAAAGACGGTTCCATTAAACAAAGCGCATCTCTCCAGACCTGATTTTCTAAGACCTGGAAGAGAAGGCTATCAATGGCTACCAGCCCTGATGGTTATGTGCTAACTCCAATATCCGAGACAGTAAGCCTGTGTGCACCAGTTGCTGGGGAACATGGGTGAGAGGGTGCTGTTGCACCATGTCCTGCTTGTTCGGTCCCTGGCCGATGGCTGGTTGGCCACTGGGTGAACAGAGTGCTGGACTAGATGGACCCTTGGCCTGATCCAGCAGGGCTCTTCTTATGTTCTTAATGTGCTTCTCTGTAAGCTCTTGGGTCTCTGGGATAGGTGGTCATCTAAAGGTGGCCTTAATCCCATAGGGTGCATGGATCCCCTGCCTCCACTATCATTTAGGCAGCTGCCATTCTCTGCTATCCCCCCAGGAATTAGCATCATCTGCCCCAGCTCAGGTCTTCCAATGGGGTTGGATTTGCTCAATAATCGGCATTACAGCCCTGTTAGGATGGGATGCCGTCAGTGGAGGCTCCTGGAAAGCCTACGCGGTCTTCCTTGCTGAGATCCAGCCCTAGATATGGGAATAGCCACACAAGCTTCTGGCCTGGCCCTGCAAACAAGGCAACTAATCTGATATAGTCTCAATTTCTGCTGTGATTGTTCTTAGCACTGCCTTTATTATAACATATGCTGCTTTACCTTTGATTTAAATTTTTAAAATTGAATGTTTTATGGGAATGCTTTCAATGAACTAATAAATAATCAAATCGTTACTGAGCCTCAGATTATATTGCAGATCACTACGTCGCGTTTCACTTTGCATTTCCAAGTCAATAGAATAACAGGACAGGTTTGCTTCATTTCTGCCCCTAATAAGATGCCTCTAGAAAAATGATGGCCCAGCCTTGTGCTGGGGCGGAAGCCGCCCTTCTCGTTGTGTGGCAATATCAGTCTGAGCACAACCATCCATCACCCATTATCGTACTGTGAGCTGCAACGCCGCGGAAGAGAAGAGGTCTGCTCCGTGGAAATGAAGGCGCGCACAACAGCGGGGCGCAAGTGACGCTGCATTTGCAAAAAAACCTGAACCCTCTTGGCACGGCAGACACATTTTGGAAGCATTTTGGAAGCTAAAAACAAATCCTGCTACAGCTTCCTTCGAAATGGAAGGAAGGGTAATGAGCAAAAGGTGAGGAGTTCTCGTCATGCGCAAGTTAAAGTGCAGATCCCAATCCCCTCGGATTTCAGGTTCAACCTGAGGAGCTGTGAGTGAAGGAACTGGGATTGTTTAGCTCGGGGAAAAAGGAGGCGAAGGGGAGACATGATCGAGGTGTACAAAATTATGCATAGTGTGGAGAAGGTGGACAGGGAGACATTTTTCTCCACCTCCCATAATATTGGAACCCAATGGGGTCATCCCATGAAGCTGATGGGTGGGAGATCCAGGACCAATAAAAGGAAGGACTTCTTCACACAGCGCAGAGTTAAATGATGATACTCACTACCACAAGATGTAGTGATGGCCACCCCTCTGGATGGCTTCGAAAGGGGGTTGGAGAAATTCCTGGAGGCGAAGGCTATCCATGGCTGGGGAACGTGGGTGGGAGGGTGCTGTTGCACCATCTCCTGCTTTGCTGGTCTCTGGTTGAGAGTTGGGTGGCCCCTGTGTGAACAGAGTGCTGGACTAGATGGACCCTGGGTCTGATCCAGCATCAGGGCTCTTCTGATGTCCTTAAAGTTGGGTGGAGCAGGAGTAGGACATTGCCATTGTTTTTTGTTTGTTTTTAATAGCCAGTAGGACTCCTCCCTTTTTTTATTTATCCTACCACCTAGCTGGCACTGGCTCCACAGAGATCCAACATGGAGCAAAACGCGTAGTGCCTTGGCCGTTAGAAAAACGCCAGAGACCCTGGTAGTAATAGGCAATTCTTTATTGATTTGTTGATTGATTGGTGACATTTCTAAACCGCCCAGCAGCCGAAGCTCTGCGGGCGGTTCCTAAAACAAACAGCCAAGGCTGAAAACGGCCGCGGGAGTCGGTCTAAGTCACGGTCTGGCGGCTGAAGAGGTCAAGAGTCACAGCACTGAGGAAGGCCGGGATGCTGTCCTGGCGGTGAAGATGGAGGTCGATCAGCTCATGGACCGACTGCGAAAACTCCGTTTCCAGCAACTGCATCTTCGCGCCGGAGGATCTGGAGGCCTGTGGGGAGAGAAACGGAGGTGCAGGGGAGGGAGAAGAGAAGAGAGGCGGTGAATTCAAGCCCGCCCGCGTTCTCCCAGAATGCCGGCCCATTCCAGCACCCTCGCTACAGCCCTTCTTCCAGCATATCTTATTCTAATCAAGGTAACATTATCTACTGCTGGGCAGGTGTTCAACACACAATTTAATTGGGCCATTATTAAGATTCTGCATTTCCAAAATCTCTGAACAATACCCCCTGCGCGAGCCTCGGATGAATAATGAATTACCGGGCGGTGGGAAGAATGTGGAGAGCGTTTTGAAAGCAAACTTGAAAGGAGCTGTCGAGTTAACGTGTGCGGAAAAGGGAACGCCACAGACGGTAATCTATCAATAAAACCCGTCTCAGTGGGACTGAAATATACAAACAGCTCTATCCCCTGTCCCATGAAAGATTGATGGCCTGAATCCTTGCTTGTCCCCCTCCTTGCCAATCCTCTTTCTTTCTTTCTTTCTTTTTTGGAAGATCTGATAATTCAACCCTCACCACTTCCATTAGATTTCTAAACAGCTCAGCGGCATGTACACGCAAGTCATTTTTGATGAGTTTTTTTTTTTACCAGGGAAGACATCTCTTCGAAAGGAACCGTAGAGCTGCTTCATGCATTTAAGACCCGCAGGTAAGAACTGCCAAGTGGGCTTGGGCTCTCTTGAAGTTGCAGAGCATCAAAAACCAGCGGTTAAAGGTTCAAGAACCAGTCCAAGGGGAAAGTATCTTCCTCTGCACCGACCGTGGGACCCAACTCCATCCATTGTGATGGAGCGCGGGAACGCTGCGTGAGTGGGGATTTGCCCAGCAAACACAGGCCTGCCCAAATAATAACCCAGACCACCCCCACCCCCTGAGCAGGTGTCAGGAGTCTCTAATATTTCGGGGATAGAGAAGTCCGGCTGTGAATCCACGTTGGCAAGGAAAAGGCAGAGATGAGATTTCACATTTTCAAATCTTCATCTCATGTGAAAAGCTTGAAATTGAGCGCGAGGGGTCGATTTTCCCATTTGACTGTTTCAAATCGGTGGCAGGGGGAATGTTCTCCATATTTTTCTTTTCATATAACCCTATTTCCAGTCCACCACTTCAAGCAGAAATTGAGCTTTTTTCAGCGGCCACCATGTCGTTGTTGGTTTTAATGTCCCAGAACATAACTTAGTTCTGGAGCATTCTGAGGGGCAAATGGTGGCCACCAGTCAATGGCCACTGAGAAGAATTTCACTGCCACTGCCTGTGGCATGGGAGCTAAAACAGGTTTAGGGCACAACCCTATGTATGTCTAGACAGGAATAAGTCCTACAATTCCCAATGTTCCCCAGCCAGCAGGTGTGGCTGGATAGGTTTTCTAGCGCAGGGGAGGGAAGGAAGTAGATCTCCAGATGCTTTGGCATTCAACTCCCAGAAGCCCCTTGCCAACATGGCCAATGATCATGAATGCTGGGAATTGAAGTCCAAAACATCTGCAGCTCTACTTTCTGCCCTCCCTTGTTCTAGTGGTTGGGGGGAGAAGGATCTCCCAATGAGAAGCCAAACCTGAATTCTACAAAACAGGATAAATCGTGCTGATTTGCTACGTTCCTGACAATGCAAAGGGCCTTCAGTTGTCCAAGCAGGCCACATCAACCCAACAGAGGGAAATTCCTGAAAGTGTTTTTTATTATTATTATTATTTTTGCAACACAGATACAGACGTTATTTCTAGCAACTGCTAGGGATGGCTGAGGAATCCGAACTCCATGAAATTCCCTTAAAAAATTACGAAAGCACACAATGCGGATTTGACCAGCTTTTCCTGCAGGTTTACACACTGCTTCAGCTCTTACGACGCAGCTTTCCAAAGTCCATGGTCAAACTGTATTTGCATAAAACCGGTTTATAACAATAAGTGTTCATTATTTCCGCGTATGTATATGTACTTGCATATGCAAAGAAAGCATCTCTACAGCTTTTAGACCAGCAATGATCGGGTTAAAACCATAGAGAGAGCCAGGAAGGAAGAGCAAGCAGGAGGTGCAGAAAATTATTCAAGAGATTTAAAGATGACGCCCCCACAAAAGGAGGTAAGAGAGGCCAGGGGAAGCCTGATGATGATGACGATGATGATTTCTATACCGCTCCATAACCGAAGCTCTCTGGGCGGTTTACAAAAGATTAAATTCAGTTGAGGGAAGAGAGAATGATGCAAAACCTGATAAAATGTGTACATATAAAGATGCATGAATTATGTTACAAGATTCATATAAATACCGTCGGTACGACTACAAATTATTCGACATAATTTAGTGATCATTGCATACGGAGCGTTTATCAGCCTTTACAGAAATGGAACAAAAACACAGATGGAATGGAAAAACAGAGATCCTTCCATATCCAACTACTCTGCCTGGTCGAAAGGGGTGTTGGGGCTTCGTCATTTTCTCGCTTAGGAGTGCTTGTGCAGTCACATGACCAGCCCTGAACACAACAAGCTGCCTTATTGTCAGGAACGGTTGTCTACTGCCCCATGTGGTGAGCCACGCAACTGCAGTCTCTCAGAGAACAACCCTTCCAGATCCGGCCCACCCAGCCTGGCCACTCAGCCTGGCCACTATTATTTATTTATTTATTTATTTATTTATTTATTTATTTATATAGCACCATCAATGTACATGGTGCTGTACAGAGTAAAACAGTAAATAGCAAGACCCTGCCGCATAGGCTTACAATCTAATAAAATCATAGTAGAACAATAAGGAGGGGAAGAGAATGCACCAAACAGGCACAGGGTAGGGTAAAACTAGCAGTATAAAGTCAGAACAAAATCAAGTTTTAAAAGCTTTAGGAAAAAGAAAAGTTTTTAGTTGAGCTTTAAAAGCTGCGATTGAACTTGTAGTTCTCAAATGTTCTGGAAGAGTGTTCCAGGCGTAAGGGGCAGCCGAAGAAAATGGACGAAGCCGAGCAAGGGAAGTAGAGACCCTTGGGCAGGTGAGAAACATGGCATCAGAGGAGCGAAGAGCACGAGCGGGGCAATAGTGTGAGATGAGAGAGGAGAGATAGGAAGGAGCTAGACAGTGAAAAGCTTTGTAGGTCAACAGGAGAAGTTTATATTGGATTCTGAAGTGAATTGGAAGCCAATGAAGAGATTTCAGAAGTGGAGTTACATGGTCAGAGCGGCGAGCCAAGAAGATGATCTTAGCAGCAGAGTGGTGAACAGAAACCAACGGACTGATGTGAGAAGAAGGAAGGCCAGAGAGAAGAAGGTTGCAGTAGTCCAACTGAGAAATAACCAATGCATGAACAAGAGTCTTGGCAGAAGAGACAGACGTTTCTTCTTGAGCAAGAAGAAACGTTAAAAGGGCTTCCGTTTCCAGATGAGTCCTTGCTCAAGAAATGAGGTCTACTTGAGCTCTGTTACGCCTCGTAATTCTGGTCTTGCTCTTGCGTCTAGACTCCCGGCTTGTTCAGAATCAAGACCATTGGTCCATGACCCCCGTTATTGTCTACTCTGTCGGGCAGTGGGCTCTCTGGGGTCTTGGGGTAGAGGGTCTTTCCCAACCGTGCTACCTTTCGCTGCAGATGCTGGAGAATGAAGCTGTGATTTTCTGCATGCACAGCATCTGCTCAACCACTGAACAGTGCCCCCACCCCAAACAGGACACAGTCCATCTCCCCCCCCCCCACAATGCTTCTACTCACTGTCCCGCCTAACACACTGATCATGAACTCAGAACTGGCTTTTTGCACACACACACACACACATACACACGGTACGCTCAGGGTAAGGTGGGGTCCTCATTTTGTAATCCGTGACGGCGCTGAGTCCCGGCAACCCTTGGAGAAAGGAGCCGTTAGCACAATTGCTTTCCTACACGAGACAAGATTAGCTATCCCCAGGGAGAAGAAAAACATCATCAATCTTCCTTTTAGGACTGGAAATTGGTAAATTATTCAGGGCTTTATATTTTTTAATATCCATTCCTTTTGGGAGGCAGAGATTTGTACTCCAGATACGGCGGAGTGTCGGCGCACGGTCCTCGAGGATGCCAGTGGCCTTGGAACGAGGTTGCCTCCTCCTTTTCTTCTCTACAGTCTGGAACAAAGGATGGAGGAGGTGGAGGCTGAAGAGAGGGAAAAAAGTGCAGCCACAGAAAACGGCTGCCCAAGAGAAGGGCGCAAACTGCCCATTTCTTCCGAGCTGCAGAAGAAACTCCCTCTCTCCCTCCCTCCCTCTCTCTCTGCAGGTCACCCCCTGCGCCTCCCTTCCAGTGACTTCTACTTTCTCTGTACTGGTCCGGACGATACATCACCCCGACCTGGCTCATAATCGCATAAGAGTTTGCCTTCTCTGTCCGCCTATCCTATATGTTGGTTTTGCTTCCGTTGACACTACGTCTGCAGGGCAGCAGGAGGGGAGGAATGTTAGAAAACAGCTTGTGTGCATCGAATCCAACACAGGCAGACACAGATTTGTGATGTCTTCAACTTTCTCAGACCTGGGACCCACTTGTATCCCAAACATGCATTTGGAGGAACTCTTCTCCTCCTCTTCGTGTGATGGTTGTGATACTATTGCGACCCATCTTAGGTCAGGCAGTGACCCTGTACTGGGTTGAAAGCCACCAGCTGCAGACCAAGTGGTCGATCTCATCCAGGAGAGGGGCTCCATGTAGGGATTACTTGAACCCTGTAGCCTTGCGTGAGTATCCAGGAGATCAAAGCTCTTCAACCCCTCCACGTGGACCAGGTTGCCGTATCATCTGGTCCACTGCTCTGCCTACAGCAGGGGCAGGCAACTTGTAGCCCTCCAAATGTTTGGGCCTAGAACTCCCATCAGCCCTAGGAAGCACAGCCAACGGTGAAGGAGTTGGAGACAAAACATCTGGAGAGCCACAACCTGCCCACTCCTGGCCTACAGGATGAAAACCAGTTTGTACATTCAGAGTGTACATCCAGTTTGTACATTCAACCCTGCACACAGAGAACTAGCACGCCAGTGAGAAGCACTCATCTAGCCTTTACCCTGATATGCTAGTATTCTATCCCCAGGCCGGTTGTGTTCCTACTTTCCACAAGAGAGCATTCAGATATGAACTTCTCCATCTCCACACCCAAGAGGTGCAGCCTTTACCAGTGAGCTGGGCTGGGACTGAGCATGGAAAAGCCTCACTCATCCCGACATCACATAGGCTGCTCCGACATCCGTTTGCGACCCGTCACTCCTCTACAGCGAGGCTGAGTTCTTGTGACAAGTCTGGGCAGCTTTCATAGCTGTCAACGGGCAGCAAGACTCAACCCTCCTCCCTGACACACGCCAAGTGGGAAGCCAGCCGCGCTCTCCGACGCCGGCGTGTGTCAGGCGACGCGTCAGCTGACAAGCCCTCCTTGTTGAGAGGTGGCTCGAGTTGACTGGCAGGGCCATGCAAACGTCTGGGAAGGCAAGGCGGCGACATGCGGGCTACAAAGGAGGATCAATGCTGTCACTCGGGGCGAAACACACACGGCTCCGGAGCGTGTGAGCGAAGCAAACATAACCGCGGAAAGGGCAGAGAGCTCCTGAACGTTGAACTCATGATGATTTTTAAAACGTGGCCTTCGGAATCCGAATTGTTCTACCTTTACCCAAGTCACAGGTAATGTCCTGGTTTGCACGATCACCGCGGCCCACCTTGCATTATTCGCAACAATGGGTTGCAGCATCTCCGGGGGGGCCCTTGGCTTCTTGCGACATGTGAACCTGGTGGGGTGGGTAGCTGGGTGGTGGTTGACAAGCCGCCCACAACCCATGGGCTGTTTTAGGGTTGTGGGTGGCTTGTCAATCATCCCGGCAACCCATCCCTCGCTGGGTTCACATACAACAAGGAGCTACAGTGCTCCTTCCCCATGGCCCAACCATTCAAAATGGCAGCCACTGCCGCGACGAGAAGTTCAGCGGGGCAATTCACCCGCGGTGGCGTCTCGTTATGTCTGAGCAAGCCGATTTCACTCCAATCCAATCTCTCCAGACCTCGAGGAGAATTGAGCACCCATCTCTATCCCCCCCGACAAACTCTGAGCATTGGGGTTCAGGGTCAATGTCACATTAAAGTCACGTTTGCATCACATGCTTTGGATTCCCCATATCGTTGTCTGTACAAAAAGTAGCTATTGGGTGGGGGTGACCACCGCGTCTCTGTGTGAGTGTGTGTGTGTGTGTGGGGGGGGTAAAACCTTTTCTCTCATGCCACTTTCCCAGTGAAACCTCCCCCTGCCAAGCTAATTCCCTTCAAATCATCTATTTACAGAAAACAGCAGTTGGGGTTGTTTTCAGTGGCAGGGGGTGGGTGGGTTTAAAACCCCCCCCCAACACACACCTTCCTCCATGGTATAGTCCTGACCTGGATTACTGCTCTTCTTTTGGCTGCTTTTTTTTATAAAGGGGGGGGAAAAGACACAGGGAATTTCCAGCAGGGATTCAAACCCACCTTTAACGCAGTGTGTGGTTTTGACCCTCTGTCAGCCAGCAGAGGCTGCAGGAAAGACGAAATAAGGCACTTCAGACAAGACATAATTCATCCGTGGAATTCATGAGCCCAAGATGTGGCGACGTCCACGGGCTGAAACGGCATTGAAAGAAGCAGATCCGACGGGGTTTGCACAGGAGAAATCACCCGGTGCGCCGCACTGCGTTTCCGCGCTTTTCGAAGCGAGAACCGCCCTGCGTCGGCCTCATCCACTTCTTCACCTGGCAGCATCTAGCCGCCGGCCACCTCCACTGCCCTGCCTTGGTCTGCGTTTTCTAATCTCCATTTTAGCAGGCTTAGATCTTGTCACAGACCAACAAACCCATGTTAAAACATCCTTTCCTTTTTTTCAATAAAAAGAAAACCCTTTTAAAAACCGGATTTTGACCTTTTAGCAGGAAAATCCTTTGGTTTCTGCCTCATGCTTTAGATTCTAAGATTTTTCTAAATGTCAGGAGCTAACTGTCCATGCGCAGCTGTCTCCGAAGACGGCAAAGCCACCTTCTGGAATGTCGGCGCACAGAAAGGGCAGGCTGGGAAGCAAAGCTGAGGAGGAAACCAAACGTCAGGTGCACCATCCTCTCTCAGGTTCACAGGTGCGCGTACAAGATCTCCTCTTAAAAATCAGAGCCATTCCTCATTTAAAACTGCCGGTGGGTGTGGGGGAGGAAAACCCTGGGACAAGGAAAGAGATGTGACCTGATTCCAAAGGCACATTGTCAGAAATAACCCTAACCGTAAAAGGGATTTGTTTTTGCTTAGATCCTGATATTACCTATTGCCACTCACCCATTCTGCCTGCCGTTGTCCTCTTTATGACCTCTCCTTGGCAGCAGAAAGAGCATTTTGGGGTTGGTAAGATTGCAACAACTAAATCCCTCTCCTGTTTCCCCATCTCACGACTTGTTCAGCACTTATAAACGAGGTAGCGGCTTTAAATTCGTGTAGAGCACCACCTTCACCCATTGGGAATCATCAACGATTCATTACATACCTACGGACAGAAGGAACAGTTTCGACGTGAAACCATAACAGCATAGCTTCTGGATGAAGTTAAGCCCCGAACCTCTCACTCAGCGTAGGACATGGTTTCCGTTTTCAACTTCATGCATTTTTTAAGGGAACACACACACACCCAAAAGCAAAAACAAATCCATCAAAGCTTTTAAAATGTCAGGGAATACTTGCTTCTGGTTGCGTGATTATTGTTATTTTTTAAGAAGCACCCACACACTCACACTAGCATCACCATCAAAACCCAAGCCATTTCTTTCCTTACAACTGAAAGGACTAATGGCTACAGCCACATGGACAAAAGGGAAGGGTTCAATTTGAGCCCGGGACCAAGCAAGCTTAGTAGAAGAGCCAGCTTTGAAATACTCCGTGCCAATTCCCTTGCTGTGCCAAAAAGGAATACCGACTGATCAGACTGATGGATTGCTTGATCTGACCGTCAATGGCATGGATTAGTTAGGGAAATGTGAAGTAATAACCATGTGCAGAATACCTCTCGTCGGTAAGGAATCACCACCCGTCTTCATATGTCTGGAGGGTGGTTGAGTCAGGAGAAATAAGTACTAGAAATAAGTACCTGTGTAAGTTCTAGACAGGCCTATGCCAGTGTAAGTTCTAAACAGGCCTATGCCGGTGTAAGTTCTAGACAGGCCTATGCCGGTGTAAGTTCTAGATAGGCCTATGCCCGTGTAAATTCTAGACAGGCCTATGCCCGTGTAAGTTCTAGACAGGCCTATGCCGGTGTAAGTTCTAGACAGGCCTATGCCCGTGTAAGTTCTAGACAGGCCTGGGATTTCACACTCACTGACAGAACAGTGTCAGGAACTGCAGGCCACTGTCCCATGGGTTAACCACACCAATACGACTTCTCAATGAAGAGCCTTCCAGATGGACCCCCTCCCAGGTTAGCTACCGGCTCCTTTTGGGTAGGAAGAGTATCAGAGCACTTCCTGTCTCCATGAAACTTTTCTGAAGGAACATGGTCTACCTGAGCTCTGCTGTGTCTTGTGTTCCTAGTCTTGTTGTTTGCTCCTGATTCCTGGTGTGATCCTGACGCCAGCTTTGCTCGCTGCTCCTGCCTCCTGGCTTACCCTATGATTGTTCTTTGATCCTGAGTCCTGCTTCCTGGCTTCTTATTTGCTCCAGACTGCTGCCCATGCCTGACAAATGGCCCCTCAACCAGATCCCGAGAAACCTGAGAAGCCCCAAGCAAGCTTGTTGTCCATTGGGCCATTGTTGCCCATGGGGATCACCCCATCTCTCTCACACACCTTTTTCTTTTTCTAAAAAAATCAGTAACAATGCAAGGTATCACTTTCCCCAACACACGGCAAAAGTTAAAAGTACCTGTTTAAGTCAACTGAAACATTAGAAGCACCCCTGGCTAGAAAAAACATCTCCGTATCTTTCATCCAGGTCATAGCGGGGTGTGTGTGTGTGATCTGGCTGCTCAGGTATGCAACACAGGGCAAGAGAGCAAAGTCTAAAACGAGGAAGACACAAGATCTAATGTGCAGTTCCAATTCCAGTTTCCTGCCTCTACCTGAGTGAGCCACATAAGAAAACAAAAAAGGTTGCCTCATTCCTCTTTGAAGTGCTGCCAGGCAACAGGTCCCTCCCACACAGTCAGCTTCAAAGCGCAATGGGACCCTCTCTTCCATCACGCCCTGAAGACGACTATTCTGTTAGCCTTTACAGGCTGGAGGAGCAAACAGTCAGGACTCCGGCTGCTAAGATTGGGCTGGTAGAACATAGACCCACTGCAAGGCATCGATTCCTCTGACTACATTCCAAGGTGGGAGAAGCCAATCTGGGGCAGCGTCAGCCTAGACAGGCATACCAAGGGTAGACGGCTTTGTGTTAAATCCAGCGAAGCGCTTCCCAGTTGTAAGAACAGAGAGTTTCAAGCAACCACAACCGGCGTTTGGTGTTCTACAGGCCTTCCCTAAACCTTGTCCCAAAGCATGAAAAATTAAGATAATGGAAGGGCAACGAAGGAAGTGGTGAGAGTGACAGGAGCACTTTCGCTTGTGCAATTCAATCAGAGGAGAGTTCTAAGGAGTGGCCTAATTGCTCCAAAGTTTCCCCTCCTGGGTGGTGATATCATGATCAAAATCCCCCGATCGAATCATGCCTCACTGATCAGTCTCTCCTAAGCCGTCGGCTTTGCTCAAATATCATGTCCCCAGGTAGCTAGTAAATCACTATAATTAGGGGCTGTTCATTTAAAACGATAGTAATATTAAAAACGCGAAACAAGACAAATTGCCCCCCCCCCCGACGTGACGAGGGCTGCCAATGGTTTATGAGGATGCGCCTTCTATTGTTCTTTGTTTATTGTCTTAGCAACTGGCAGGTTTCGATGGCACCACGTCGCAACCCTCCTTCCCCATGGGACAGCTTAACAATGCAGCTCTAATAAGGACGCTTTGCCATCCATCAATCAGAGGAAAGAGGGCTGTTTCTTGCAATAACCTCCCCCCCATCTCCAGCCAACTTCCTCTCGCCTAGAATATTCTCTTTGTAAACTATGAGTGGCCGGCCAGTTCTTTATAATCATTGCTTCCTGCCACGACCTCTGACCCTGTGTTGCTGGCTCGATATATAAAGTGAATTTACGAGGGGGAAAGGGGGATGGACGGTTATAAAATGACTCCCAGGGATCGTAATGAAAAAGCTGCTCTTTCGAGGGCTGGCCAAGGAGGTGAAGCTGGCTCACAGAGACAGAAGAAATTGAATCTACCTGGGTGAAAGAGGTGAAAGCACAAAAGCAGTTTCCTGGCAAACGCTCTCTCCCTTTGCACGTCCCATTGAGTCTTTGAGAAACGCCACCATCCTTTTGGCGTTAGGATGGGAGAGGCTTGCCTTCTGTCCTAAATCCAGGGGAAAGATGAACCAGGTATCACATACGGGCGGGTCATAGAATCACAGAACAGTCGAGCTGGAAGGGGTCTATAAGGCCATCAAGACCAACCCCCTGCCAAATGCAGGGATCCACCTCAAAGCATCCCTGACAGATGGCTGTCCATCTGCATCTTCAAGGCCTGTAGTGTGGGAAAGCCCCCTACCTCCCTAGGTCATGGGTTCCATTGTCGTCAGGAAGTTTTTCCTGATGTCCAGCTGGAATCTGGCTTTCTGTAACTTGAGCAACAAAAACCCCCAAGTGCAAATCAAGAGCAGGATGAATGTATACATTTTTTTAAAAAAAAAGTGCCCTTGACCATGAAGGGAAAAATGATCGAAACCCTGAAAGTGGGTGGGTGGGTCCTCACCGAGGGGGATCCCATATGATGGTGCAATGGGGTGTGTGAATGCACTGTCCTGCCCTGGCTATAGGGGTTTCTTGCAATTGACACGTCACCTCTGCACACACTGCACCTGTTAATGCTGGTAAGCCTTGGGCTAGTTAAAAATCGGGCTAAGGCAAAAGGGCTCCATCCCACTTGGCTGAGTCTTTTCAGGAGTTGCTGTGAAAGTTTTCTACTATTAAAGGGATCCCTGATTGAGAACATAAGAAGATGGTCTGACTGCACTCTGACAAGTCTCACTAAGATTTCCTCTCCTTTTTATGGTGGTGTTGACATGACCTTCAAGCATCTTTTCATGCAAGGCATGACAGGACCCTACTTGCAGTTTCAGAAGACAAGATTTGGTTGCTTGGAAGAAAGATGGTTGCAGACAAGCTGAAGCGTGTTCAGAGGAGGGCAACCAGGATGATCAGGGGTCTGGAAACAAAGCCCTATGAGGAGAGACTGAAAGAACTGGGCATGTTTAGCCTGGAGAAGAGAAGATTGAGGGGAGACATGATAGCACTCTTCAAATACTTGAAATGTTGTCACACAGAGGAGGGCCAGGATCTCTTCTCGATCCTCCCAGAGTGCAGGACACGGAATAATGGGCTCAAGTTACAGGAAGCCAGATTCCAGCTGGACATCAGGAAAAACTTCCTGACTCTTAGAGCAGTACGACAATGGAATCAGTTGCCTGGTGAGGTTGTGGCCTCTCTCACACTAGAGGCCTTCAAGAGGCAGCTGGACAAGCCTCTGTCAGGGATGCTTTAGGGTGGATTCCTGCATTGAGCAGGGGGTTGGACTCGATGGCCTTGTAGGCCCCTTCCAACTCTGCTATTCTATGATTCTATGATTCTATGAAAACACGGCTGCAGTTGCTGAACGAACAGGCAAGCCACTGAGTTGTTGGGCATCAGTCTTAAAGCAAGGTCTGCAGGATCAGACCAAGAGTCCATCTAGGAACACGGGCCAGACTACAAGTCCATCAAGCCAAGGATTGTCTAGTGTGACAATACTTGCCTCATTGTCTCAGGAGGCTCTCCATTGTCCTAGGAAGAAGTCTTTCACATCACTTGATACCCAATTGATTGGAGACGCTGGGGATTGAACCCGGTCCGCCCCTAAGGATCTAGCTCTGCGTTTTGTTTCCCGTGGTGGTCGGCCGAATACAATGGATACTCCTAGGCTGAGCATGACATCTTATCTATGTCCCTCTTATTCATTCCAAGCAATCAAAGACATACCACCTCTAATCGCAAGGTCCCATTTGGCTTGTCAAGACCGATGCTAATTGATAATAAGATAAAGTCCTATCGAGAAGGTTTTCATTTCTTGGATTTATTTGTCCGATGGCTTCGTTGATATATCTTGGCCACTGAGTTTTTTGTTTTCTCAGGAGGGGATAATAAAACAACGGCTTATTTATTTTTAAAAGGTGTAACTAGCACAGCGCCGATTGCAAGGCCTGTTCTGAGAACAGAGCTCGGTCGCTCCTGTCTCTGCAAAGCAACACACCTCTACCTCCCTGTGTAATCCTGCTCTATGGCTTACTTATTTTGCTGGGAATATTCTAGTAAGAGGAGTGGAAATATTTCTTGCCAACCAAATCAACCCAGCCTTCACCTTTCAACGAGCAATGTGAATGACACATACAGTCCTTCTTTGGGTTATTTCCTATGCCACTTGTCTTCTTGACTTTCTCCTGAGCAATACAAAAAAGAAAAAAAGGTCCGGCCGAAACACACACACACACACACACACACACACACACACACACACACACCAGACTCAGGCTCCCAGCTGGAGTACCTTCTAGGTGATTCACAAAGCAGGTGGGTTGTTAAGATCTCCGGATTCACTGGCTGCCAGCAAGAAATCATTTCCCTTGTTTCTTGCGACAGACCCGTCTCTTTGAAAGAGACTGTGGGGGTGAGTGTAAATAAGTGGCGTGGCAAGGGGAGTTGGGATGGAAACAGGGATAGAGTGGCATCTTACTCACGAAAGATGACGGCTGCTTTACAATCATGTAGAAAAATAGCAGGGGATGATTAATCCACTTGGGTGTTATTTTTCACATTTTTACTCTCCTCGCAAAAGCGAAAATGAAGTGGGCAGAAAAGCTGACCAGGCTCCGGGGACGGATGCTGCCTTAGGAAACCCACCGCCACTTGAGTGCGTTGATTGGGTAGTTGGTTGTATGGAAACTTTGCCGCAACGGAAGGAAAACAACGAAAAGGGGGCGCCGTTGACGTCCTTCTCCAACGCACGGCGATTGCAAAGAAGCGACGTGCAGGCTCGATAGCAAACCTCATCAGTACTTCACACGAGGTTTAGTCATCTTCGCTCTTCTAAGTTCTTATTTCGTCTCAGCCTCGTGCCCTAAGGCAGAACCTCGATGTAAATTAAGGAACAAGGACAGGAGCAGGCGCTTCGTTACTTAGCATGCAAAGTCACAGATGCTGAGCAGAGGATTTGGGACTACATCGGAAGGGGAGGAATCCCTTTACTTCACATAAGGTGCGTGTCTGTGTCGGGTGGTGGGGGTAGGTAGACCCAAAGGTGACAGGGGAAGGCCCATCCTGGACCCCCTTCTGCCATCTCCAGCTGATGAACTGGCCCCAAGGCACGGAGGGGGTCTTGACCCAGGGGCTTCCAGGGTCCAGTTTCCAGTCATATCTTGTCTCAAGTACCACCAGCACCCTGGGTCTTCCAAAAAGGCCAGGCAGGCTAAACCTTAAGGGAAAGGAGGGCCCTAGGCTGCAGCTCCAGCCCTGAGGAGAATCCGCTGACTCCCTCAAATATGGTCAAGCTGATTCTTGAAGCCAACTGGGACATGCCAGGCCTTATAAAACCCTTGCGGCCAGGCCAGCTCATCAATCCGAGCAATTTGTCATCAATGTGAGGGCTCAGCCTGCAATTCTGCTTCTTCAGGTCATGACCCCTATCTGTCTTTGACCTCACATCTGCTTCTGGCCTCCTCCGTTCCTATATTTCTGCCTTGGAACAGGATTTTCTGCCCAAGTCCCCATTGCCTCTGACCATTTGATCGTCATCTGCTTGATCCACTGCCGGACCTCCTGCCCACCTGTAAGGCCATCCATTGTCCATCTGTTCCTTGCCCACCTGTCCTTGAACTGAACTCCAGGTACATCCTGTTTTGGAGCTAGGCCAAGGTCTGTCAGAACTCAAGTTATAGGCAGCTGTTGAGAGGGAGCCAGGAATCAGAATAACCTGAGAGCCAGGAGTCAGAATAACCTGAGAGCCAGGAGTCAGAATAATCAGAGAGCCAGGAGTCAGAATAACCTGAGAGCCAAGAGTCAGAATAACCAGAGAGCCAGGAATCAGAATAACCCGAGAGCCAGGAGTCAGAATAACCCGAGAGCCAGGAGTCAGAATAACCAGAGAGCCAGGAGTCAGAATAACCCGAGAGCCAGGAGTCAGAATAACCCGAGAGCCAGGAGTCAGAATAACCTGAGAGCCAGGAGTCAGAATAACCTGAGAGCCAGGAGTCAGAATAACCTGAGAGCCAGGAGTCAGAATAACCAGAGAGCCAGGAGTCAGAATAACCCGAGAGCCAGGAGTCAGAATAACCCGAGAGCCAGGAGTCAGAATAACCTGAGAGCCAGGAGTCAGAATAACCCGAGAGCCAGGAGTCAGAATAACCTGAGAGCCAGGAGTCAGAATAACCTGAGAGCCAGGAGTCAGAATAACCTGAGAGCCAGGAGTCAGAATAACCTGAGAGCCAGGAGTTAGAATAAACAGAGAGCCAGGAGTCAGAATAAATAGAGAGCCAGGAATCAGGAAAGAACAGGAAGCCTTTACAGCCTAGCTGAGGAGAGTCAATAGACAAGCCCAGTGGGCAGAACCACTCTAACACATGGAAAGCTTTGGTTACCAAAGGAGATTGTAGCAGATCTGGTGGCTTCAGCTCGTAGCTGAGAGGGCTTACCACCCAAGGTAGTCTCCAACCTAACTCAGACGGCTTCTGATAGGAACCTCAAGGTGTGTCAGCATTATGCTATAACGTTGTCAAGTATACAGGCAGATGAAGTGTTCTCCCAGGAAAATGGGGCACAGTGTTGGAAAGAGAGCTGGGGAAATTCCACAGGAGGCGGAGGGTCAGCGAGGGCCACACCAGATGTTATAAGCCACACGGAGCCGCTTAGAACATTCATGTATCTTTGTTCTATTCAAACCACGCATGATTTGACACCAACGTTCGGCCCTTGCTGCCATGCATTGTTTGTAGTATAAGGAGGAGAGAGACTAAAAACCAGCTCCTTGTCTCTTCTGATGTCTAGTCGGAGGCCAGGGTCTAAGCCAAGATGTCCATTTGAAGTGGGGAAGGAGAGAGAGGACGCCGCCAGAAGGGCTTGCAAACGAATACAGGAGCAGTCAGGTAGGCAAGCAGAGGAGGAAGAAGCAGGCATACCCAGAGCATGACTGGGAAACTATGCAAGCAAGATCAGGGTCAGTCTGGCTGTTGCCCAAGCAAAGACTCTGACCTGATCTGGAAGCACAGATAAAGACGAGTCGGGAGGAACCAATGGGCTTGCTTTGGTGAAGGTGCCACCATGCTGGCATAGAATCATAGAATCATAGAATAGTAGAGTTGGAAGGGGCCTACAAGGCCATCGAGTCCAACCCCCTGCTCAATGCAGGAATCTACCTTAAAGCATCCCTGACAGATGCTTCTTGAAGGCCTCTAGTGTGGGAGAGGCCACAGCCTCCCTAGGTAAGTGGTTCCATTGTCGAACTGCTCTAACAGTCAGGAAGTTTTTTCAGATGTCCCGCTGGAATCTGCCATCTTGAAGGACGAGGCTGCCTCTTCCTTTCCTGCTCTGGATCCTTGGACTGCGCACCATGCACAGGACCAGTTTGAATCCAGGATGGTCCTGACAACGTCCCTCCTGTGACGAGGTGCTCATCCTTGTGGATAGCTTGTAGCGCTTTGGAAACCCCATGTCCCTACCATTGCTAAGCGCCTCTTTGGACTCCAGAACCAGCCAGCCAGGTAAGGCAACACCTTTCATCGGGCCAGCTTAGAAGTTAGCATCTTAATTAATTTGAGCCTCATTTTTCCGAGTTCAGCGCAGCACCGAGCAATTATAACAAGCGTCAGTTTCTCACACGAGGTACCAAGTTGACTTGGGGAAACGATTCAACAAGATCAGCAAGCCGTGCATGGAAGGAAACAGAGAAGTGAGATGCTGAGAAGATCAATTAATTTGACAGCCCTCCATGATATTTTTCTCTCCAAGTCAGACCTGAAATTCATTACTGCGCTAATACTTGGAGGCTGAGAGCCACAGACAGCAGAGCTCAAATCCCTTCTCGCTCCAGCGATTGCTGCCTTCTCCAGGATGGAGCTCACAGCTGCTTTGTAAAGAAACCCATCACTAATTTTGGCATTGGAAGGTGGTCGGTGAAGTTAACAGACACACAAGGGACGCCCAGAGCCCGGAGGCTGAGTGACAGCCATTAGGAAGCTGCATTCCAATAACAGAACTGCAGGTTCCAGAAAAGGGTTCCTGTTGCCACTGAGCATGCTAGATGGAAATAATGGGGCTTGCAGCCCAAGACATCTGGATGGCACCAGGCTGTCCTAGTGCAATGATCTGAGATATTTAAGTAAGGGAGCCTACCTGCCCAGATGTTTCTTTGGCTTGGGAACCATACATGTTGGGTCCTCTTCTCTGACCCTTTCCCCAAAGCCAGAGATGGTATCAGGGGTTGCCAAAGCAGGTCAACTTCCTGGTAGTTATACTTGGCTTCATACTACATGCCAAGTCCAGGGGCCTGAGGTTGCCCATCCCTGTTTCCTTCTTTGCCTGAAGTGGGGGCCCAGAGACCTCAGCACCCAAAGTCTTCAGAAGACAACATCCTAGCCTGAAGCCACAACATCCCAGCTGACGTTTCAGAGTTCTTGATTGGATAGATCCATATCACCACCACAGTTGTTAAGCTGGAAACCCAGCTTCTATCCTTCTAGGGATTTTTCCCCCCAACCTTGGAGGGTTGTGGAAATCCCACATCATGGATCCTACAGAAACAGATGACTGTCAATAAATCCGCACAAACACAGAGATCCCTATTCTGGCTGCTGCTAGGGTTACTCAAGCAGGAACATGCACTACCTTTGGTTGGAAGCCCCATTGCGGTTAATGGAGACGTGAGAACATCCCACTTCACGCTAGAGACTGTTTGGTGACGGAGCTGCCATCCTCTAGCTCGGCTCCTTTTGCTGGAGGTGCAATGGGGAAAAGATTTATGCAGACACCATCTCTGCAATTACGAAGACAGAAGAAAAGACGCCTAGATATCATACGAACTGATGCATTTTTGCCAGCAGGCCTGTACGCATCACCGATCCGGTAACAGCTGTCACACTACGGTCTCATCTGAGCTCCAATACTGCCTTGGTTGGCGAAATGCACTTCCAGAGAGATCCCCTCCCCTCCCTTCTCTGCCATTTCCCTGATGCGACCGTGTCCTCTTCTCCACGTGTCACTGGGTGACAGGAGATGTCCCAACTTCAAAGAGGAGATGGTGCAATGGACGGCCGTCTCCACAGTGCCGCACGACATTTCTTTTACTGCTCGCTTCTTTCAGCAGCACATAGTTAATTAGCGATGACCCTGAGGCAGCCAAATTGCTCAAACGGCAATCCGCAGCCCTCGGGCATTCTTTAAAGTCTGGCCTTTCTCACTGCATCATGTCTTTCAGAAGTCATCCCTCATGTCCAAAGAGACACGCTGTTACTTTATAAAGAGAGCTAAGGAAGTGGCAAGGTGAAATGCCTGAGCATCTGATCCAGCCTTCCTCAACCTGGGGCGCTCCAGATGTGTTGGACTACAACTCCCAGAATGCCCCAGCCAGCTCTGCTGGCTGGGGCATTCTGGGAGATGCAGTTCAACACATCTGGAGCGCCCCAGGTTGAGGAAGGCTGATCTAATCCTTTTGCCAAGGGAAATGGGTGCAGTGATGTCCCATCCCCCTGTCCCCCGTGCCTCTCCAAAGATCTCTGATGATCAACATCTCGCTCTTCCTCATCCTTCTGCTTTCCAGACTTCCACTCTTTGCTTTGTTCTTGTCAATATATCCTAAGTACTTCTTCACACAGCGCGTAATTAAATTAGGGAACTCACCACCACAAGATGTAGTGATGGCCACCAATCTGGATGGCTTTAAAAGGGGTTGGATAAATTCCTATAGGCAAAGCCCTGATGGTTGTGTGCTAGCTCCAGTATTCGAGGCAGTAAGCCTGTGTGCACCAGTTGCTGGGGAACATGGGCGGGAGGGTGCTGTTGCACCGTGTCCTCCTTGTTCATCCCTGGCTGATGCTGTTTGGCCACTGTGTGAACAGAGTGCTGGACTAGATGGACCCTTGGTCTGATCCAGCAGGGCTCCTCTTGTGTTCTTATGTTCTTAACTACAGAACAGGTCTCCCTTTGGCATCAAATGGGTTTCAGATGAGGGAGGGGGGAGAAAAATCAGATGTTTTCCAAATAATTTCCATCTTAAGTCACAAAGGGCTTCAACAGCTCTCCTCAGATGAAACTTTCTTATCAACAACAGTTCTTTATTAGTGTGGCATCTCCCAGTGAGGTGCTGAGATGGCTACCAACCTAGGCCTTAACTAGACCTAAGGTTTATCCTGGGATCATCCCGGGGTCATCCCTGTTCATGCAAATGACACACAGGGGATCCCGGGAGCAGGCAGGGACGACCCCGGGACGATCCCGGGATAAACCTTAGGTCTAGCTAGTCCCTACTGCCACCAAAGCAGGGTTGTATAGAATGATGAAAGAGCAACCCGGGGAATTCATCTAGACGGCCATCTCAGTCCACTGCAGCCACCAAATCTATAAGCAGCTGACAAGAACTGGGCTGTGGTCAGCTCCGCTTCTCCTGACTGGACTGTTAAAGGGCCCTTGCCTGATTTTTGGAGCCTGAAACTTCTGTGAGATGGGGGAGATGGAGTTTCTTCTGGGACTCATCCTCTGAGCCAGAGGGCAATGGAAGGGCCATGTCCTCTGGCCGAGAGAGGCATGAATAAGGCACCCCTTCAGGATGTTAAGTAGCCTGGGTCTCGTCTTCATAAGAATCCTCTACTGCATGCTGGAAGGTCTGAGGGCCAGAGGTCCACATCATTGTACCTTCAATGTAGGATTCTTAGAGTGCCCAAAGTCCATTCAGATAAGAACCATGACTGGTTGTTTCTATACATGATGTATTAAGCTGTGGAGCCAATTGGGTGTTTTATTCACACAACGTGATATACGTATTTCAACATTAATGGTGTGATTACATAACTTTATTAAGCATTGCATCTATAAAGAATTACACCAGCTTCGTCATCCACTTTTCGTGGTCCTTTCCTATTTGGGTTATATATACATATTTCAGTTGAGGGTTCCTTTTTCGTTTTCCATGACATGTATACACCATGGTCATAGCTTCTGTGACTATGGATCTTCACACAAAAAACAAGGGAGTTGGCAAAACTGGGCAAGGCTGCTACTTTGAATTTTGCAACTTCAGGGTTACGAATCTGTTTCAAATTTTGTTTTTACAGTGGTAGCATGCAAGTATTATTTTTTTTAATCTATTTTCGTATTGATCTTGCCATTTATATTGTAAGTCCTGAGGCCAGAGATTCTCATTCTGTTCTGATGTGCTGGACAGTGGATGCAAGTGAAGTAAAAATTAATAAATCAAATGGGTGGGCTGTTTAAGGCTTGTTGTGTGTGTGTGAGTGTGTTGGGGGTGGGGAGACAACAACACCTTTCTCCATTAGACCCATGCAAAACATTTACACCGAGACATTTTATGTCTCTCCAACAGCCTCCAAATATCTCTGCATCGAAGAAAGCATTTGATATTTATGGCTCAATTTCAGTTCCAAGGGAAATGCACTTTGTGGTGTTATTGCGTTTGTATAGAAAACTCAGTAAAACAGACAGACCCTGGCAGACCGGAAAAGACAGCAACAAGTTTTCACACACTGCACAAGGCAGAGACTTTAGACCATTTGTACCAAAACGACGCATGGCCCCCACAACGTTTTTCCCTTTAAGGGCCATGTTACAAATCACAGGCAAGCTGTGATTTGAACGTATGCTGACTTATATGGTGAGACTTCGGGTTCATCTATCACTGGATCGTTGGCTGTCCCTTTGGGGGTCTTAAGCAAAGGTCTCCCCCAGATCTGCAGCTGGCGCTCCTTGAACCTGGGGCTTTGGGTACGCAAAACACATGTTCCACTAGCGAACTCTGGCGCACCCTGGGCTTGCCACAAGGTATAAGCTCCGCTCAGAGATGCGGCCAATCTCAGATCTCTGACAAATGTACCCATTAAACATGTGCGTTTGCAGTGCATGAATTACGCACGTAACATTGTCAGGAGTATACTTAATATCTGACTGTACGCCTAGGGCAGGATTCAATGGAGCCCTTGCATGGACGCACAAATCTGTCCATCCCAGTGCGCGTGTGGCTGGCCCAGAGCGAACTGGGGCAAACCCCGGAACAACTGGAAACGCTTGTTTCTGGAAGGGACCTGTCATGCCCCTTCCAGAAATGAGCTTGCCCCCAAAAGTGCTACATTGCAGCTGCCGTCACAGGATGGGCGGATCTGGCAGCTTGCGCAAGGGTGCCATTGGATCGAGCCCTTAACCTTTAGGTCTTAAGATTGTAATAGATAGAGAAGCCCTTATAATAGAAATCTAGAAACGTTGTCCCTGTCTTCTTTTTTTACCAAATCCTGTGATCACAATTACATTTATACGAATGCATCCTTCCTCCGATGGACTATAAACACTATCAAATGGAGATAAAACGTCCTTTTCTGCATCCCTCCCCCCCCCACAGGCCCCCAGTTGGTTCATCATTGCCCAGATAAGCTTCTGGCTATTGGGAGTCACATGTACCTCCAACACACACATGCGTTGTGATTATTTTCCGGTTCAATTAGCAAGCACTAGAGTGGAGCAGTAATTTTATACTACAACTCTCAGCTCCAGGAAAATGTTTTTCATTACGTTACCAAAATAATAATAATAAAAATTGGCAAATAAAAACTAATAAAATTACTGCTGTGTTCCCCAGCGTTCATCTAGTGATTTTATTGCAAGTCACAGCAAGCTTTTTAAAGTCCTGGGTTTTTAAATCACACACACACACGCGCACACACCAAACTGCCTGTGTTCATTGTAGAAATGCTAGTTTATCGTTATGTTTGATGAAAACAGCTTAAAACTTAATGGCTCAAAACCCAAAAGGCAACAGAAGTCAAGTTTCAATTTTTGGCCTCTTCTCTCGCTTTTCTCCCCAGACAGATGCAGGGCTGAATGAGAAATTTCCAAATACATTTCTGTCTCACAAGATCCAGGGGCAAAATTAGCTTGGTTCGCATTGTGTACTGACCCTACCTAAGTCACACTTCTCAAACTAATAAGTGAAGCGGAACGCTCTCGGCCTTTGGTTTTCAGAATTCTCCGATCAAAAAAGGCATCCAAAAATGTGCATGTTAGGAAAAATAACGTACGAAAGGAAATGTGTTTGCCAAAAAATGGTATATAGTAGGGTGACCATATGAAAAGGAGGACAGGGCTCCTGTATCTTTAACAGTTGCATAGAAAAGGGAATTTCAGCAGGTGTCACTTGTACGCATGCAGCATCTGGTGAAGTTCCCTCTTCATCACAGCAGTTAAAGCTGCAGGAGCTATACTAGAGTGACCAGATTGAAAAGAGGGCAGGGCTCCTGCAGCTTTAACTGTGGTGATGAAGAGGAAATTTCACCAGGTTCCCCATATATGCAAATGACACCTGCTGAAATTCCCTTTTCAATACAACTGTTAAAAGATACAGGAGCCCTGTCCTCCTTTTCATAGGGTCACCCAATATATAGAATCTTACACACTGACCATCTTCCAGCCCTCTTATAAGCAAGTTGCTTTGGGAGATAAATGACAGAATTAACCGTTCAGCAGTTCCACATATTCACGCTCTGCAACGGGGCAGAATTATTTCCGCCATGTTTTACACGGTGGTGGAGGGAGGCCGAGAGAGAATGACTTGGCTAAGGGCCACCAAACAACTTCATAGCAGAGGCAGAATTTGAACTCCAGACTTCTTGATTCGTAGCTCAGTCTCTTACAGAGGAATGTATGTGTGTTTACTCTGAAGTAAATCCCAGTCTTTTCAGTAGAGCTTGCTCCCTAGTAAGCGTGCTCAGCACTGCAGCCCCAGACCCACCACCTCTCTTCAGCCCCATTTTTTTTTGTGGGGGGACCCGTAGCCGTGTGCACCAAAGCCACCGCCAACCTGGAAATGCAATCTGTTTCTCGTGATCCACATTTACGCTTCGCCCCGTCAAACTCTCGCCGCCTCTCCGGATCCCTCCGCAAGCTTTGTAAACAAAGATGTTAAGAAGCAATAAATGGAGACAGAAAATGTATTACAAACAATAGGAAAGTTGTTCAGAGCTCAAACGTTTCATGCGCTTGCTTTTAATGTGACTGCTCAGGCCTCGGAGGTAACAAAACCCCCACTTTAGCTGCTGTCACTTCCTCTTTGTGCGCTCCGTGGAGATCAGGAACTTCTCCCCTTCCCCCTCCCCCAAACTATTCAGGCATCCCAACATGCTCACAATAGTGATCATGTGGATAATTGCGATAAGAGCAGCTTGTGTTGCTGCATATAATCTGCAGAAAGCAACACCCTTCTTTGGCATCAGCTATTAGCCACAATGCCTCCCTGAAAGCAGAGCTACAGCCGTGTTTTCAGGCAGGGAGGCGAGGAAGAACCCAGTCACAGGGAACCTGCAAAGACCACCCTCCACCTTTCAGGCTTGAAGATAAGAGTGTGGAGCTGGGGCGTGTTCAGAGGAGGGCAACCAGGATGATCAGGGGTCTGGAAACAAAGCCCTAGAAGGAGAGACTGAAACAACTGGGCATGTTTAGCCTGGAGAGGAGAAGATTGAGGGGAGACATGAGAGCACTCTTCAAATACTTCAAAGGTTGTCACACAGAGGAGGGCCAGGATCTCTTCTCGATCCTCCCAGAGTGCAGGACACGGGCTCAAGTTATAGGAAGTCAGATTCCGGCTGGACATCAGGAAAAACTTCCTGACTGTTAGAGCAGTACGACCATGGAACCAGTTACCTAGGGAGGTTGTGGGCTCTCCCACACTAGAGGCCTTCAAGAGGCAGCTGGACAGCCATCTGTCAGGGATGCTTTACGGTGGATTCCTGCATTGAGCGGGGGGTTGGACTTGATGGCCTTATAGGCCCCTTCCAACTCTGCTATTCTATGATTCTATATTCCCAGCTTCCTGCACGCTGCACTTGCATGCTTGGGAATCTTCATCCACAAGAGTGGCTATTCTGTTTTGGGACTTCAGAGGGGGATCACGTTTGCATGCTGGCATCATCTCCAGCAGGGTGTAAGCCTGCATCACATTCCCCGCTGAAAAGCAGAGTGATCTCTCTATCATCATCTCCTCCACCACTACATTCATGGGGAGTCAAACATGGATGTGTAGTATTCTGCTTTATCCTTAGAATCATCCTGTCAGGTAGGCCAGGCTGAGAGAGACAGAGGCAGAGAGAGAAAGAGAGAGAGAGAGAGCACTAAAACAGGGGTGGGAAAGCTGTTTTCCTTCAAGGCCCACATTCTCTCTAGAGTAATCTGCTGGGGGGGGGGGCACATGCTGGCAGGAGGTGGAGCTGAAGCCCGCAGCGGCCTCAAACTTCAAAAATTACGTGTGCGTTTACCTTTTCGGGTTTCTTTGTAGTACATCTACTTTAAAAGTGTACAGTTGTTCCGTTTGCAAGGGAAAAGGTCAAACACATTTTTATCCAATCATTCTCAGACTACTAGCACCTGTAGCCACACGGGATTTATACTAGCTTGATCAACAAGCTGCCACGAGTACTTCTGCCGTTACCACAAGAGACACCATAGATGGCTTCCAAGTAGGATAGGTGGGCAGGAAAATCCCAAGGAAAAATACATGTGTGCCCCACTCCAAAAGTGTGGGGATCACAGTGCATGTTCAGTGTCTAAACTGCCAGTCAGACTTGCCTCCTCATGTTCTAGCCAAAAACGGCCCGGCCTCAGAACCCACACAGATCCCTGTCGAAATACGAACTAGCAATCATCTTCTTAAAAGTGCCCCCCTCCCATGACACCCTCCTGCTTGAAGCTCATTAGATGCCGTCTGTGTCTGAAGATTTTATCCAGCTTTAGTTTTGGAAGCCCCAGGAGTTCACATCCCAGCCTCCTTCTTGTTATCCTTGAGACTGAGGCTGCTTTCGGATGGGAAGGCAAGAAGACGAAAACACTTAACAATTGCCTGCCAGTCAAAAATCACTTAGACCTGGTATTTCATCATAATGCCCAGAACAGCTTTTAACAGGGGAAACGGGCTTGTTTGTCACACACTGAATTGAGAGGACAATTCCAATGTGAAAACGCCGGGCTGGTTTAAGTCTCTTTTTCAAACTTCACACTGTTTGAAAAGAACAGTGGTGCAAGGTTTTAGTTACAGGATTTTCACCAGCTCCTGGTTTGGACCACAAGGTCTATCTGCCACAGGGGAAAGTGGGTGTGGCTTGCAGGAGCGTAGGGAGCTGCCTCATACCAAGTTAGACCTTGGGTCCATCTAGCCCAGTATGGCTGGCTGGCAGCAATGCCTCTTCTGAGATTTCAGGAAGGATTCTTTCCTGGCTCTACCTAGAAAAGCTGAAAATTAGACCTGCGATCTTCTGCATGCAATGCCTGGGTCCTAACCCTGAGCTATCGCCCCCGCAGACGGAATGCTGCCTGATCTCCTAGTCATGGTGAGAAGACTGGGCGCACCCTGGTAGCTCACACAGTCCCTGCACCAATGAGAACTTTCCTCCTCTTACACATAAAGCACTGTGGTCCTGATCCAGTTCTGCCACCCCAGGCTATCTTTCTAAAAATTGCACAACTGGACTAAAGACGTGAATAACGTCATATCAAGCTTTGCCCTCGTCTTCATCTGCAAAGGGAGCCGCTGCCTTCTCCCTGTGCCACCTGACAGAAGATGCCAGAAAGGGGACGACGACACATCAGTAAGCTGCACTTTCCCTGTGCGTAGAAGGATCCTCGCAGGGGCGGTGTTCCTAGTGGACTCCACCGAGATGGGCAGAGCCGTGGTTAGCTGCTGGCGTTAGAGGCTCTGCCCATAACTCTGTATACCAGGGTTGGCGACTCCACCTCCCATCAGCCACAGCCAGCACGGTCAATGGTCAGGCATGATGGGAGTTGCAGCCCAACACCAATTTGGAGGGACGCACCCCCTGCTTTACGCAATGTATCGTTTGTTTATGGAATATACCCCCACAAGATGTTAGGATGGCCACTGGCTTAGAAGGCATTAAAAAGGGGATCAGAAGTTGTATGAAAAATTCAGGTTCAGAGGTCGGGGGAACGGAAAGTGGCTGACAGCTGCAGGGGAAGGACCTTTTGGGGTGGGTGTGTTTACTTCGGGAGTAGGTAAAGCGGCCTTTAAAAAGGGGGGGTTGCTAGCAAGGGAAGCACAGAAGGGGAGGATGAAATTGACAAGAGAATTGACTAGCGCGAGACAGTAATTCCACCGGGCGCCCCGATGTGTGGCAGGAGGGTCCCTCAAGAGCTGGCAAGCCCAGAAAGGGCGCTGCCATGGGGGCAGAGGGAACAAGGAGTTCTGCCACATGCCAGGAGCCGGCGAGAGGGCTGGGGGGGGGGGGAACAAGCCACACCACGCAGTGCCCAGCGATCTGTGGGGTTAGTGAGCCGACAACCAACCCAGGGCGGCTTATTCTCAGGGCGGCTCAGCACGCCATGCAAACTCGCCCGCAGCCTTTGTAAAAGTAGAGCCACGAATACATGTTGTGCTGCACACGGCATCTAGAAAGCCAAGTTAATTTCAGCAGTAGATGCACCGACAGAGCGGGCAGCGGCTATAACGAACAACAACAGTCTTCCAATCGCGTAGGAAGATCATGGGATTCATTGAGGCCAACCGGAGTCATAGCGCCCAGTCTTGAAATCCACCTGGCTTTTCTTTCTAAAATAACTTTATTGATTTGTTTTAAACACCGCGCTGCAGCCCCAAAAGTTAAATCTCCTACATTATGGGATTTATACATCCATTGTGCCACTAGCTGTGCTCCCACGTTTTGAAGTTTCTGGCCATCTTGATCTCTAGATCTCCTGTCTACATACTTGGCTGCTTTCCCTATATACTCTCCCCCTGCCGCATGGGGATTGTATAGCAGAGTCGACAACTGGGTGTGACGTGTAATAAAACTCTCTGCAAATATATTCCTTCCCACCATCAGGGTTAACTAGGGGCACGTCTACATCAGAGGAAGGGAGGGGGAGGATCTCGCGATATGTTGATCGTGAGATCCTCCCCCTCAGTCCACACGCAGCGCGTGACGTCCAGGGAGGAAGGAGGACGTCATGCCCGCCAACAAAACCCGACCCTGCTCCCCTCCCCTCCCCACAGGCATGGAGCATTTGAAGAACTCCGTGCCTTGTGCCTGGTTCCCGGCTCCCTGCGTTTACTCACGAGGAGCCAGGACGAAACCGGGACGGCTGCCCACACTTCTTGCGGTCTTGGGACAATCCCGAGACCGCAGGAAAAATCGGGCTAAAAGCCGTCCCGGTTATCCCAGGGAAATGGAGGGATCATCCCTCCCTGTCCCCGGGACCCCCTGTGCGTCATGTGGATGCACACAGATGATCCCAGGGTCATCCCCGGGCCAAGGCATCGTCTAGACATAACCAACGTTTTATTTCTTAGTATTTACAGCAGCCACATGGAAAATTGCCCCAAGAGCTGACTTTCACGGCACTTATTCTAGCCCTATAACTTCTCACTATACAGTTCCTTTTGGGTTTTTTCCCACCTTGTAGCAAATACCTTGTGGCAAATATCAATTATTTACTTATAGGCCATTTCAGAGCAACACTGATGTTATTATATGGCAGACGACATATTAGTCTGTTCTTAGGGGGGGGGGTCTCTTAAGAACATGTTATGCTCTGTCTCTACTCACTTTATCTACTCTCTTTCCAGCTGTCTGTAATATCTTATCTGGATAACCTCTTTTTGCAAAAGCTCAATCTTTAGACTCTACCATATATAATCTCTCTGTTCGGAGCAACTGTGTTTGATTCTCATAAATTGGCCATAGGGAATATTCTCCCAGATATGATCTGGACGTGAGCGATCAAATCTGAGGAACATTTTTTTTTTCTTATATAATGTGGCTTCCTCCAACTTGCCTGATGATAATATCTAGATAATTCTAACTCTGGGAGTCTTTGCTCATTTCAGATTTGATGGTTCTGGACCTATTAACCCATGAATGAGGTTCAACTAGATTTTCATTTTTTTTTACCTTGTCAGGTAAGAAATGGAGCTTTATATCGGCACCAGAACTTGATATAACGTAAAGAAAGGGGTTCTTAGATTAACCACTGGGAGGACTTTCAGCCACTCAGTACCATAAGAAGTACTGATGGCCACCAATTTGGATGGCTTTAAAAGGGGAATGGATAAATTCCTGGAGGCGAAGGCTATCCATCGCTACTAGCTCTGATGGTTGTGTGCTATCTCCAGTATTCGAGGCAGTAAGCCTGTGTGCACCAGTTGCTGGGGAACATGGGTGGGAGGGTGCTGTTGCGCCATGTCCTGCTTGTTTATCCCTGGCCAATAGCTGGTTGGCTACTGTGTGAACAGAGTGCTGGACTAGATGGACCCTTGGTCTGATCCAGCAGGGCTCCTCTTGTGTTCTTATGTTCTTAATGTGAATGTAATATACATCCTTCAAATTTGGATTGGTGTGCATATTCTTCCATCTATACATCTGATTGTTTTGGTGACATGGCTACTTCCTGTATCTGCAGAACAATATGGTAAAAGACTAGGATGGTTAAATGCTAAAATACTGGGAAAATAAAAAGATCTTCACGTGGCACTGGAAAGAGCACAACGAAGACGCCAGGTGAACCTCTCTAGGGAGCTCATTCCACAGCCGGGGTGCCACAGCAGAAAAGGCCCTCTTCCTGATAGCCACCCACTTCACGTCCTGTGGCAGGGGCTCACGGAGAAGGACTCTGGAAGATGATCTTAGGGTCCAGGCAGGTACATATGGGGGGAGGCGATCCTTCAGACAATCTGGCCCCAAGCTGTTTAGGGCTTTGAATGTTAATACCAGCACTTTCAACAGAGCCCAGACATAGACTGGCAGCCAGTGCAGATGGAAAAATACTGCCGTAATGTGGGCCCGTTACTTCAAACAATGCAAGGGGGTAGGGGGGAGATAAACCACTGGGAGGACTTTCAGCCACAGCTCTGTATTCCCTAACTTTTAGATGCTTGATTACTCCACCTTAATGCTTCATTAATGCGGCTTCTTGCCTGGAATAGAATTCACATTGCCCCTCTACGTGTTTATACAACCGCTTGGTTCGGATGTGACCTTTAATCTGCGCGAGCGGTGAGAAAACGCTCAGCAAGGGCTGGCCAGGAGGCACTTCAAGTCATTAAGGTGTCTTCTCAATTGAAGCCTCTCATGAATTATTTGTACGCTATTTTCTCACTTATTTCCATTCACACACCCACACAGACGTTCCCCCAATAAAATAATAATAAAAAAAACCAGACTCCGAGAAACACAACCTGCCCGTTCAGCTATTTGTCTATTTCCCCTTTCATGCACTGACTGCTGTTGCCAGGTTGATGTTGCTACGTTGCTATTCTAGAAAGGAAAAAGGAAAAAACACGGCCAGGTCAATGCATATGAAAAAGGGTGGGGGGATTCTTTGGGAGGAGGCGAGCAAAAAAAACCTCAGCAGCGATTCGTGGAGCAGAAGCTTATGACGACGGAAGGGCTTTTAGGTTCCGTTTCTTGTTTTCGGTGAAACGTCTATTTATAGGTACACGGTCTGCTCCACCCCAGAGACATCAGGTAACAATAAATTTAAATATATATGTCAAGTACCCAGTTAAACTCCAGAGAAAAACAGCCATCAAAAAAGCTAACCTAAATACCCAATAATAGTCAAGGTTAACCCCAGCGTGTCCATCCTCCTTACAGCTTGCCAGATGGAACGACTTTCCCTTCCAGAAGATGCTAAACCCATCATAGATTTTGATATCCTGGCCTGACACTACTAAACATATGAAGCTGACTTACATTAAGTCAGACCATTAGTGGTGTAGTGGAGGGGTAACGCGGAGGGACACAGCTTCAGGGCTTTTTCCAGAGCAGGAGTGGCCGTGTCGTCTTCCAGAGCACCAGGCTGATAGACAGTTCCTCCTTGCTCTGGCAAGTGAACACAGTGCTAACGAGGCTTTCAGCTTTTACTGTGGGTTGTGACAGATTTGCACAGAGGAAGTCAGAAATCGAGGGAAATGATCAAGCAGAAGCTGCAGACTTTCCCCCTTTTCTTTGAGGGAGTTCCTACTTCACCCGAGCAGTTTAAATGGTCACAACGTTTTTTGAAGGATCATTTGCAATTGTAATTAAAAGCGAATTAGCTGGCTGAGGAAGAGCCTTTGTTGAAACCTCAAATGTGTTTTACAAGCTGAACCTAGGCAGTCAGAAGTAAGCACCACCAAGTTCAATGGAGCTTACTCTCAAGTAACTATACATAGGGTTGACCCTAATCAACTGGGTACTATGCCATGCACTGCTGTGCAGTGGGTGTCATGAGTCCTGCAAAATTTATCACTGTAGCTTTTCTAGTTAAATTTATCACTGTAACCTTTCTAGTCCTGCATTGTCTATTTGGGCTGGTAGCGGCTCTCCAGGACCATAGGAAGTGAGAAGTCTTTCCAAGTACTGTTATCTGAGTTCCTTTTAATTAGAGATCCTGGGGGCTGAATGTGGGTCATTCTGCATGCACACCATGTGCTCTTCTTCTGAATTATGCCCCCTCCCCGAGCGAATACATTTGGTTAATCATAAACACTGCCCTAGAAGACAAGGAAGAAAGCCTTCTCTATGTTGGGCTTAAGTCAATTTGGAATTCATAGGCCAAGTCAACTCAACCCTAAGACCCTAAAATCCTCTACTGAAAGCTTGATAGATAAGAAACTGAGCCTCTCTTACTAAGGAGAACTTGGAAGCCACTCAGCGAGAGGAACACCTCCAAGTTTCATTTAAAATGGGTAAGGAGGAAACACAGAAAGAAAACAAATGATCAGTGCTCAGGGCAAGCGGTCTTGGGCGGCCAACTCCTCAGCAAGCCACCATTTTGCATAGAAATGGCGACTCATTGTTTCCGTAAAAGACATCTTATGCAAGTGGTGGCCATGGACCGCTCCCCGCCCAATGGGAGCCAAACAGAGCTGGTGAGTGGTGGCAGTTCGTGGGTGGGAGTCCAGGAAGCCAGGTGAGGGGGCAAGGGGGAGGGGGGTCCTACTTGTGTCTGTCGCGGCCCGTCGCCGGCTTCACTAGAACCTGTGGCTCAACCCGGAAGTGTAGGCCGCAAGCGGGGCCTACACTTCCTGGTTGAGCCGCGGGCTCTAGTGAAGCTGGCGGCGGGCTGGGACGGAAGCAGGTAAAGGGGAGGAGGGAGGGGGGCCTTACCTGGTGCCGCCCCCCACCACTGCGGAGCTCCGATTCGGAGCCGGAGCTCCACAGGGGAGCGGAGCAGACCCTAGGCGGATCTAGGCGGGGCGGAGCAGGAGGTCTGTGCACAGCCCTACCAGATACACACGGCGCATCCAGAGATATTCTCATTCGGGGAATGTTTTGCAAATCTCCTCTCCGCCCGCGTGGCTTCCTTGCTTCAGCTGCGTCGTGGAAGGAAATGCTGCCTCCCGGGAAAATAGGGAGCATTTGCATCAGGTCAAGAGGCCTTCTCGAAAGCAGAAGGCAGAGACGGGGGCAGGGTTATTTCTTATCATCCTCCCTCCTTCCCCTTTCCAACGGGAATATTTATTTTCCTGCTGCGAGCCCCCTGCTAAACACGCAGGGGCTCACGAAATCCAGCCAATATCAGCTCAGCTGTAGCTCAAGGACGATCGATTACTGCACCGCGATCAAACGCAATGATTGCCAAATGCAAAGCTCCGCGGTTTGCAATTAAAGCCTCTAACGCCCGTCTCCCAGAAGCAAGGCAAGCCGGGGGAGGGGGAGGGGGCTTCCTAGGTGGAGGAAGAGGGCGAAAGGAGCACAAGGAGGCGGGCGGAGTAAAACCCGCCACGGGGGCCGAGAGTAAAACCGCTGCCGCTCTTTCATGCATTTTTAAAGGGGCACGAAGTGAGGAGGGCTGATTACATTTTTGATTAGGACAGACAGGGCGGCCCTGCCCTCTGCACTGCCAGAGCCCGAGGAAGCCTTTCATGTTCAGAGGCGAGAGACTTCAAAACAGCCCATTCCGAGCTCTTAGAAGGATCAGACAAACCCTGCCACTCAAACTGGGCCGAAGGCTTTTTTGGCGGGGAGGGCGGCTCCCGAGAAGGCGTCTGCAGCAGCCTGGCTGGCTGGCTGAAAAACACGCGCCCGGCCCTCGTCCACTTCATTTGGGCTGTCTCATGCGCTCAGGTTTCGGCATGCCGATTCCTCCCCGACGCAAAGATAGCGGAGGACATTTTTAAACCCTGACAGCCTTCTAGAAGGTCATGCAAGCAGCAGAGGTGGCGGGACTCCCTACGTCCACCCGTTGCTGAGGAACATGGGTGGGAAGGTGCTGGTGGTTTTCCCGTGGGCAGCTGGACTAGATGGACCCTCGACCTGATCCAGCATGGCTCTTCATATGTTCTTAAGGTGACCCACAATGCTAAAAGGTAGGGGGGGCTGTCGGCATGCAGCAAGACTGGTCACAGCCACTAGTCCAATGGTATTTTTTTTAAAAAGGGGTTGGGCAAATCCATGGATCCATCAGTGCTCACTAGCCACAAGGGGTAGATGGAACCCCCTGGACAGAAAAGTCTTTCATGGAATATCATGCTGGAGAGAAGCTAGAGGATCGATTTCCTACCCTGATTCTGAGCTTCCCAGAGATTTCCCATCTATCTTGCTTTGATCCAGAGAAGCAATTCCTATGTTCTCACGGCAGTACAAAGACATTATGCCGTCCCTTTCCTTTCAATACAGAGCATCGTGTGGCGCAGAGTGGTAGGCAGCAGTTACTGCAGCCGAAACTCTCCCCACGGCCTGAGTTCGATCCCAGCGGAAGCTAGTTCCAGGCAGCCGGCTCAGGTCGACTCAGCCTTCCATCCTTCCAAGGTCGGTAAAATGAGTACCCAGCTAGCTGGGGGAAAGGTAACTGTGACTGGGGAAGGCCATGGCGAACCATCCCACTACAAAGTCTGCTAAGAAAACGTCAGCGAAAGCAGGCGTCCCTCTAGGAGTCAGCAATGACTCAAGTGCTTGCATGAGAGGTTCCTTTCCTTTCCCTTCCTTTCAATAGGCAAGGCCTTCTGCAAGGGGAAATGTGTGGCAATACGGGAGGGTCTTTCCCATAGAACTGAGCCCCCCTTTTGCAGACGGACAAACGTAGATAGGGGATCTGAGTATAAAGGTGTGCCGTTCAGGACCCCCGCCTGCTATTAGCTAACCATGCATTAATGACAACTAGGCCTGTCTTCTCTCATCTTGGACTTCACAGGAGGGCATCCGTTGCATTTGCATTTTTAGATGCATCCTTGAAAAATCTTTGGTCTGCAACCTGAAAGATGGAAAGTGGGAAGGAGTCCTGAGAGGCAAGGGGCACGGGGAAATCAAGGAGTAGTTCTTGAAGCAGCTGCCAAAGAGTATCAAAAGACCCTTTAAAAACCCTTGTGACCGCCCCCTTGCTGATAAACATCAACAACAAAAAGTACCAGTTGTAAACCAATCCCCATTTCCAAATTAGGTTCAACAGCAGGACAGACATAATGAGAATAATGCTAGAAATGGGAACCAATTTAAAATGAGACGCCCTGAGCCTTGGACTAAGTTCCTAGATCTCTGAGTTGGCAGGTTCTTCTTCTGACAGAGCAACCTTCGCAAATGGAGTCCGTTTCCAACTGGCCCCTTTCTGGCCCGTCGGCATATCTACTGACAGCATGCAGCAAAACCCATTTCAAAAAGCATTTGCTGGGTTTTATAGGATCCTGGGTGCCTGCCTGCCAAAACCAAGCTCTAAAATATGAGTTTAAAATGAATAAACGGAATTTTCCACCCACATGGCCTGCAATTTTTTTTTGGGGGGGGGGATTTGCTGCAATGGGATGGTGGGATGGCCAACATTGTAATTGGATTAAAATTGGAATTCGTGGAAGGGAACATCAATGGATTGTCGCAGAAGGCTGCATCCTGTGGTCGGTCTGAGATTCATCAAGTGTTCCTTTGATTCGTGGAAATGTTTAAAATTCTTTAAAAGAGAAATGGTCACCCCAGGAGACATGGCGGCAGCTTCTTCTTCTTCTTCATCATCATCATCATCATCATCATCATCATCATCATCATGCCCCATAGCTGAAGCTCTGAGTGGTTTACAGATCTCCTGAATTTGAAGCTCAAGAGATCTGTACCATCTCCAGTGGAGGAACAAGATAAAAGAAGCAGCCCACCTTTGAAAGGTGACTTCCCTTGTAAGCTGATCCTCAATCCCACGGTCAGGAAGAGGGTGGGCCACTGGGCCAATTTCCTGCCCTTAATGCTTGCATGTGGCAGAATCTGAGAGCTCTGTCCCATTGGCGCCTGCCATTTCCCAAGGTTCTAGTGCAGCCTCCCCCGATGGCCACGTTGGCTGAGAAAAATGGGTGTTGCAGTCCAGCCCATCCAGAGGGCACCAGGATCTGAGTGCAACCACACCGATCGCATGGCGCTTTGGTGGAACCTCGCAAAAGACTTTTGCCCCAAGCAACCGCCATGTTTGCTTGTGGTGTTGTTCCAACCCATAGCCAGGCCATGCTAATGCCTGTTGCAGTTATGGTTACGGGGCCACTGGTGGCCAGACAATTCCATTTGTCCCCAGCTGGCTTCCAGCTTGCAAGTAACCCTTGTTAAAAGCATGAAAGCCATTTCGGGGAAGCAAGATCCACAGGCTTCTTCGCTGGTACAATAGGAGTGAAAAACATGTGCCACTGAAACAATGGAGGCCACGTAGACCCCAGCCCCCTTGGGGTCTATCCTAACCCCTTTGCAAGGGTCTTGGGGCCCTCCTGAACCACAAAGCCCAACCACCGCTTCATTTGTTATGCGAGGGAAACGAAACGCTGTCCTCAAGGTCGCACAGGGCTTGCTGGTTAACCGGCAAGGGGGTGGGGTGGGGGAATCCTGCCTCTCACCGACTTGCCACCCATACTAATGGCTCCTTTGCAAGGCCACAGCCAAGGTGAACACAGTAGCTCCAACCTTTGCATTCAGAGCAGGGGAAGAATCTGCTGTGCTTCGCGAGAAAACTAACAGAAAGAACACACCTTTGTTCCCAGGTAATTGTCGCATCCAGAATCTGCAAACACTCACCAGCTCTCTCCCTTTGAAAGCAGCCTGCTGATCAGAGATGGCTACAAGAACAGCACACAAGCAAACCGGTGAAAAACCGTAAGATGACCACTGTGCAGCAAAATTCATCTCCTACCTTCAGCCTGAGAGAGACGCAGGCTATAAAATTATTTCTCAGAAATCAACTGTGGCAAAAATCAGACTACAGGTAACTACAGAAACAGTGGTGAGTAGCAGAGGACTGATAATGGAGATGGGGATCAGAGCTTGCAGCCGATTCTCTTAATTCTACAGAGATGGAACAATAAAATTAACTAGACCATCTGCACCATTCTGGTGTAGTCAATTTCAAACCTAAGGAAAAAGCAGTAATTCCCTCCCTCCTTTTAAAGGGCGACGTGAGTCCAGCCATAAAGGGATATGGCTGGACTCATCGCTGGCTGGGGCATGCTGGGCGTTGTAGTCCAACATGTCTGGAAGGTACCAGGTTGGAAAAAGCTGCCTTAGAGGATGGTTCTACACACAGCCTCCAAAGGTTGTAGCACTGGCCTGTCCCTCTTTTGCAATGGTTTCCTCAGCAACCATCTTTATAAGGCAGAGGAAGGAAGCCAGGAGGTTGGGGCTCATGGATTTCATTTAAAAACATATACAAAACCTCATGTTATTTCCACCATAACTCAAGTGTGTCAACTTCCTTACACCCCCGGCATGTTTTTCCCTCCCAGCCTCCAATTCCTGTTTCCTTTCCCTTTGCCCCAAAAAACTGCATCATTTTAATCTTTTTTGCGATGCTGGAAATCGGATCATGAAAGAGAGGCTCCCCCCGCCTTTCTCTCTCTTCTTTTTAATTAGTACTTGGTAATATTACCAAGCTGTGAGTTTATGGCTTTGTAGATCTTATATTTTTGACACTAATTACTCACAAAGGCTTTTAAAGAAACATTTCAACATAGCAACTGTAATTAAGTCAGAAGCGGCAAATTCTGCATTTCAGAGAGAGAGAGAGAGAGAGAGAGAGAGAGAGAGGGAGGCTCTCCGTTCTGAGCCTCCATCAAGGCACAACCCACAATATCACTTTCATGAAGAGACCAAGTACAGGGAATGTATTACACTCAACGCATTCAGAGCACAAAGCACATCTCTCCCCACTCCTCAACTGATGTATTTATAGCTCTGTGCAGTGCGAAGAATCCGCAGGGATTTGCCGTTTGCATATTGGCAGTCTGAGGAGTTTAGTTAATTTTAGTCGAGCGGCTGCAACTCCTAGAGAGAGGACGTTCTCCCCCTTCATTCATAGGCTTGAACCTCCAAGACGCGTCTCCGAACGGGCCACGTGAGCGCGCGTGATTTATTTCTCCTGCCTTCACCTATCTATCACCGCCTCCTCTCTGGGGTCGCAGCGTTAACGTAGGGGAATGCAACGTTATCTTTACCGATTCAGAGGGTTACCGGGAACGAACGCGCCGTGTCAGCGTGGAAAAGGAAGCCTGATCGTCAGCTAGTTAATTGGGGAAGGACCATTAAGGAAGAAGGGGGCGTGGGCGTAAAGGCTTTGGTTCTACTGGGCTAGCTTATTTCTTTTAAAACCTCAGCTGTTGTCAGGAGCTGCTGAGACCAGAACTAGGAAACGTTGGTTCCATGAGCTGCTTCCACGGAGGGGTGCAAATCCAACACCCCAAAGGTTATGATGGCCTCCGAACCCCAAGGGATCTCCACCCATCTAGGCAGCCTACTGATATTGCTAAGGTGGTCAAAAGACCCCCTTATTAGATTGTAAGCCTATGCGGCAGGGTCTTGCTATTTACTGTGTAATCTGTACAGCACCATGTACATTGATGGTGCTATATAAATAAATAAATAATAATAATAATAATAATAATAATAATAATAATAATAATAATAATAATAATACACCAAAAGACCCCCTTTCTGGGGGGGGGGGAAGTGTACACCAAGCACTCAAGGCTCTGCCACCAGACCCCTCCCTCCCCCCTTTCATTAATAAAGAGTCATGAGAATGCAGTTGGCCGGTTGTTCAAAGTTGCTCTGCACTTTCTACCCCTGCAGGGAATGCCCCATATCTGCCGGGTCAAATGTAGCAGTTTCCAAAAACACAGCTTCTAAGGCTTGGATCCCAGATCCAAGTTGCCATTATCCCAGACAATTCGGTGCACCGCCCCCTTGTTATCACCCAAAAAACCCGCCCCCAGTGGTCAGCAAAGTCAGCTTCGCCCGCCCTTGCATGGGGGGCTTAAATGGAACAGTAAATTACATAAACAGGGCAGAGTTGTCACAATAGTATGTGTTGTTAGCTGTTAGAAACAGTTTCATTTATGGAAAATGTATAACCCTGCAATCAATAAGGTGTGGGAGGAGGGAGGAGCCATGAGGTCATCAGGAGGGGCAGGGGATGTTATAGAAGATGTTGGCTGTGGATGATGGGGAGAGAAGCTCGTCTTTGATCCGTCAAGGGTGAGTTTCCTCCTACACGTGTAGTTCAATAAAGAATGGTCACTGAGTCTGGACCTGTCTGGTTTTCCTGTTCCCTCCCTTCTGGTTGGGTTTTTTGCCCTAACAATATCTCAGCACTCCACCGCCTCCTTCTGCCCCATGTGTAGATCTGGCCTCAAATATGCCACAGGCTCGTGATCTTCCTCATGCTAGCCAGATGACCAGAATTTATAGTCACGTGGTGGCAATTAAAACAACAACCATACCACGCTACACCCCCCCCCCCCCCCGTGCCATGACAGTCAGGGAGAAGGGTTTGAGTTGCTACTCACAAGGAGACCCCTCCCCCCCCAAGGGAGCATTAAAAATAAAGGTGATCCAACATGTAGTCTAAAGTGGTACAGTCCACTGCAACACCTCAGAAGCATCTCATTCAGAAGCAAGTTGTAGATTTGGCCTCCAATGTGAGATGAACAAGGAAAGTGTCCCAGGATGGATCAGCTCTGTGTCAACTGCCCAGAGAGCTTCAGCTATTCGGCGGGTTAAAAATGTAATAAATAAATAAAAATAAATAAATAAATAAACTGGCCTTTGAAGCCTGTACAGCCTTCCCTTCGTCCTCTTCAGATTTCTTTAGCACATTTCTTCATAGCATCCTCGGAGCTGAAGTGCGGCTCCTCAAAACTAAAATCACGCCTGAGAGCCAATTCGCCATCTTTGCAGCTGTTGGGTCTCCTAGCCAGATGTTATCACCACCAAATGATTGGGGGAGTGGAGGAGAAGGGGTGGGGCCCTGGGAAAAGGGGTGGGGCTATCTGGGACTGCTGGATGGCTGGATTTGGCCCCCCGGGTCTGAGGTTCCTCAGAATGTAAGCCTATGCGGCAGGGTCTTGCTATTTACTGTTTTACTCTGTACAGCACCATGTAGATTGATGGTGCTATATAAATAAATAAATAAATAATAATAATAATAATAATAATAATAATAATAAATGGACGAAAGTCCCGGCCAGGCCTCTGTCCCTCATCTTTGCGCATTAATGAGCCCGAGAAACAGAAACACAGGGCTTCTGGGGACGATGGCTCACATGCCATGACTTTGAGGAACTACTGCTCAGTGGCAGGACACTTGTGTTGCAAGTAGTAGAAGGTCTCGGGTACAATCTCTGGCATCTCCAGTTAGAAGAAGCAGGGACTAGGTGGTGGGAAAGACCCTTCTCTCTGCCTGAAACCCTGGAGAGCCGCGGCTAACTGGAGTAGGCGATACTAGCCTAGATCAGCCTTCTCCAACATGGCGTCCTCCAGATGTGTTGGAACTGCAACACCCAGAATTCCCAGCCCAGCATGGCCAATGGTGGTGCTGGGCTGGAAATTGTGAGAGTTGCTGTCCCAACACACCCAGGAGGTGCCGTGCTGAGGAAGGCTGGCCTAGATGAAGCATCGGTCTGAATCAGGACAAGGTAGTCTCATATGTGGGGTGGAAATCGGCTTCACACAGAGAAGGTCTGTTAGAGCAGTACGACAATGGAACCAGTTACCTAGGGAGGTTGTGGGCTCTCCCACACTAGAGGCTTTCAGGAGGCAGCCGGACAACCATCTGTCAGGGATGATTTAGGGTGGATTCTTGCATTGAGCAGGGGGTTGGACTCCATGGCCTTGTAGGCCCCTTCCAACTGTACTATTTTATGATTCTATGATTCAATCTTTAGCACCTTGGCGTCTTCAACCTAAAAAGGATCTCAACTTGCAAGGCCAAGAAAAGACCTGCCATAGGGACGTTGGACAGCTCCTGCCGGTTGAAGTAGATGCCATTACGTGGAAAAGACAGCTTCAAGGGGGTTAAAACTGGGGCCCTGCCACCTCCGAGGAAAGGCTGCTTCCCAACGAGTACACTTATTAGATTGTAAGCCTATGCGGCAGGGTCTTGCTATTTACTGTGTTATCTGTACAGCACCATGTACAGTGATGGTGCTATATAAATAATAATAATAATAATAATAATAATAATAATAATAATAATAATAATAATACACTAGTTTGGGGGTTTCAGCCTTAACGGAGATGTGCCAGGAATCCTATTCAAGAGATAGTCAGGATGTCTCCTGTCCTTTGCCATTTCATATCATTTAGAAAGATGGTCTGCTTATTGGACGGCTGAGGCATGTGGGCACGCATGAAGCGTTCTGTTCCAGGCCTTGCTTGGGTGTTTACTTATTAGGTCAAGTCACCTCCGCTTTTGTTTTAAAATGTACTTTATTTTCCAATTTGCCAAGCGCCCGTAGGTGGATTAGCGGGCGGGGGTGGGGGTGGGGGTGGAGAGAGATAATAAATAAAAAAGAGTGTTCACATTTCTTATCCCCTGGCAGGCAGAACGAACAACCGCAAAGTTTGATTCCCCCAAAATGAGGTATATTAAACAACACTATGAATATGATATGTAGTGAGTATCTGTGACAACAGCAAACCAATTCCGCTGCCGGAATATTCATGCAAATAGGAGCAATTTCACTATGATTAAAAAGGCAATTAACTGAAAAAAATGCCAGCAATTGCAAACGCGGCCCTGTGTGTCAGTGAGGCCTCCACGCAATGCTGAACTGACATTTCGCTCACTTTCACATCCCATCAACATGATACGCAAAACAGGCACACGCGCGGGACTGGCAATTACCCCAGCTGAAGGCAGATGCCCGCTCCGAGAAAAGCCCAGCAGAGCCAAAGCGAGCCACGTGGCAAGTTAAGACGACTGCGCAATTGCCATGCCCACCACCTCGACATCGCTGGCTGGGGTGCCCTGATAACAGCAAAAATCTGGTCTAATTTAAGGGTTTTGTCTGCTCTGTGGAGCTGGCGCGGGGTGGGGGGTCAACCTCCCCAACACGCACCCTTCCTTTCTTTCTTACCCCAAACGTTATGGAGAATAAGGCACTAGAAATCTGGACTGTGCTAACTCAGACTGCGAAATAGAGGAGTAGCATTTTTCTTGCATGGAGAAAACTAGCCCACCAGTGAGAAAGGCTCAGCACAATCTTCTACATGAGGAGCGAGCCACGTGCAGCCCTCCAAAAGTTTTGGCCAACAACTCCCATCAGCCCCTAACCAGCCTAGCCAATGGTGAAGGATAATCCAGAAGGCCACGAATTACCCACCAGTGATGTACAAGAAGGGAGCGTTTCTTGTTCTAAATGGGAAAGCAGCTTTCAGAAATATGACAACCCACTTGCAGTCTGAAGTGGCAGAGTCCACAATGCTGCTACTTCACACAACTCCTCCCACCAACTCTTCAGGTTTGGAATAACTTTTGAGTCTCAGTCTGTCACCAGCTGGATGAAGCGTTTCTTCACAAACTGCTACATCCGTTCTCCTTGTCCATTTCCAAAAATAGTAAACTTGACCAGCCACTTGATTGACATTTCCTGGTTGGGGTGGGACGGGGCACTCCTTCCCCAAATCTTTGTCAGCCTGCTTCTTCAGGCTTCCTCCCTGGTGAGTCTGTTGGGGCAAGGCTACCTACACTCCAGCTCCCACGATGCTCATGAAATAACTGACAACTGGTAAACAAATTCAGAGTGTCTCTACATTAAGGGGGAAAACCCACATCCTTACCAGGCTTTCTTCTTCTGGCATCTTTCCACGTTTACTACGGGCTTCTTTAGATGGCGACCAGGTGATTTGTAATTGAAAACTTCCCCTCTCAGCAATGCTCCGTAAAGTTCAATAAAACATCACCATCTAGTGGCTGTATTAGAACACAACGTTGACTTTACACACTGGGGATATCCCACGATAATTTTAAAAAGTGCATTATCTCTGACCTTTTTAAAAGCGAGATTACTGGGGGAAGGTGCAGGAGGTTGACAGCGTCATGTAAAGGACCCACAAACTTCCGTGAGTGGCCAATCATGAGCGTGCCATGAATCGCTTATGTAGAGAAGCTCTCTGGCCTAATCTACACAAAGCAGGATATTGCACTATGGAAGTGGTATATAAAAGGCAGGAGCCACACTAGTGCTTTATAGTGGTATTGAAATGCACTGACAACAGTTGGGGCCCATAGACACAATACTATATACCACTTTCATGCCGCTTTCATAGTGCAATATCTTGCTTGGTGTAGATTAGGCCTCTGTTTCCGCCCTTGTGCAACTAATACTTTTCATCGTGGAGAGTAATTTGTACTCGGTCCTTAATTCTTTCCTTGTCCCTACTCCTTCGCACTCGCGCTTTGACCCTTCACCAGGATCTCTCTCTCTCTCTCTCTTTGCAAAGGCCGGTGAGGAACAATGGACAGAGCTTTCAGGTTGAGGAAGGGAATCTGTGCAGAATATTAATTGACGGGGGACATAACATACTCTGGCCCTCTTCAATTAAGCTGCCATCTCCATCACCTTCCGCTGTCCTAGAAGTGCCATCAACAACAAAAATAATTGTCCCGAGGTCACGCCGGGACATCTTGCACCATTGGCTCCCTGGCCAGGACTGACTCCCGATGCTTTTTTAATAGATAACCCCCACCGTGCCAAGGGAGAACGCTGCCCACCGTCTAAAGTGCCGAGCCTTGCAAAGGGAAGCTAATCAGGTGTGTCTCATTAGTACTTCTCAGGAGCCAGGCAATCTGCCCACTGCAACCCTCCTCAACTCCCCCTCAATGCCCTCTCCTCTTCCCTTCTCCTGCCAAGACCAACACAAACGCACTTCGCAGCAAGAGCCATGACTGACGTTGCAGCCGTGTGCGTGAGATTTGCATCCTTTATGCTGACTGCAGAGGATGGAATGTAGAAGCAGAAATGTTGCATTCTAAGTTCGGCTGTTCAGGCTACCGAGAAGCCGAGCTTCCAAGACACAAAGAGCGCGCCTTGAGCCCGAGCAAAACAGCAGCGTTGACGTGAGGCTTTGCGGGGAAATTACAGCCCGGCCGTTTGGTTTCGGGAGGCCGTTTTGCAGCGTCCTCTTTAGGAGCGTGTGCCTAGCTAAGAACGGACATTTCTGACCCCGCTGAGTTCTCTCTTCGTCCGAGTCACTCTACTCTAGATGTTGCAAATTTCATGAAAATGGAGTGGATGTACGGTACCGCCAGGTGCATGGCGTTCTTGTCTCCTAAGCCACGATCCTGGCAATTGTAGTTTAGGATCGCTGTTTAGGATGGTGATTCAATTGAGTGGTGTTGAAGCTGGGAAACCGAGGAGCACACCCCGGTTCAGCTCTGAAGCTCACTTCTTATCTTTCTGCCTAATTCATCCCACTGTGTAGCTGTAAGGATAAATGAGCTTTGCCGATTGCCCTGAGCCCTAGAGAAAAACACCGAAAGTCAATATCTGCATTAAACGTCCCCATACATCCTGGCATCACATCTCTGCTGCCTCTAATGCATCACCACGGCGTTTCCCTTTGCCTTCAACCTGGAAACCGTGATACGGTGGTTGCCTTAGTCTAGGGTTATCCAGGAGCCCTACTATCACGATGACTGTGAGAATCATCCGCTACAGACATCCCGTATGAGGCCGGTGCTTCCTCCACGCAGAGAAGAGGCTGGTTTCTAATCGTGCTTTAATGCGCAAAGAAGGTGAGTTTGGGCAAGAAGCTTGTTGTGAGGGCCCAGTACGGCCAGAGGCAACGATGTGGGCTAAGGAAGGCCCATGATCAGATTCCGGAGGAGGCAGAACGTGGGTCCAAAGGCCCGGACGTAGATGGCATGGTTGAAGATGGACAGGATGGTGGTCAGGTCCTAGATCAGGCAATGAGAGGAGTTGCTCAGACTGAGGAACCAATTCTAGAGCCTGCAAGGCCTCTATTAGCTGGTCTGGCTGGAGTATCTATCATCTCTAGCCATCACAACCAGGTCAATATCTCTTTCGGCCTGAGAGTTGCCCTGGCGGTCCAGGGAATAAGGAACCTGGGCAATGCCACCAGAGTCCCTGTTTTGGGACTCTCTAGAATCTAATAGTCTTTTTTTTCTCTAGCAGCCCTGCGCTTGCCTCAGATGAGCATCTGAGGACCCACACATCTCAGAGATGCCAGTTTGCAGCCACGCATGCTGTGACACCTTTGATGGAACAGATGTGAAGCATAAGCAGATGGTGAGATGGTGGAGCAGACTCAAAAGCAGTAGCAAGGCAGATTAAAACCCCAACATTATCAGGCTACTGCACAAAGCGGGAACACTGGCAGGTTTTCAAAGACAGGGGCTAAAAGGTGAGCGCGGTTAAAATGTTCGGTATAGATTTTTCATCATAAGGACAATAATAAAGGACTCAGCCATAATTCTGTAGGGCTTCTGGGAAAAGGGGGCCATATGTATGCAGGAACCAGCATGCCCTGGTACAGCAGAGTGGAACACAGCCATGCTCCTTCTGCATCCGTGTCCGAAGAACTGGGTCTGCCCCCTTCTTCCTTCCCACAACTGTTCAAGAGCCCAACCAGCAAGGCAGGGTACAAATGTTTCTTTAGCTTTGTTTCTGCTATACATCCAGTAGGTCTAGCCGCTGGGGAGGCGCGGTCTGGGTCCCCTTTCTAGTTTTTCATTACGGAGCAAGGCTTCACTGCATCTCCAAGCCAAAGCCCTGAACGAGGAGGCCTCGGCTAAATACCCACTGAAAATCCGGACCACTGAAATGACACCCACATCTCCACTCAAGTTATTGGGGGAGCACGGGGCGTTAACAAGGGAAAATCTGGCATTAGCACGAGAGATGGGACAGCTGAACAGAACTGACCGCACAGGGATCCAGATCTCTTTTCAGTTCACGCTCAGCGTCACTGAATAGACTGGGTACAACTTCAGGAGAGCACTGACATCTCCTAGTCAGATCTGGAATACTAACTATTCCACCCACCCACACCCACCCCTGAGCTGGGCTTATTCAAAGTCCAGGTCCAAGTCAAATCAGACCATGTCCTATCTACAATGATGTCAGAACTATGATGGGACACAACCCTTCCCACCTTCCCACCTCACTTGCCCACTTTACTCCGGTCAGTAGTGCTGGGAAAACTACATTTCCCCAGGATTCTGGGCACCTGGCTCCAGCCATAGCAGAGTGCTAGGTGTACGTGGAAGGAGGAGGAGGAGGAAGAGAAATGCGACTCTGTCATCTTCAGCTGTATGGCCACTGCCAGACCTACGTTTCCCAGGATTCTGGGCACCTGGCTCCAGCCATAGCAGAGTGCCAGGTGTACATGGAAGGAGGAGGAGGAGGAGAAGGAGAGATGCAACTCTGTCATCCACAGCTCTATCGCCACTGCCAGAACTATGTTTCCCAGCATGCCCAGCACCTGGTTCACAGCTGTGACAGCATGCCGAGGAGGAATGGGGCAGAAAGAGACCTTCCTGTTTTCCTCCCTCCTGCAGCTGGAGCAGCAAGGAAACTAAGCAGATGGGTGGGAGAAAGGGGGTCTGGAGTTTGGTATGAGGCAAGGGAAAAGGATTTGATGTCTTCGTCTCAGACTAAAATCCAAGCCGGAGAAGAACTTTTGAGTTGTAATGCTTGCCTCGTCTTATGAGCTCCAGAGAGTCATACTTCCAGTGCAGGAAATACAAAATACAACACCACTAACCACATAAACACACACACACACACACACACAGAGAGAGAGAGAGAGAGAGAGAGAGAGAGAGAGAGAGAGAGAGAGAGAGAGAGAGAGAGAGAGACTGAGATTTAATTCAAGGACAATCTCTCCCGACCTTTTGCAGAATTCCATCCTGACGGAGCTATCAACCAAGAAGAAGTAGTCATGTGCAGAAACTCCTCCTCCCCCCCATTTAAAAATGCAAGAGACGCTCCCCCCTCTCCCTGATCAAAACAAAGGGTGGGGTGTGCAATTTGTATATGCAAAGTGCGTTAACTGCATTTTCCGCTTCGCCAGTCCCCCATGGCACCACAGAGCCGCGGTTGGCTCTCAGCCCTATCGCACGGCCTTTGAATGATGTCACAGGCGTTTCCTTTACCTGGCATCACGGTGATGCTCCGTGGCGATAGGGTCAAATCAGCCCTTGATCACTATAATTAAAATAAATATATAAACGAATAAATATATATGCATTCATCCCACATTGGATTCTCTCCTAGAGGCCTGGTGATTTGTATTCCATTCCCCAGTTACCTCCTCTATGTATCTTTAAGTCATTTCCTTTCATATGGGAATAGTTTTTAAAAAGAATAATCTCTGTCTGTGTCAGGGAAGAATTAATTACTGCTCTAATTAAAAGGACGCTGTTGAATATAATCTCTCTTTTGCTGCTGATTTTGTCCTTTTTATATTTTTAAAAAAAGTTAAAAGGCTTTGATTTTTCTCCCCTGCCTAGCTCTAAGGAACTTTTAAATTAATGTGGCTTACGCACTGGCAAAACGTGTCCATTGAGGTAGTCAAGGCGCACCCCGGAGCTTTATCTTAGGAGAGGCGTATGGACGGATTTAGTGGCATCGCTTTAGCATGACTTTAGCAACTGCGAAACGTGGGCCTGGAAGGAGGCAAACTTGGGGTCCCATTTCTCTCTTTTGCCAGGGTTGGCTCCAGGATTTCTGAAGGCCCTTGAGGAAAGGTTGGGCAGGGAATCAAAGAGGTCTCCCACACCATTTCTGAGCTTCTCAGGTGCTTCATGCAAAGTGAGAGGGTGTGGGTGGACCCTTTGCTAGTCTTGGTAAATGCCTCTCTCTGGAGTTGGCCCTGCTCCCAGATCACCTACGCCTTCCAAAAGAGAGACGCCTCACACTGAGAGCCCTGGACCATTTGCAAGGAACCCTTTTCATTCGTCATTGTGTAGGTGTGGGTGTGTGAAAGGAAAGCTCCAGTCATCTCCATCCTGGAAAAAACCATAAAACAGCTGCAGAATGCTGATGCTTCCTTTTTTATTTTTTATGAATAAAACATGTTTGGCTGGTCTAATCTTCGGTTGGAGGCCCCAGCCAAAAAGTAGACCAGCTTGGTGGGGGGGGGGGGGAAGGTGGGGCTGAGAGGAGTCATAAGAGGAAGAGGTGGGCGGGGATTGAAAAGGGGTAGTAGGAACCCCCTAGAACAGGGGTCCCCAACCTCTTTAGACCCGTGGGCATATTTAGGAACTTGAGACCATGCTGTGGGCACCACCACAAAGTGGCTAGTTGGTGGATCACCACTTTGGCATCCAGGCAGAAAGAACTCACTGCAGGGATTCGGGAGCCAAATAGAAAGGCCTTGATCCAGGGTAGCCCACCTCAAGCAGGTGCCCTCCAGAAGCATTGGACTGCAACTCCCAGCATGCCCCAGCTAGGGCACCATCTGGAGGGTAATAGGATGGAAAGGCTGGTCTAAGATACCTTGCTAAAGGGTCACCAGCCAGAGGGAGAGATAGAAGGACATCTCCACCACCCTTCCAGAGCGGCCTAAACTCCAAGGGCCTATATGTTGCTTGGGCAGGGGAAACCTATTGTCTCCATGTTGTTGCTGTGGGCTTCCCCACTGGACACTGTGAGCAGCAGGTGATGCTGGTGTGGCTGGATCTTCGGTCTGATCCAGGAGCATAGCTGCACTGTTGTTCATTCTGTCTTCAGAAAACTGACAGTTCCAAAAAAAACCCAAAAAAACAAACAAACCCAACCCTCCTAAAATTAGCCCGCAGTTGGGTTGGTGGACACCAGGCGTTACATGCGTGATTCGCACAGACGTTCCCACATGCGATTAATTCCCTCGCCTGACAAAACAGCACAATGCTTTCACAGCGGATTTCGCAATACCAGGCTGAGCTTTGTTCTCGCGGCGACAGCAAACAGATGGGTGGGCTCCTGCAGCCCCAGAACACCGACTCACTACATCTCGCCTTAGAAGGAGTGTTCAAATAATGACACTGCTTGAAGGGTGGGGACACAACGTGGAGCAGAATCATAGAATCATAGAATCGCAGAGTTGGAAGGGGCCTACAAGGCCATCGAGTCCAACCCCCTGCTCAATGCAGGAATCCACCCTAAAGCATCCCCGACAGAGGGTTGTCCAGCTGCCTCTTGAAGGCCTCTAGTGTGGGAGAGCCCACAACCTCCCTAGGTAACTGGTTCCATTGTCGTACCGCTCTAACAGTCAGGAAGTTTTTCCTGATGTACAGCCGGAATCTGGCTTCCTGTAACTTGAGCCCGTTATTCCGTGTCCTGCACTCTGGGAGGATCGAGAAGAGATCCTGGCCCTCCTCTGTGTGACAACCTTTGAAGTATTTGAAGCGTGCTCTCATGTCTCCCCTCAATCTTCTCCTCTCCGGGCTAAACATGCCCAGTTCTTTCAGTCTCTCTTCATAGGGCTTTGTTTCCAGACCCCTGATCATCCTGGTTGCCCTCCTCTGAACACGCTCCAGCTTGTCTGCATCCTTCTTGAATTGTGGAGCCCAGAACTGGACGCCATACTCTGGTTTGGTTGGTTTCGCCCAAGAATTTTAACCGTTTCCAGTGAGATGCTGGGCCCAAATCCTATTGGAGCATTTGAGAAACTGTCTGACAATGGCTCTTGGTTTGCAGAAGGCAAGTTATGGTTAGTACGTGGATTTACACACCTACGCAGCAAATATGTAGCTAAGGATGCACTGCTATGCGTGTTTAGACAGAAAAAAGTCCTACAATTCCCAACACTCTCCAGCCAGGACTTTTTGAAGGTCTTCTTTCCTGCCCAAATATGCATAGGATTGCACCCTAAATTGATAACTATCTGATGGGAGTTGTAGTCCGATGAAACCTGGAGGTTTCGGTGGACCACACATGTTCCCCATTCCTGCCCTACAACAATGGCTACTAGTCCTGATGGCTAAGTGCTACCTCCAGGCTCCGAGGCAGTAAGCCTGTGTGCACCAGTCACTGGGGAACATGGGTGGGAGGGTGCTGATGCACCATGTCCTGCTTGGGGTTCCTGGTCGACAGATGGGTGGCCGCCGTGTGAACAGAGTGCTGGACGAGATGGACCCTCAGTCTGATCCAGCAGGGCACTTCTGGTGTTCTTGTGGTTCCAGTACACAAGAAGAACAGGTTGCTTACCTGTAACCATGGTTCTTCGAGTGGTCATCTGTGCAGTCACACTATGGGCTCTGCGCTTGCGCCGAGCCTGTGCCTCGGAAAGGTTTGTAGCTGAGAAAAAGCGTTATTTAGGCGGGAACCCCTCCCCCACCATCCACTGCGCATGCGTAGCGTGTTCCCGCCTTACCCTCAGTTCCTTTGCGACATAGTTATGAACCGAGAGAAAGGCAGGCCTCTTCTGCATCAGGGACACCGAAGAGGGGATGGTGGGTGGGTTGTGTGACTGCACAGATGACCACTCGAAGAACCATGGTTACAGGTAAGCAACCTGTTCTTCTTCTTCGTGGTCTCTGTGCATCACACTATGGGCGAGTACAAAGCTAGTGACTTACCGGTGGAGGGTTGGTGTCACTGTAGGACTGCCGAGAGGACTGCTCTGCCGAAGGAAGAATCATTGCGAGACCTGGTATCAACATTGTAGTGTCTGGCAAAAGTCAGTGGTCGTGACCATGTGGCAGCCTTGCAGATGTCGATGAGAGGGATTCCCTTGGCGAATGCTGTGGACGTGGCTAGGCTTCGAGTCGAATGCGCTCTGACTCCGTGTGGGAGTTCGATCTTGGACAATTGGTATGCCAGTTTGATGACATGTGTTATCCAAGCTGAAAAGCGTTGAGTGGAAACATTTTGACCTTTTTCTTTTCCCCCATAACAAATAAAGAGTCTTTGTGACTTTCTAAACTGTTGTGTTCTTTCTTTGTAGAATGCTAAAGAACGACGTACATCCAGGCAGTGAAGTCTTTTCTCCAAGTCGGAAGATGGAGATGGAAAAAAGGTGGGTAGAACTATTGGTTGATTAATGTGGAAATCAGTAACCACTTTGGGAAGGAACGTTAGATCTGGTCGGAGAACTACCTTATCTTTGTGAAAGATAGTGAAGGGAGGGTCGATGCGTAAGGCACAGAGTTCGCTAGCCCTCCTTCCAGATGATATGGCTGTTAGAAAGGCTGTTTTCCATGTTAGGAGGTGTAAGGGAGCTGTAGCGAGAGGCTCGAAAGGTTTTGTGGTGAGTATGTTCAGAACCACGGAGAGACTCCAACTCGGAGTTATTGGTTTTATGGGTGGAATGAGATTTTTCAATCCTTTCATGAACCGTTTGATTATAGATGTGGAAAAAAGAGTCTTGTTGTTAATCTCTCCTCTGAAGGCGGATAGGGCAGCAAGGTACACTCTGATGGAAGTGTATTTGAGACCTTTATCATAGAGGTGATGTAAGAATGTTAGGATGTGGTTGATGGAGCAGGTGTTTGGTAAAAAGGAGTTGCGTTCTGCGAATTGTGTAAAATATTCCCATTTTCTTTGGTATGACTTTCTGGTTGATGGCTTTATGGCTGCAGACAGTACGGTCCTTATCTGTGATGAGAGATGTGTTAATGAAGGATGGTTCTCTGAGGATGGATTCTCCATGCTGTTAGATGGAGAGTTTGGATATCCGGGTGGTGAATGAGGCCTTGGTTGCACGACAGCAGGTCTGGTGTTAGAGGTAGAGGGTAGAATACTCCCTTCGCTGCTTTGAGGAGGGGGGAGAACCAAGTTTGTCTGGGCCATCGAGGAGCGATGAGTATGCAGTCTGTATCGTCCCGGATTATCTTCGTGACTACCTTGTGAAGTAGTGGGAATGGTGGAAATATGTAGAAGAGGGTGCCTTGCCAAGTGTGGAGAAAGGCATCTCCCATAGAATTGTTGCCTATTCCTGCTCTGGAGCAATATGCTGGACATACGTTGTTCTCTTCTGATGCAAAGAGGTCGATGGATGGGTGACCCCAGGTGTGAAAGAGGGTGTCTAGTACTTGCTGTGCGAGGTTCCATTCGTAATGGAGATGGAACTGACGGCTTAATGAGTCTGCCAGGGTGTTGTTTGATCCCGCAATATGGAGAGCGGTGAGGCGAATGCCTCGAGGGATGGTCCATTTGAGTAGGCGGAGAGTAAGATTGACGAGGTCGGGTGAGCGAGTGCCTCCTTCTTTGTTGATGTGCCAAAGTACAGTAGTGTTGTCTGTGAGGATCTGCACATGTTGGTGAGAAAGATAATTCTCGAAGGCTGATAGTGCTTTTTTGACAGCTTGAAGTTCGAGAAAATTGATGTGTTTCATTGAATCTTGCAGGGACCAGCGGCCTTGGATCTGGAGGGTGTCGCAGTGTGCTCCCCAGCCTATGGTGGAGGCGTCTGTCGTGAGAACTCTCGTCGGTGGTGGCCGCTGGAAGGGGATGCCCTTCAGCAGGTGTGTTATGATGGTCCACCAGTGTAAGGAGTGAGCGATGTCGGGAGGTGGCGTGAGGTAAAAACGTCTTGCGTTGCAGTCTTTGTTGAAATGTAGGATGAACCACAACTGTAGTGGTCTCATATGGAATCTGGCCCATTCGACTACGGCTACTGTAGAGGCCATGTGGCCTAAGAGTTGTTGGATGGAGTGGGCAGAGGAGCGTGGAGCAGTCATCACAGAAAGTGCTTTGTGTGTGAGAATGCGTGCTCGGTCCCGAGGGAGATATGCCTTGGCTGTAGGTGCATGGAGGTGGGCTCCGATGAATTGTACTGATTGGGTTGGTTGCAAGACCGACTTTTCTTGGTTGACACAGAGACCCAGGTTGTTGAGGAGGGTGAGTGTGTATGATATGTTGTTGTGGAGGTCGTTTTTGGAATCCGATACGATCAACCAATCGTCGAGGTAAGGGTATACCTCGATGCCTTGTAAACGGAGATGTGCGCATACTACTGCCATGCATTTGGTAAAGACTCTCGGGGCTGTCGAGAGGCCGAACGGGAGGACTCTGAATTGGTAGACGTCGTCTCCTATGGCGAAACGTAGAAAATGACGGAAGGATTTGTTGATGGCAATGTGAAAATATGCGTCTTTGAGGTCTATGACTGCAAACCAGGCGTTTCTTCTTAGGAGCGGGAGGATGGATTGGAGGGTGATCATTTTGAATTTCTTGGGACGGATGAATTTGTTGATGCCTCTTAAGTCCAATATGGGTCGAAGGCCCCCATCCCTTTTGGGTACTGTGAAGTACCGAGAGAAGAATCCTTTGTAAAGATGTTGGAGGACTTTTTCGATTGCACCCTTGTGTAGTAGAGTAAGGGTTTCTTGTAATATTGTCTGCGATGGGGTGGTGTGTTTTACGACGCCGAGTGGTGGTATGGTGTCGAATTCGATGCGATATCCTGTAAGGATGATGTTTAAGACCCATGAATCGGAAGTGATGTTTTCCCATGTGTGGAAGTAAGAGGCAAGGCGGTCCTGGAAAATGTGAGGTTGAGGAGGTATGGCGTCAAAGACGGCGTTTGGTAAAAGTATCCGTTTTCTTTTGAGTACGGAATTTCGATGAGGAGTTGGTTGGTTTTCTTTGAAACTGTTGAGAGGGTTGATATTTTGGCGTCCTATCAAAGGTAGGTCTTTGATTGTACTGTTGTTGCGGGCGAAGCCAGCGCCTTGGTCTATGGGGCTGGTGTTGTTGTTGAGAAGGGGTTAAGCCCATTCTTTTTGCCGTATTCCGTGCTTTTTGGACGGTGTCGAGTTGTTCATCTGTTTTAGAATTGAAGAGTCCCTCGGTATCGAACGGAAGGTCTTCGATGCGAGAGCGAGTCTCTGGAGTAAGGGTAGCTGAGCGAAGCCAGGCATGGCGGCGCAAAGCTATTGATCCAGTCATCAGTTTAGAATAGCAGTCTGCTTGGTGGCGGGTAGAATTAGTCTGGAGTTTAGACAGTCGAGAGGCTTGAGCCTGGAACGCGCGGGCAAGTTCTCGCTGGTCCTCGGGTAGATAATCGCAAAGCGACCCGATTTTATCCCACAGAAACAGTTGGTAACGGGACATTAATGCTTGATAATTGGTAACTCTAAGACCAAGAGCTGCGGCTGAGTAGGCGCGGCGTCCCATAAAGTCTAAGCGTCTCCCCTCTTTATCTATTGGGGCAGTATGTGTCTTCTGGGACTTAGAGTGGGAGGATTCCACGATAATTGAGTTTGGCTTTGGATGTGAGAATAAGAATTCTACATCTTTAGTTTGAACTTTGTACATAGATTCTAACTTACGTGAAGTCGGTGCCATCGTTGAGGGTGACGTCCATGTTTGTTTTATTGTTTGAAGTAAGATGGGTGAAAAAGGAATCTCCACTGGGGTTGCCGATTCCGGGTATATCGCATCGAAAAAGGGGTCCTGGATCTGTTCCTGTTGCTGTTGAGCATCGACTCCCAATGCTGTAGCCATGTGGAGAATTTGTTCCGCAAAAGACCCCATTTCCTCCGATGGAGATGGGTGGTCTTTAGTTCCGACTGCGTCGTCTGGGGACGGCATCGACGGGGGAGAAGTGGGTTCGGAAGATGCGTCTGAGTCATAATCTTCAATGGAAGGTTGAAGTATAGGTCTTGGTGTCGTAGCTGCCGGAAGCTGAGGAAGCCGTTGGGAGGAAACCATGAGCGAAGTTGAGCGTGGTGGAACTGGAGGTAGTTGTGTATCTTGTCCAACCTCCTGAACGTAATGTTGCCGGTGATGTGTATCCGGATATGGGTCATGGTATCTTTCTCTCCTATAGTGGGGAGAGTAGTCTTTGTGTGCATAATAGTAGTCAGAATATCTATCCCAATCATGAGGGGATCTAGACCGACTGCGATGTGGTACATGGTAGTACCGGTTGTAATGCTCCCTATAGTGAGGTGGGGAGCGTTGGCGTGAAGTCGATCTAGGAGAGTATCGATCACGATAGTATAAGTCGTGGTCTCGTTGTATGGGTACGAGATTGTCTGAATGTGGTGCTTCTCTGTTCGATAGTTGTCGAGTTGGAGAGCGTTGGTGTCCACGATGTGCCGACGTAAAGGAGGGAGGTATTGCCTCGCCTTGCTTATCGTGTTGAGAGGCGGGAGATGGCGGGAGGGGTTCTGCTGTAGACAGAGGTTCCCTCATCTCGCCGTCGGACGTGGAAGAGAGAAGTTCAATGGTCGGGCGTTTAGCCAGGTTTGAACTCTCTGTTACTGCTGGTAATTGAGGTTGTGATGCTTTCTTTTGTTTCTTTGGACGAGGTTCTGGAGGAGATTTGGCTTTCTTCGCCTTTTTGGAAATCTTCTTTGCTGTAGATACAGTAAGAGATCGCGAGGTCGATGCTGACGGTGGAACTGTTGTCGGTATCGACGTGGTGGTCGATGTCGAAGCTTTAGGTATCGAAGTTGTAGGGGACGCCATTTTTACGGGTTGGAGGGTTTGCTTCCAAAGTTGCGCTTTTAAGCGGTCTGAGCGATGGCGTCTGGTTTGTTTGGAGAAAGCCTGACAATGATGGCAGGTTTCTACGATGTGTGTCTCTCCGAGACAAAGGAGACAAAGAGAATGTCCGTCTGCTGCAGGTAGCTTACTGCTACAGCGGACGCATTTACGAAAAGGGGCCTTAAGGGCCATACAAAGTAGGATTTAGTAGAGGGATAGAAAGAGAATGAATAACTAACTAACTTTTTTTTTTTTTTTTTTTTTTTTTAGGAGAAAAAGGGCGTGAGAATATAGAAGAAGATTGGAGTAGGAAAAAAGGAGTAAGATTGGAAGGAAAAAACTCAGCTACTGCAAAAAATCGAGGAGGAAACCTTTCGACGAGGCGCTAGGTAAGGCGGTCGCAAAGGAACTGAGGGTAAGGCGGGAACACGCTACGCATGCGCAGTGGATGGTGGGGGAGGGGTTCCCGCCTAAATAACGCTTTTTCTCAGCTACAAACCTTTCCGAGGCACAGGCTCGGCGCAAGCGCAGAGCCCATAGTGTGATGCACAGAGACCACGAAGAAGAACCCTCCACAGGGCAAACGGACAACCCAAATCATCTCAAGCTTCTGGCTAAGGGATTGGGCAGGGCAATAGCACACTAAAGGCCTTTATCTCGTGCTTTAGTGGCTGAAGAGTCACCCCTCTGCAGATTTTCAGACCCTCCCGCCTGCCAATTTGGAGAGAAAAAGAGGAGGAGGGTCAAAACGGCTGCAAGCTAAGCGTAAGCAGTTACCCGACCTCTTCCCCTCTCTCCCTCCACCCCCTTCGCACCTCGCCCTCTGGCTCTGCTATTCTCTCTTTCTCCAGTAAAGTCATGGCAGCAGATGCAGCAATAATGGGCGCCATCAGGTCAACCAGAACTCCAGCTTGTCGAACTTTCATCCTTGTGGAGGGCCTCGCCCAAACACGCCTTCCCTCCCTCCCTCCATTCCTGCTCCTTAGGAAACATGGGTCGGAACAAGATGCTATCTCCGCCTTACACGCGCATGCCACCTCTGTGATCCTCCACCGATCTGCTCTTTTGGAGCTCTGGGCAGGTGTTTAAGTCTTTGCTATTCTTCTAGATCAGCCTTCCTCAACCTGGGGCGCTCCAGATGTGTTGGACTACAACTCCCAGAGTGCCCCATGACGGCACCTTGAGGCTGACACTCGGAAAGGAAGATCTCTCCTTTATTCGATTTAGCTGCATAACAGACGGCTTTCTCTCTTCCTCACGGGCCAATGGGCCATTCTGTTGGTTCGCTCGGCTTTGGACAGAGTCGTTACAGACTCTTTTTCAGGTTTAGTCCCCTGTCTCATTTCTACACCCCACAGCCTCCTTCTTTCGATGTTGCTTTTTGCCCACCTGATCCTACGTGTGAACCCAGCTTTCGCCCCCATAAAGAAGCTCGCGTTGCAGTCCAACATCTGTAGTTGAAGATTGCCTGTTAGCTCAAAGGCAGCCACAAGAAGAGCCCACGAAGGCAGGTCTTTTGCCTCCCAAGTCTACTACCCTTTCCCTTAGAAGCTGAACGGACTGCCCAAGCCACGCCACCAGAGGTTCGAAAGACAAGGAACTTCCATTGCAGCCCCCTGGCATTGCCTTCGTCTGGGTTAGCATCTTGAACAGCCTTGCTGTTGCCGCCACCTCGCCCCTGGACGTAAAGCCGTCCAGGTGACAATGTATGATTTAAAAGTTAATTAACTGCGTGATATAAAGCATAACAGCCTCAGGTGTTTATTTCCAGCTAGCATATTTCTACAGCGTTTGGAACGAAAGGAAAAGGAAGGGTGGGAGCCAGAGGAGGGGAGAGGGGGTGGAGAGGAGGAAATCTAATAAAAAACCTTGTGAAGTGTTGCATTAAGAAGTAATCATGCCGCTAAATCATTCTGGTTCTGGAGCACTTCTAATAACTTCACATTGTCTCTCTACTCTCAGGCACGGGCTCATTTCCATTGTGCTCTCTTTCCCCTCTCAGGGCTGGCGGATTGTTGCTTTCAAGGGGCCCCAAGAGAAATGGAGCAATGTGGCAGCAGCGGCAGCAAGCATGGATTCAGAGCATCAGTGGGTTGTGCTCCTTTTGAGGCATTGAGGACCCCTCTCCCCAGAACAAGTGTGAAACTCAGAGCCAAACAGAATTGGGCGATTGCTCCTCCTCCTCCTCAAATCATAGAATAGCAGAGTTGGAAGGGGCCTACAAGGCCATCGAGTCCAACCCCCTGCTCAATGCAGGAATCCACCCTAAAGCATCCCTGACAGATGGTTGTCCAGCTGCCTCTTGAAGGCCTCTAGTGTGGGAGAGCCCACAACCTCCCTAGGTCACTGGGTCCATGGTCATACTGCTCTAACAGTCAGGAAGTTTTTCCTGATGTCCAGCTGGAATCTGGCTTCCTTTAACTTAAGCCCGTTATTCCGTGTCCTGCAATCTGGGAGGATCAAGAAGAGATCCTGGCCCTCCTTTGTGTGAATAAAATAGGCACAGTAGAACCCAGGCTCTGCCCATAACCAACCTCAGGAAATAAAAGCTACTTGTTGCTGCGTTCTAGCTACTTGGGAAGAGAATGAACATCCCAGAGAGAACAGCCTTCGTATCCAATTGATTAGGGGTGTCAGAAAAATCCACCACGGAATCAAATGAGTTTGGATTTTTATCAGTCTGACACACCTGTTCTGTAGCAGACCAGTTTTTCCCCAGTCAGGTGGATTCCACAGACTCGTGGACCGTTTTTCCAACTTTCCGGAATTTTGTGCAAATTTAGTAATAGAAAAACATGCAAAATTTGAAAAAATAAATGAGTGAAACCACCATTTCCCCATAGGTGAGAGCATAAAAATGCACATTTGGAGGGAATTTGCCCATTTGGGTTGGTTTTTTTTGGGGGGGGGGGATTTTCACAAGCTCAAATGTGCACATGTGCGAATTTGCAAATTCGGTAAATTGGGGGAGGGGGAACCTATTCCGACAACGAGCAAACAATGGAACGAAAGGTGCCCGGCGAACTGCAAAATGAAGATGGAACAGATTTCACAATCTGTACATCCCTACTTTAGACGTGCTACTGAAATGGACCACCGTACCATAACTGGTGCTAGTATCCCCACCCCCACCAAGTACACCGCTTGGTGAACCAGCGCAGTTGGGCTGACGATGCTGGATGCGTTGTAGAAAGCCTGCGCTCAAATGCCACTTCAGCCATAATGGTTGACTTGCTTCTCCAACTCTAAAATGGAAACAAGAGCTGATTTTGAAAGGCTAGTTGCAAGGATGCGGGAGGCAAGGAGAGACAATTTAGGCACGGAAAGGCTGAAAGACCAAGAATAACTTGGGAGATTATCTGCAATCCATACGCAACCCTTTGCTTCGTCTCTCTTATGACAGACACACTACGATTCGTTCAGGGAAGGCAGATCACAGAGTCCCCTGCTCTGTTTGTTATCCATGATGGTGACAGAGGGTTGGGATAAAGTATCGGTGGATTGGCCCCAGGGCCAGAGCAGCTCCTTGGAAGGTGTCGCATCTAAGAACGCCTTTCGGCATTCTAAGGAAAAGTCCATTTTTCTGTAATTCATCAGGTTAATAAATGACTCCATCTCTCCCTGCAGCCTCTTGTATAACCAATTCTCATGCAGTGGGCTGAAGCCTCCTTTCACTATTAATATCACTCATTGAGAAATGTAATTACCAGCTCTATCACAAAGCGTCAGGCACATTTATCCACTCCATACCCTGGCAAACTCTAGGCCACATCAGTCACTGGCAGGCTTGCGCTGACAATGTCATCCAGTGGAGAGAGCCGGCTCAAAAGCTCCCGAGCTAACTTAAATCACTTTAAGGGAACGGCCAACAGATCTTGGGCTTTCACAGTGGATGAGCAGAAGAAGCAAGGGAGGTGGAGCATATCGCTTGAATTGAACGAATGAAACACTGTGAAGCGGTGGAACATATCATCTCTGGGGCAGAGGCGGGGAGATAAAGATGACGTGAGCAACCACAATTCCATTGTCCGCTCATCGTGGCAAGAGCAGAAGATGCTGCCCTTCCTCAGGTTCTTCAGTGTGATTATACTTTGTTGCCGGGTTTTGAGAGTCATCGTGCAATGTTAGCCAAAGAGGGAAAGCCTTGCTGCCACTTTAAGCTCTTCCCTAGAACTGTGGCTCCAAAATAGGAGAGACTGAGTCATACAAGGCCAGCGTATACTGGCTCTCCTCCATTGGCACAAAAGACCATAGGATTGGCTCCTGCCTGCTGCTCAGAAGGCCTGGGACCTCCAGAATGTGCAGGTGTGCTACTCCCTGCTTGGTTCCTAAGGCAATCAGGTCCTCCCAACACCTGCTGATTGGCTCATCTAGAACTCACCTAGAACCCTAAAGCACTAAAGCACCATGCAGGAAACCCTAGAAGACCCATCTGAAAACATTGTCACAGGTACCTAGGCACCCATTAACACCCATTATGGTTAGAAACCCATGCCCCAAATATGCACACAACCCCACTTTTTGCACTACATATGCACGGGGGGGAAACGAAACCCTCACTGTCCTTCCACATCCCTCAGGAGAAAAAAAATCCTTCCTCTAACACCGAGGTCTTAAAATGCATTCATACCGTTAGCAGCGTGCAGCCTGCCTGGCTCAGCAAGGAATGTCCGCCTCTTCCTGTTTTTGCCACACGCTCTAATTGTAAACTGTCTTGGAGGGAAACCCCAGTTTTTGTTTTGGCTTCAGTTCTGTGCCATATGGACCTACAAAGCTTCAAGCAGCAAAGAGAAACAACCAGTTTTTAATATCCCCCCACCAAAAACAAACAAACCTAACACAGTTCTTGTTAGCACTCTGGTGACGAGAATGCTAAATGAACCTAGTCCCCTCCACCGGGTTTTTTTTGAAGAATACCACATTCTCCATTGTACAGATCAGAAAAAAATCAGTTCTAGAAGGCGAACAACACGTGTTTCCCTCAACCCTTAAAAAAAGCAACAACAACAAAAAACCACCACTTCTTCTTCATAAAAGACCTCATCTTTTGTGGTCAGAACTGTTGTCTCAGCAGATCAAGGTTGTTCTAAATCTCTTTTTTGAAAAGACAAAAACAACCAACAATCTTGCTACAGTTGCTTTGCACAAAGAACCGAGGCCCTTCGGAAACTGTACGCAGACGCCTATATACCGTATTTCTTCCATTCTACGACGCCATCGATTGTAAGACGCACACTAATTTCAGTACCACCAACAGAAAAAAAAAGCTTTGATTCTAAGAAATAATAAACGCACCCGCGATTCTAAGGTGTGCCTGGTTTTTAGAGATGTTTATATGGGGGGGAAAGTGCGTCTTAGAATCGAAGAAATACGGTAGTAAGGAAGGAGCCAGCCTTGGGAACTAAGAGGACCGCAACGAATTACAAAAATCCTTTTGCAAGGGATCGGTTCAGATGTTTGACAAGAGTGATCGGTCCCTCCTCTAGTAGCCCATGGATGGGGAGAAAGAGGGAGAGAGAGAGAGAGAAAGGGATGTTGGGGAGAGGGGGAGAGGAGGTGTCAACATGGGGGCCCACCCACTTTCGGCTTGGCCCATCCATCCCACTGCTGGCACACCACCCAGAAAGATTACCCCGAAAAGAATGCAGGCCCGCAATGGGGTGCGCGGGTCCCTTTCTAGACCTGAATCAAACCAGCCTCCCCCCACCTTCTCCAAGTCCAAGACGTCAAAAGCAACATCCTGCTCCAAACCTATACCCCCTGCCTCGCAAATGTTCTCACTCTGTATGCCATGAGATAACATTGGCTCCTGCCTGGTTCAATTTTTGTGAACCGCCCAGAGAGCTCCGGCTATTGGGCGGTATAGAAATGTAATAAATAAATAAACATGTTTAACTGCTACCCAAGAATCTATTATTTCGTAAAATACCTTTATTTTTTAAAATTTATATGGTGGCCCACCAGCAGCTATTTGCTGGGTGGCTTAAAGAGCAAAAACAAGGACACCAGCCGTGGCATCTCCTGCTCCTCCTTTTCACCACCACTTTTGTCTGGGCCAGAGCGAGAGGCTGGTGAACAAGCAGGTTGCCATGGGGGAAAGAGGAGGCCATTCCAAGAGGCTCTCATCACTGGGCCTGTAGAAGGTGCCTGACCATGCCTAGCCTTGACGCCAGCCCTGTATCCACCCATAAACACTGGGTACTACTGTCAACAAGATTCACTTAGGGCACAGTCCTATGCATGTTTGGACATCAACAAGTCCTACAGATCCCACATTTCCCAGCCGGTTATGCTAGCTGGGGAAGGCTGGGATTTGTAGGACTTTTTGTTCAGTCTAAATATGCATAGGATTGCGCCCTTATATGTCCTTCAGATTTACTCAATAAAGCCGTTTACTGCCCTGAAGCGAGGCCGTTCCAAGCAGTACAGCCCTGAAGAGGCACCGAGGTAAAATGGCAGCCCTTCCGAGCAGGTAAAATGGCAGCCCGCCCAAAAGTCCGGCAAAGCCGAGGGAGTCGTCAAGAGGATCCAGGATTTCATTTTTACACTTCAAATAATCAGCTATTTGAATGCATTATGGATGCTGTAAATATAGCCAAATGAGTTACTGAAGATACATTATTAATACCCACACATTATTGATGACCTTATACATTCATGAATAAGGAGCCACGATGCAGGCTTGGGAAGCAGTGATAAATAATGTAGGCGGTGGGCAGTGCAACATGACAGCAGTGCAACCTCATATTTATTTAAGCCGTTGGCGTGTTGGCTTTTTACCCTTTGTGGGATAACATTGGAGGGTCAAAAGAGGCGCATCAGTGCTGCAAGGGCGCGCATGAAGGCTTTCTGCTCTGTTCAGCGCTACAGTGATTTCCACCAGTAGCCCGCCGCCATGGATTGGCGTCCCCTTTGAACCTTCCTGCATCTTACCTCTCGACATGGAACATATGTTGGGCTTCCAAGATGGTTGGAATAGCCCCGGGTGAATCTGCCATGAGCACTGGCCATGGCAAAACCGTCCCTAAAAGGGTTAGGGTGAACTGGGAACAACCCACCTTGGGCTCGCTAACTGCGATGCGTCTCTACAGCTTCGGTTTCCATCTGTTGGGGCCAATTTGTTAATTATTCAATAGATAATTTATCATCTCCGCCTGCTTGATCTGTGCTTATTACCTGCTGTCTACAGCAAAGAGAGCACGGTGTGAATAAAGATAGGATTAATTAATAAAGAAATGTTCTGAAGAATGCTAACAGAGAACAACTGCTTGCCGCCTAAGATGTGCACTGAGGGGAAGAATGGCTGGGGCCAGCTCAAGATTCTCTCTCATTGGATTGGTGATAATTTGCGACTGGTTTTAGAAAGATGGGGTGATAACCTCCCATTAACATGAATCGCAACAGCCTCTCAAGAGTTCCACTTCAGCGGGGATGAACCACGTCTTTACCAGGGGTGAGGGCAACAGATTCTTTCCTGCCAGACTGCTCCAAGACTGGACATCTCAACCATGATGGGTCTTCAGCCAAGATGAAGAAGCTTGCATCTTCTCATTTCCTGTATGTGTCTATGGGATGCATGTGTGTATCAGAAACAAACCCATGTGCTAGGTATGGATGAACATGTGATGCTCAAGCTCATTGAGGTTCTCCAAATTCCTCCTCGAGGTTCATTTCACAAGCACATCTGGAGGTAATGGGAACTCCCTCTTCACCTGTCGTGCTTCTCAGAACACGCCTGCTTTCGATGGGAGGCAAATGACGAGGCTTGCTAAGTAATCTACAAAGCTTTTTCTAAGCAACAAACATCTCTTCTACCTGAAGAGAGTTTAACCTCTTGGAAACGTCCCCCTAGGCAAAACTATGCAAACTAAGCAAGACAATTGTCCGCTCAAGAAGAATAGGAAGCCACTTCGCAAACGCCCGTAACTTCAGAGTGCCTGGTGCAGAGGCAGGTTCTGGAGTAATCGAACTGACTTTCTCACACCTTCCTTCCGCCCCGTGCATTTGAACTTCTGGCGGACCCTAGCATCAGCCAGCTTGACAGGACGCTCACCTCTGGAAGAAACCTCACTTCCCACTGTGTGTGTAGGATTTGGCCTTGAGGAGATAAGCTCTGGAGAGGGCTGACTCCCAGCTGGGATATCGCCCATGAGAGCTTCCTCCCCCACTGGTACAGGCTGGCTGGTGTCTGGCGCTGCATCTTCTAGTTCTGAATCTGATTCTGATTGATTACCTGAAACATCTTCTCCCAAAACAGGGGCAGTAGAGTTAGACTTGACATCACCCTCTTTCTCTATATACATTAAGGGAGGAGACTGGATGCTGCTACTTAGCAACAAACCATCATTTTCCTGCAAACCTGGTTTGGGATCCTGCTTTATGGGCAAATTATGGTTTGAGCAAAACATAGTTTGCTGTGTTCAGACACAATGGCAAAATGAAGAAGTCGTTTCTAATCACCGTGCTCAATGCAGGAATCCACCTTAAAGCATCCCTGACAGATGATTGTCAAGCTGCCTCTTTAATGCCTCTAGCATGGGAGAGCCCACAACCTCCCTAGGTCATTGGCGCCATTGTCATACTGCTCTTACAGTCAGGAAGTTTTTTCTGATGTCCAGCTGGAATCTGGCTTCCTGTAACCTGAACCCATTATTCCATGTCTTGGATGATTGAGAAGAGATCCTGGCCCTCCTCTTTGTGACAATCTTTCAAGTCCTTGAAGAGTGCTACCATGGCCTTAGCTAGACCTAGCAATCTAGCGGGGTGAGGGGGTGAAGACCCTGCGATATTTTTATCACGAGATCTCCCCGTCAGTACACACACAGCATGCGACGACCTCAGAGGGAGAGGCGTTGCGCCTGCCATTTTCTTTCTTTTTTCGTAAGGGGACAGCAGCGCATGAACGCTCATGCGCAAAAGGTAAGTAGTTTTTTTTTAAAAAAAATTCCCTGCTCCCCCTACCCCACTCCCAATGGGCGCAGTGCTCCTGAGGAGCGCTGCACCCCGTGCGTGGATCCCGGCTCCTTGTGAGGAATCGCGAGGAGCTGGGACAAACCGCGGCACCCAGCCACACATTCTGCGGTCTCAGGCTCAGCCCGAGACAGTGGAAAAAGCAGGCCTAAAAGGGAGGGCGAGATCCCGGAGCAAGGGAGGAATCATTCCTCCCTGATCTTGGGATCGCCCCGGGATAAAGCCCTGTCTAGCTATGGACTTCTCTTCTCCAAGCTAAACATGCCCAGTTCTTTCAGTCTCTCCTCACAGGGCTTCGTTTCCAGACCCCCGATCATCCCATGGTGTGTGTAGACGACAAAGAGGAGGATCAAGTGCATGAAGCTGATATTTATCAGTGGCTATGCTTGCAACAGGAAGCAAAGGTATTCAGTTGTGTCTGTACTGGATATAGGACTGCCCACAACTAGACACGAAACGCCAGGCGTGGAAAAAAGCAAGTCATTCGAACAGCATTATTTCTGTTTCCGCATCCAAACAGGTCTACCGAAGGCAGAAAAGGTTAGCCGCCCACAGCAGAATGAAAGCCGAGGCATGTGGGCTTGTTAAAGCAAGGCCAGCCTCAGATCTTAATGCTTGACTGCTGATGCCTGTTTATTTGTTGCTGTTGTTTTTTAAGCCTCCACGGCTTATGTGGGTGTAAGTGCCTCTCTGTCACCTCAGCAGCTCATGATCAATTTAAGAACCATTTCGCACAAACAAAAGTTTCCTTGCTGAATTAATTATGGGAGGGCAAACAAAAACTTTTTTTTTTTGGTATATAATATGCATGTTTCTGTGCGATTGCTCTTTTTAATTGGTTGGTTCAACATCTGATATTTGATTTAATTTTCGACTTCATTTTCCTCGCCAGAGTGCCGGCTTGACAGACACACAAGACGTTACTGGAGCTCTGCTGACTGCCAAGCTGGCTTTGTCCCAGGGCAGCAGTTAACTCCTCTGCTGCTGTCTCCTGGCCGCCGTTAATGCTAGAAAGCTACGGCCACAGAGCCTTGTATAATCGGTCCTCCATAACAGAGAGTGCTCTGTGCCTTGCACACCATCATGCAAGCTAAAAATGCCTGAATTATAATCCTGGCTCTATGGATCTCTGCCTCCTCATGCTATGAACAAGTTAGATCCTCTTCTCCTGGCTCCATTTCCTTATGCAAAACTATGCCCGGTGTGGGAAAAAGGGTGGGGGGAGAGCAGTTTCCCTCCTCCCTCTCATTGTACTAGAACTATGGGCTAGAACCTGATGGCCCATAGATTCAGGACAAACAAAAGGAAAGACTTCTTTGCACAACACAGAGTGAATTTATAGAATTTGCCACCAAGAGAGGTGGTGACGGCCGCTGGTTTATGGTGGCTTTCCAGATGTTTTGGACTTCAACTCCCAGAAGTCCCTGCCAGCATGGCTAATGGTCAGGAATGCTGGGAGATCTACTTTCTGCCCACTCCTGGTTTAGATGATTTTAGAAGGGGGTCATGAGCCCCCGATGCAGCTCGCCTGGCGCCAACATTGTTATCTTTCAGGCGCCGGGTCAAGACTTTCCTCTTCTCTCAGGCATTTAAAGGCATTGAATGCTAAGTCTGTTTTTTAAGGGACCCCAGAATTGTTGTTTTAAATGGATGCTGCTGTTTTTATACTGGGTTTTTTTTTATGTTTCTGATGGTTTTTAAATTTTGTATATTTTTAATGTTTACTGTTTTTAGCTTTTGTGAACTGCCCAGAGAGCTTCAGCTGTGGGGCGGTATATTAATGTAAATAAATAAATAAATAAGAAGTGCCCTGCTGGATCAGACCAAGGGTCCTTCTAGTCCAGCACTCTGTTCACACAGTGGCCAACCAGCTGTGGACCAGAGACCAACAAAGCAGGACATGGTGCAACAGCACCCTCCTACCCATGTGCCCCAGCAACCAGTGCACACAGGCTTACTGCCTCGGATAACTTGATTTTGTTCTGACTTTTATACTGCCTGTTTGGTGCATTCTCTTCCCCTCCTTAATTGTTTTATTATGATTTTATTGGAATGTAAGCCTTTGCGGTAGAGTTCTGCTATTTATTGTTTTACTCTGTACAGCACCATGTACATTGATGGTGCTATATAAATAAATAATAAAAATAAATAATAATAATAGTAGCACATAACTATTATGGCTAGTAGCCCTTGATAGCCTTCTCCTCCAAGTATTTATCCAAGCCCCTTTTAAAGCCATCCAAATTGGTGGCCATTACTACATCTTGTGGAAGTGAATTCCACAATTCAGCTATGCTCTGTGTGAAGAAGTAACTCAGGCAAACTCAGAGGGAAGGATGGCTCCATCCCTGGCTCCAGGAAACCAAGGCTACCATGAAACACCAGGGGCTGGGGAGCAAGGGAAGGGCTGCTGCTGCTTTAATGCCCTCTTTCTGAGTGGCTTCCATGGGAAGCAGGATGCTGGTAGACTAAATGGACAGAGCTCCGCGTACGAACTATATATGCAAAGAGGACCCATCCTTTCACCACCCTTTCCCCAGCCAAATGCTGCCTGCCTGCCTTTGAAGATTAGTTCTTGGCTCTTCCATTTCTAGGATCCACTGCTCCCCAAAATAATCAAGCTCCGATACGAAATGCATTTCCTGGGGGCATAATGTGGGGACATCTCCGTCTTCCATCTGGCCCCCTCCTCCCACCTCCTTCTCTGTTTAACCAGATCTCTGGTCACTTATGGTGGTTAAATATCCCTCGGCTTTTTATATAACACCTTTCCCACAGTGTCCCTCTCTCTCCGAAAGGGCTTCCCCCCTTCCCCTAAGACAGGTCCCCTTCATGCTCTAGAATTGCTTTTAACGTTTTTCTTCTCCCTCTTAAGTGCTTTCCTTTACACAAAAACGCTCCCCTGCATTTGAGGAACACATGAAGGGGGCAGGACACGCCCCCCGACTCATCTGACGGCCATGACCCCTCCCCCAACACTTGCATGTTTGGCCGACAGGAGAAGGGTCTCTATGCGCGCACCTACTTTCTTTTGCTTTCTGCACAGGTAGCTTACGCTGAGTCAGGTCAAGGGTGGCCCAAAACCTTCTTACCCAGTCACAGAAAAGCTGCCTTGCTGCATCAATCAGATGTTCTGTTGCTAGCAGTGGCCTGCGTTGCATGCCGCTGCCTTTGCATGTCCACCAGATGCTCCTAGGAAGCTGACGAGGAGGGGGTAGTGCCCTCCATCCCCCGCTGTTTGCCCTGGGCATCTGGAGATCAGAGACATGCTGCCTCCACATATGGAGGCTGCATTCAGCTGTCACGGCCAATAGACCTCTCTTCCACAAGTGTGTCTGATGTTTCAAAAAGCCACCGGAGCTAGAGGCCACAACGGCCTCTTATGCTAATGAATCCCGGTGATGCTCTACTCCCCCCCCCCTCCCCAATATTGCTTTTACCAAAGCAACGGGGAACTGGCTTCCTCTATTTGCTTTTTGAACAGATAAACAAAGCACTGTGGATGCAAAAATGGAAGGAGCAAAGATGGGAACGGAGCAATGAGATGGCTTGGCGGGGAGAAATGGCACCCACCATCCCTGTCCAGTCTCCAAGCATGGACCTGATTATTCACTCAAGGGAGATTAGTCGCTCCAATAAGCCTGTGTGCTGGGGAACATGGGCGGGAGGGTGCTGCTGCTGTTGCACCCGTGTCCTGTTTGTGGGTGAGTGCAGGACACGGAATAATGGGCTCAAGTTACAGGAAGCCAGATTACGGCTGGACATCAGGAAAAACTTCCTGACTGTTAGAGTGGTACGACAATGGAAACCAATTACCTAGGGAGGTTGTGGGCTCTCCCACACTAGAGGCATTCAAGAGGCAGCTGGTCAGCCATCTGTCAGGGATGCTTTAGGGTGGATTCCTGCATTGAGCAGGGGGTTGGACTCGATGGCCCTTCCAACTCTACTATTCTATGATTCTATGGTTGACAGCTGGTTGGCTGCTGTGTGAACAGAGTCCTGGACTAGGTGGACCCTTGGTTTTATCCAGGATCTTATGAGATAGGAAAAGAAGGGTGGAGATTTGGAGCATCTTGTACCCCTACCGTTGCTCTCTGTCACCCACCCCGCATATTGCTTCATCACAGCGCCATAGCAGAGCCTCTTTAAGCCTCGCTAGGCTTTGTTTGTCATTAATCGCCTCTCTTCATTCCACAAACCAGAGCGCAGTCACCGACATCTCTTGATTTGCTCCAAATTGACTGGTAATGGTGGCTGCGGACATCAGAAACGATTGCAATTAACTCGGTGTCCGCATCACACAGTTGCGTGTCCGTTATGACGGCACAGGAGATGGAAGGAGAGGGATCCAACAGCATGTATTATTGGAGGCAAAGTAAGGGGCAGGGGGTGGAACTCGAAAGCAAGCCAAATAGCCGTCAGTAGAAGTCAGTCAATTCACACCAGGAAAGCACTGGGCAATTAAAAACCAATAAATCTAGTCTCAGATTAAACACCTCCAGACATGCTGTACTAGAATGATAGAATCATAGAATAGAAGAGTTGGAAGGGGCCTACAAGGCCATCGAGTCCAACCCCTTGCTCAATGCAGGAATCCACCCTAAAGCATCCCTGACAGATGGCAGACACTACTGCCATAGACTTCCCGTAGCATAGCTGGATCAGGGATTATGGGGGTTGTAGTCCAACACCAGGCTGCCAGGTTGGGAAAGGATGGGTTTCTGGAGAAAGCAGAAGGGGAACCAACTTTGTGGTGACAAAACCAGGACAGAAGCAGCCAGATTGGCTTGGGCTCTTGGCAGAGAATGTTCTTTCCCTGTGTATGTGCGTAATTTTAATCTGTTTGTGAGAGAAATGCGGAGCTGGGCGGGAAAGCAGGGGTCACCTTGGTGTAAATAAAGGGGGGAGAGATGCCGGCAGAGATAGCAGGCCGGGCTCCTTTGAAAATGCTGTGCCCTCCTCCGCTGCTCTTTTTCTTCCAGAAACTCCAGCTCAGTACACTGTAAACAATAAACTGACACTTAGCTCAACAGGACGCAATCATGCCGAGGAGATGGGAGCTTTGGAAAGCAACTCTGAACGGCTTCAACGAAGGAGGGGATCCTTCCTGCAGCTCTCCTCAGCAGCCCCCTCCAGGCATGAGGAACAGCGCACAGCTCAGCCCAGACGCTGCCATGCCTGGGAGGGATGGGGTGGGAGTGGTGGCAGATGGGAACAGATCAGGGGCCGAGCAGGGCAATATTCATCTTGTTACATTCTAATTATTCTTGGCCACAGCGCCGTTTCCCCCAGCGCAGCCTGGTTCGCACATAAAGCTAATCCATGATGTGGGTTGTAGAATGGTTGTGATGTCTGAACGTGGTCATGCTAATGAACTCTGATTTGTTAACCACAAACAACCCAGAAAGAAAACGCATGGGTTGTTCTTGGGTTGTGAACTCCGACGGGTGGAGAACACTCGATTCATTTGCTAGACCTCATCCAGACCAAAGAGGTGGACGGCATAAACCTTCCTTCTGCACCCCCTACACTTTAGCAGGTCCTGGCCTTACAGACAACAACCCAGATATTAAAAGCTAATCACATTCCTGTTGGAAACCGATACTCTGGGTCGTCACAAACGTGAACGGTGGTCCACAAGTGATCAGAAGTGAGCTGTGGGTCTGCATTCTTCCTTCCCGGCATAACTCCCTCCTGCCTGAAATGAAGGTTGACCACATTTCCGCTTAAGCAGGGTTTGCTGGATGAGTGCGGAATCTGGTTGGCCTTAAGCTACAGTGAACGCCGGCGCTGATGCAACGCTGAGCTGCAGTTAAGGCAGGCAGAGGGACGGGAGCGTACAACTGAAGACAAAAAGAAAGAAGCTGAGCTAACAATGTGCTTTCAACACAGCCAAGATGTCAGGCACCGGTCTGGAGAGCCCCACGCTGAAAGCGGGTGATCGTTAAAAAGAGCTTGTGTCTCCCTGGATGGCCTTTAGGCGAAAGCAGCGTCGGGAAGGAAAGCAAATCAGCCTCTAAGAGCCGGTCCCCTCTGGTAGCACTCCACACTCGGGGCATAAATTCTCTGCTATTAATGACCCACTCTGGTCCCATCACCTGCCATTCCATCACTGCGGACTTTCCAACGGCCCCGGTTGGAGTTTTAATCTCAGCTAAACGCAGGAGAGGCCTCTCCAAACGACTGTTCTTCACTGCTGTCAGTCTGTCACCGGCATCACTTGTCAAAGCGACATTAAGGAGCGGGAATAAGCTCTCACTTCCAAGATCAAAGCTGCGCCCTAATGACTGGGAAAAGCAGCTCATCCTGAGTATCAAATTGTCCGAAGCTCTTGCCAGCGCAAAAAGGCTCATTTGCCGACGTGAGCAACATCCAATCCAGCCTGCAGCTCTGTTACGACCGGTTTGCATGTTTGTCTACCTCGTTCCCCACTGAGCCTTTCCCGGGCTCGTTTCTGCAGAGTCTCACACTACGAACAAACAGCACGCCTTCAAAGACCAGCTGCACTTTGGGCTAACCAAACGTGGAATCAATTCGCAGTAACAACACGTGGTTAACACACATTGCTTAAAGGACAGAGCAGTGAAGTACATCTCTCTCTTGAGTCCCGGTGTTATCCTACGTAGCAGCAATGAGTTTGGGCTCAAGAGGGAGAGAGTAAAGCTAATGAGGTGAGAAGGGTGAAAGACGTTGGAAGATGGCAGCCTGGCCCATGATTTGGAAGGAGTCAGGAAGTGGTAAAATCCACTGAGGTACCCCCTACCCACAATGGCCATCCTTCCAAAACACCAGCTGAAATCTTGCTCCAAATCATCAAGGACAACCTAATTACATTCCTCATCTCTGGACCAGGATAGAGAAATTAGAGTCCAACAAACCTGGACCCTAATCTGAGATCCGTGGTGTCGTGGCTGTTGGCCGGGCTGCCGTCCAGAGCTCATAACTCCCAGGTGCGCGCCTTCAACGTGACAGCTCGCCTTGTCTCTGCGAGGTGCAGAATGAGCTCTCGGGAGGCCCAGGGGACTTTGCAGGCGTGAACAGGAGTGCAACCTCGGCCGGGGAAGGCGGTCTTTCAATCAAGATAAATTAGACTGGAGGGGAAACCAACTGCCCACAGAAGGTTTCACAGTTGGGTGTTGTTGCAGCTCTCTTCTCCTGCGTTTCTGCGCTTTTGTGACTTTTCTTACAGCTCGCTCACATAGGTTTTTCTGGACCTTCACCCTTTTAGCCCCCGCCCCCCACCTACTCTCCCCCTAGCCGTAGCAGATATGCAAAGCTTCCACAGCTACAGCTTATATACATTAAATCTTTTCTGACTGCTGGGTCTCCCATTCAACTTTAAAATAACCCAAGTGAAATCCTACTTTCCGCAGCTCGCAGGAAACATTGCTCTGTCCCTTGAGAAAAGTACCACCCACAGAGGTGAGCCTGTCCCAGCACAATGGCCAGTGGCCCAGATGAAGATATTGAGATGGTCTAAAGAACAGTACCTCCTGGCTTATATCTGCACGATCCCTCGTTTCACCCCAGGAGCTAAACTTGTTTTTACATTTAGGCCTGAGATTGGGAAGTTAGCTGTGCCAAGAACTACTGGAAAGTTTTGCTGCTGATCCTGTAAGGAAACAGAGAAGCTGAAGAGAATCTCTTCCATATGGACTTCAGCCAAAACATGGAGACTCACAAAAAAACCACAGGGCCTTTTTGGTGGTGGCCCCCAGACTATGGAATGATCTCCCTGACGAGGCTCGCCTGGCGCCAACGCTGCTGTCTTTCCAGCGCCCGGTTAAGACTTACCTCTTTGCCCAGGCATAGGGCGGTACATCTTAATCACCCACATGTTTAGTTTTTTAAACGGTTTTTAATGCTTTATGTGTGTATGTTCTGTATTTTAGAATTTTAAATTTTAAATTTTGTATACTCGTTTTAATCTTAATTTTAGAATTTCTGTAAGCCACCCAGAGAGCCCTGGCTCTCAATAAATAAATAAATAAATAAATAAATAAATAAATAAAATAATAAACAAATTATGGTAACCCAGAGAAGGCAGGCTGCGTCTTCGAGTTTGCACTCTACCTCTGATTGGGTAAAAGACGGGGGAACTGCTGTCCCTGCCCAACGCTCTAAACCCCTCCCTTACCCATAAAGAATTGGTATTTATTCTCCTTACGGCAGCTCATTTAGAAATCGCCGAACACTGGAAGGATCCGAAGGGCCCTACACTCACTGGATGGAAAGGGAAAGTGTGGGATATAGCCTGCTCTGAAAAATTAACCTACCACCGCAGAGTCTCGTCGGGCCAACTTAGCTATGACCCATTCAATGAAATATGGTCTCCTTTTCTCGATTACATCAATGGTACAGATGTGGCATCCAACTCTGGTTTAACACATCTTCCTCTGACCACAGTAAATTGAAGGAAACAAGCTCGGTTCGGCATCTACAGAAATCGTGTTTGTGTATTTATTAGAAACGCTGTCTGACTTGTATGTTTTTATATATATTTTTAACTTTTTAAAAACTGCTTTGTTAAATAGAGTTTAATAAATTAAAAAAAAAAAAGACGGGGGAACTCTCTTTTGCGTAAGGAGGCCACTTGAGTCTTCCAAGGCTCGGATGCAAAGGTTTCCTAGAAGCAGACAAAAATCCCTGCACTTTGCAAAGTAAGCAAGCAAACATGGCAGGCCTGCAGAAAGAGAGGAGTCTCAAGAGGAGGCATTTTACGCTTGGGTGCAAAGATGGTGTTTAACAGTCACACGGTACACATTTCCCTTCCAGCATCTGCGTGTCACAGTTACAAGCAAAGCCATATGGATAACCTTGTGGCGAAACCGCACCCCCATCGCTTCCGCTGAGCTAATACCAGCTGGCGACGCTACCTGCCTTTTGGAAGACGCCGATCCCGGTTTCACCCAACCCAATATTTGCCTAATCTAAGGTCAGCGCCATTAGACGGCATCTCATTTGCAGCATTAAGAGCCTCTCCCCGGCAGCCAAATGCTCGCTGTAGATTTGGAATGACTGCAATTAAAGTTACATTGTGTTCGGATCGGTGCCAATCACGGTGGAGCTCCAGCACGACCTGCCGTTCCCGGAACCCGGCACCCGGGCGTCCCACTCCATTAACTCTGGGGAATTAGCTGTCATTAACGAAGAGAAGCACACTCCTTCGTGTTGTCAAACCGCAATCAAGCGGGTCGCAGGTGAAGAATAAATACTTCCAGAACAAGCCCAATTACGCCATTTACATTTCATTACCGAACCTGTTTAAAATCCGCCGATGGGCCCCAAGTTCTCCTGCCTAATAAACAGTGCTCTGGCAGAATTAATAGGCCTTGCGCAATGGGCTAATGGCACACTCCCACCACCACGGAATTCACAATAGCGATCGTCAGCCTCTCCTCCCCACCGTTTTTTAAAGTTGAGGCAAAGTGCGTCTCAGGACTGCTTAATTACCAGAGAGTTGGAAAGTTAATGCATCTCAAGTTGTCAGAGGCCAATTCGGGCAAAGGCAGCAGCCCTGGGAGGGGATGTTATTCTGCCAGCTCACATCGGCACCTCAAGACAGACACCGGAAGCCGCCGCTGCCGCCGAACGGCAATTAAAGGCAACGGAGAAGCTTCACTGGAGGCTTTGCCATAGCAACACAGCCTAGCTGGACCGGTTCCCCAAAGATACACCCGGCTTGCAGAGGAGACCACAGCGGCGGAACGAACACAATGACAGCCGTGGCCACGCCAATCTTCGCTTCAGATGAAGGCAACCAGAAAAGAAGAAGAAAGAAAAGAGGAAAAGAAGAAAACGAAGACCAACTCCATTTCAGCTGCTGGTATTTATTATTATTTGTTGCATTTCTAGACCGCCCCCTGGCCAAAGCTCTCTGGGTGGGTAACTCATCATCTTCATCATCATCGTCATCATCATATTTTGTCAGTGTGGCGTAGTGGCTAGAGTGTTGCACTGGGAGTCGGGAGGTCCGGGTTCTAGTCCCCACTTGGCCATGGAAGCTCACTGGGTGACTTTGGGCCATTCACAGACTCTCAGCCCAGCCTACCTCACAGGGTTGTTGTTGTGAGGACAAAATAGAGAGGAGGAAGATTACGTATGCCGGAATGGGTTCCTTGGAGGAAAAAAGGCGGGATATAAATGCAATAATAAAAATAAAACATACTTTGGGCCCAAAAAACCCATCTGTGCTGAAGAGTCAGCAGCATCGGAGAAAGAGGTTACTAACACAGAGTTGGCTTCTTTCTCACTATCATTCTTTTCCTGCACGGCTTCTGTCCCACCTTCTAAATTACTTAGATACTGATCTCTGCCTTAGCCTCTATTTACTCCTGATTTCTCCACTTGGCGACGTCCCCCCCTTAAATGGCTCAACTTCACTACGTTGCTTTGCTTCAATTGCCTCCTCTTGCCAGCCTTGATTTATCCGCAGCCCAGGGTGTGTGTTAAACCGACCCCAGAGGAGGCGATGCAATTCATGGTGGGCAGCAGAACCTGGGGGGATCTCCAGGCGGAAGGTTGGAGAAAGGAGAAAGCTGGCCATGCTCAGCTTCTATGGTGGCTCCCTTTGCAAATGCCACCCAAACAAAAAGCGGCAGAAGGAGGAGACAGTCTCGTGAGTCAAGCTCTGGGTCCGGGCAGCTTCACAGCCGGGCCATCTAACTAAAATGCCGACCGGAGCACTCAGGCAACAATCTAAATGCAGAGGCTGATGGGAATCCGGATTGTGCCCTAAAGGAAAAGGAAAGGAACCTCCTGTGCAAGCACTGAGTCATTGCTGACTCTTGGAGGGACACCAGCTTTCGCTGACGTTTTCTTGGCAGGCCTTATAGCGGGGTGGTTTGCCGTTGCCTTCCCCGGCCGTGATTACCTTTCCCCCAGCTAACTGGGTACTCATTTTACCGACCTCGGGAGGATGGAAGGCTGAGTCGACCCGAGCCGGTTGCCTGAAACCATCTTCCGCTGGGATCGAACTCAGGCTGTGGGGAGAGTTTCAGCTGCAGAAACTGCTGCTTTACCGCTCTGCGCCACAAGCATCGTTTGGGAGGCAGGAAATGAATTTTTCTTCTCCCCAGTATAGAACAGTGATTCTATACAGGCTGGTGATCCGGAGCCTACAGGAAGGTGGTTTTCAGAGGCAGAGATTTTGCGCCGTCTGCAGGGAGCCATTAAAAGCAGCGCCACGCTATTGGAACTGTTTTCAACCTAGGATTTCCAGAAGCCGCTCAAAAAGCAAAACCCTCCTGTCCTGAGTGTGGCACGAACTGGGGTGCTGCTTCAACGTGTCCACTCAGAGGGCTCCGCGTCACACACAAAGCCTTTGATAGCTAAAGGATCTACAGGGAAGCGGAGAAATCTCAGCGCTGCAGCCTCGGAGAAAGGGAAGGTGGTTACTGCCAAGGTCAATCGGAAGTGTGACACCGAGATTTATTATTATTATTATTATTATTATTATTATTATTATTATTATTTATCTTCTTCTTTGGACTCAGCTGCTAAGTAGAAGAAAAAAGGTGGGAAGAACAAGAGACTTTTCCCCTCCTGTTAATTCCCACTTTATGCTCTCAAGAGCTAAATGGAGTGTTTCCTTTAAGCGTACTTGGGGGTGAAGCACACTGGAAGCGGAAAGGTTCCCGAGTGTCTAATCTCCGTAATTGTTTATCAAGGAGACAGAAAATCGCATCGGCCCTGAACTTGTGCAGCAGATTCAGCCACGCGTATGAATTCTCAGACTTGAAATACCGGCCAGATGTTGGCAGCTGCTTCCAGGAACCTTTCTAGGCTCAGCGGTTCCGCACCTGCTGTTCAAAGTAACCCTCCATGCTATGAACGGCCTGGTGTCTTCCTGATCAGCTGCCCAATAAATAATAATAATAATAATAATAATAATAATCTCGCCTGTGTGTGCTGCGGCGTCTAACGATGCCATCTGGGGGAAAGGGGGGACTGTGCAGACTGCGCACGCAAGAGAGCAGCTGAGGAGTCTTGGGCAAGAGCAGGCACATGGAAGGAGAGACCCTACCCGAGACTGAAAGAACTGGGCATGTCTAGCCTGGACTAGAGAAGATTGAGGGGAGACATGATAGCACTTTTCAAATACTTGGAAGATCATCACACAGAGGAGGGCCAGGATCTCTTCTCGATCCTCCCAGAGTGCAGGACACGGAATCATGGGCTCAAACGACAGGAAGCCAGATTCCAGCTGGACATCAGGAAAAACTTCCTGACTGTTAGAGCAGTACGACAATGGAACCAATGACCTAGGGAGGCAGTGGGCTCTCCCACATGAGAGGCATTCAAGAGGCAGCTGGACAATAATCTGTCAGGGATGCTTTAAGGTGGATTCCTGCATTGAGCAGGGGTTGGACTCAATGGCCTTAGAGGCCCCTTCCAACTCTACAATTCTAGGATTCCATGAATGGGAAAGCAGTGGGGATGAATTACTGCACTGCAGTGGCTTAGAGATAGACACTGTTTGCAGAGAAGGCTTGGAGTGACATCCCCAAGGCCTGAACCCTGTTCCTCTGAGATCACCAGGCCATGCAGGATTTGGTTGCAGGAGGAAAGAGCCAGGGAGGAATTGCCTCTGGGACATGTTTGCGCCTTTACTCTTGCATAAAAGGGGCCTTTACAGCTGCTATTTCCGCAATGGGGAAATGCACAATTTCCAGAGCGAGGCCCTTGCGGGTGCTCAGAGCACAAGTCTGTGAATGCGGCACGGGTGCCCAACTGGGTCTGGGGGGGGGGGGTGGACTCTGTTGGACTCCGAGACTCAGTCGGGCACCCGCAACGTCCCTATTTGTCATTACTGGCGGCATCTGGGGTTAGAGAAGGAGCTTCCCCGTGACCTCAGGCTGCCACGGCCTGGAAGCCCGGCCTGCGCTTCCAGTCCTGACAGAACACTCCTGACCAGTGCAAATCACATAAAGATATTTTGCATATTCATACTGTGTGAGGGCTCCAACATGATGCCCCATAAACACTTATTTGGGAGAAAGCGCACCGGCCCGCTTACTAGGAATGTGACCTGTCCTACTCCCCGTGCAACTGAGTCAACAGATCATACCTCAGACATTACTCAAACAACTCCTGTATGTTCCCCTGCAGACCCCGTGATCATCACTTCCACCTTCTGAAGAGCCACACCTTCTCAGCAGCTGCCCCTTTCCTGGTGGATCTCCTTTGCCCGAGGGGGCACACCAGAACTGCTCGCTTGCCCTCTTACCTAGGGTGGTGAAAACCAGGCCTTCGGTTTCTGGTTCTGTGTAGGGCACTAGACTGCTTCAGTTGGCTTCAAAATCGTTTACGCTTGGTTTTGCTTTCCTTCGACCATATTTTTTAATTGTATCGGAACCCACCACCTTGAGAGCCCAGGGAGGGCTAGTAGGCAAGCTATACATTTTTAAACAACCCCCTTCACGAAAAGGCTGTTACTCCATCCACGCCACTGTCTGCAACAGCTGGAGTAACTGATCCGCCGGCACGCCTCGGCACGCCACATCGCTCTCGCTTTTCTGCGTTTGGCGCAGTTATCTGCCTGGGACCTGATAGTTCAACGGACCATTTATTTGTCTAGTAAACCCCGCCCCACCGCCCCACACCATACCCCAATACCGTTTGCTCCTTTCCATCCTGCAAGGAATCACAAAGGCTGCCGCGTGCACAAGGCAAGCTGGGAATCTTGGCCAGTCGCCACAGTGCCGTGATGAATGTTTTCAAACAGACAGGCATTGAACACAGAACTCGGAGGAAAAGGAGCAGTTTAGATTTTCAACCTGGGCACTGAGCCAGTGATTGCAGGCTGAAGGAGGCTGCTATTTAAAGAGTTATCTGGAGTTGCAAAGTTCAGCACAGAACAGAGCTCATTACAGTCCCCTCTGCCGAAAGCAGGGACAACCAAGCCACTCCACCGACGAGTGCTCTTCAGAACTTTCTGTCCTCAATCAATCAGGAAGGAGCGAACCCAGTGATGTGCTTCCGCCTTCTCCCCCAGGTGAAATATGAACATAAATCCCACACTAATCCATGCAACATCTCTTCTTTTTTAACGTGCGCCGACGTCCTGCGCCCTTGCGCACAACCCTCTCAAACCAGCCCACATGGGGGGAGGGGGGAAGCAACCACTGATACATAGCTAGATGGATAATTGCTTTTGCTAGTTATCCTTTAGTGGAAATGAAGATGTCCAATGAAAGACACAATCGCGGCCTTGTCCTTTGGACCTCATTGAAGACGGAAGACTATACAATAGAGGCCAGCATACAAAGGAAGAGAATTAGTCCAACGGGAAGTCACGAAGAGCAGAGCAGCAGGAAAGGAAAGGGCTGAGCGGCCTGTTCTGTTTTCTGGGAAAGGGTTACAATTCGGTCGATTCAATTTCCATTGTACGTTGTGAACTCAGGCGGACTCCAGGCGTATCAAGCTGGCAGGCGTCTTCATGCCTGTTCCCTCTGGCATTCACACGTGCTGGCTTGGATTTTGGATTTCTAACAACTGTGCCATGAAAAGTAGCGAGCCTTTTCACAGACTTGGACTTGCATACGCTGTGGATTTTGTGTTTGTGGCCAGACTCAGGTGGCAGGGAGTTCCCAGTCCTTAGCAGAAGGATGGAACTCCTGGGCCTGAGGCTTAACCTTTCCTGAAGTCGTGGTAATGGGGTCAGCTCAGTAGTGGTAGGCTGAGATTGACAAGTACGTGACGGATCTCTCTGCCCGGCTCTGGTGGCTCAGAGCAACCTTTCCTGGGACTTTGTTTTAGGAGCTTGGCCATGTCCCTTTGAGGAGCCAGCGTACGCGGCGTCTGGAGAAGCTCAAAGCTGTTATTGGCGTACCCTATTCACCCCTCAAGCTCTCCGAGTGTCCGCCTTAAGGATCGTTTCAGAAAAAAGAGCCTAAAGCTTCCTAACCGTTGTTCATCTCCAAGTGTGTCTTGGAGACAATGTAACCATTAAGCTTGTCTACCGTGTGATTTCCTCAATAAAAGAAGTCTCACTGATGTGAGTGTCTCGTGTCAGCTTGCCAGCATGTGGGAATGCCAGAGGGAACAGGCAGGAACATGACACAGGCTGCAAGGATTCCATCAAACTCTTGAAGAGAAGGCTGCAACTCAACCGTACAGCACATGCTTAGCAGGCAGAAGGTCGCAGGTTCGACACACACACACACACACACACACACACCCAGCTTGTCCAGGCAAGGCTAGGAAAGAATCCTGCCTGGAACCCTGGAGAGCCGCTGCTGCCAGTCAGTGTTGACAATAGTGGGCTAGATGAGCCCAGGATCTGATTCAGTAGAAGGTAACTTCCAATGTTCCTATGTGTAGCTTTTATTCTTCCCTCTCCCGTCTTCCAAAGTAAGGTGAATTGCAGCAAAATAACAAGAGAAGAGTTTTGGATGTCAGATTTTCAATCCTCAGACAGATAGATAGATAGATAGATTCTTTCCCTCACATACCCTTATTTCCCACAGTCATCTAAAGAGTCGTTCCTTGGGATCCCAAAGCACATTGCTGATGGGAGACGGAAAGGCGCTACCTGCCGAATAAACGCATCCTCCCGTAGCTGCCAAGGGAGTCCTACCTGGGATTTATTCCAGTTGACAACAGAAGAAAGGAAATTAATTCAAGCCACAAAAGTGGTCCTTGTTAAGGCACTCGGTTAAGGTCCAGGCAGCCCTTCAAAACACATTTCCTTTAACCGACGATTGCCTTTGAGACCGGAGAGCAAGGACAAGGCCGGGGGAAGAGCGCATCGTGCCAGTTCAGCGCGGCAAGTCGAGCGGCTGGATTCTTTGGGCAGGCGGTGAGGAAAGGAGGTCTCGGTTCACAGGCCTCGGCAGGGCCGGGTGTCAAGTGGCAACGCCGGCACTTAACATTTGCTCAACCGCGACTTGGCAAGGGGTTCCGTTGTGGGGCAAAACGGACGGGAGCTCATTTGCAGGGCAAGGCGGCAGTCCGAGGCCTCTCCCGCGAGAGAAGAGCAGCCGGCCCTGCCGTATGGGAAGGGACACAAGCGCTCTTCGGGCTGAAGGAGGGAACGGCCTGAACTCCATCCATCTGTTGGCTACTGGGGCCCCAAGGCTGATTAACCAGGAGCTGGAGGCGGCCAGGCCCAGAGAGGGGAAGGCATAGAATTAATTTTGCAATTCTCCGACAGCCCTATGGGTCTCAGCTGCTGATTTAACACATGCACCCAACAACACAACCCTTCATCTCTGCCTTGGAGGAAAAGCCTTTGGGGTGAAGAACAGAGAGGTAAACAGAATGCATTTGTTACTGGTTTGGGTTTTTAATCAGCGTTGCATCGACACCTTCTAATGGAGAGAGCTATTGGCTTCGGAGAACACGTTTCAAGAAGGCAAAATATCTGGAAGGCTCACGCTGAAGCACTCAGCACAGGCTTCTTCAGGCTGGAAATGAGAGAAAGGGCTCACATCCTCAGAAACAGAGTCTGCCTTGCTTACCTGTCATTGATTTAGCTTTCTATCCTGCCCTGTCAAGTAAGGCTTGGTGTGGGTAACAGCTTTAGAAAATCAGTACATACAAAATACAATTTTGAAAGGAGGAAACAAGACAGATCTTATACCCACCTCAACCATGGAGGTGATCCAATCAGTGATATCAGGAGCCAGAAGCGGCATGAATGCCGGAAGCACAGAGAGGAGTGAAGTACAGAGGAAACCGCAACCTGAATGTCTGGCAACACGTGGAAAAACGGCACTGGTCATGATACTCTATGGAGGAATGATGTCCAGAGTGACGAGTCACGGTAGACTGTTGCAGCAGATGTATCATCAATGATCTACAGCCCATTATGGCCTTTGCTTCGTTAGCCACTGCCCCAAAATTGAAAACAGCTACTCAGCCACAGACCACCCAACAGAGGCATGAACATAGGGATCAGCCCCAGCAACAGATGCTAATTCTATCCCCATAATTTACTCAGGCAACTCCATTACAGGACCTAATAACATCCACTATCTCATTGAACGTTCATTTACCTGCTCATTTCCAATGTGATGTATGCTGTCGCCTGCCCGCAATGCTCCTCTGCCTGCTACGCTGGATAAACAGGTCAGTCTTTACGCAAACGACTACACGGTCACAGATCTGAGATCAGAAATGGGAACATCCAGATCCTCATGGGAGGAACATTTCGGTCTCCCAAGACACTCCGCTGCTGACCTAAACATCTTGTTTCTTCAACAAAGGAACGAAAAGGGGGACTCCAGCATAAAACGGCTGTATCAGAACTTGCCAGGACATTTCATTCTATGAATCTGGGCATGAATAGAGACAATGGTTTCCTGTCCCACTAGAGGTGTCAATTAAAATTAACTTAGCAATATCAGGATTGCTGTTTCAACACCAATTACTGTCCTGCATGACCATTGTGTTTATTTTGCACATGTTTTAGTTTTGGTTAAATTATCACAGACTGTACTTGTTGTGTTTCATGCCTTTTGTTTCTCTCTCTCTCTCTCTCTCTCTCTCTCTCTCTCTCTCTCTCTCCGTGTGTGTGTGTGTGTGTGTGTGTGTGTGCTTAACAAGGACCCTGCTGGATCAGACCAAGGGTCCATCTAGTCCAGCACTCTGTTCACACAGGGGCCAACCAGCTGTCAGCCAGGGACCAACAAAGCAGGACATGGTGCAACAGCACCCTCCCACCCATGTTCCCCAGCAACCTCGGATACTGGAGGTAGCACATAACCATCAGTGCTAGTAGCCATTGATAGCCTTCTGCTCCAGTAATGTATCCCACCCCCTTTTAAAGCCATCCAAATGGGTGGCCATCACAACATCTTGTGTTAGTGACTTCCATAATTTAACTTCGTGCTGTGTGAAGAAGTCCTTCCTATTATTTGTCCTGGATCTCCCACCACTCAGCTTCATTGGATGACCCCAGGTTCTAGCATTTTGTGCATGGGTGTGTGCCAAGTGAAGATAATACTTCATGAATCGGACAAAGTGGGCCCTAGCCCATGAAAATGTATGTCAAAATAAATTTGGTAAGTTGTTTATGGAGGGCGAGAAGGTTGCTTCTCTGACCCTGCACCTCTAGAATGAAAGCCCTCTATATTTTCCATTGGCAATTAAGAGTGACGACCATTTTAATTCAGTATTACAAGCACCAATACAAAACCCAGGCATTTGCATTGGTCCATGTAAAAAAAATCAAAATCAAAAATCACACAGTAGCAGCTCCTCCCTATTAGGACCAACTAAAAACCACGCCGTGGCCAGTTAGCTTACAAGTTTCACAGAACTCTTCTTCCATCTGTGTTAAGCAACAAAAATGAAAAGGAGGGGGGAGAAAAGGAGAGGAAAAATGAGATGCTGCTGGTAAACGGCAGGGTAGAAGCCCTGCCAGATATATGCGATAGTCTTAAGATGCTGATTTGGGAATCTCTTTGCAGACTAATTGACTTAGTTTGTTGCTTAGTTGAAAAGATTTTATGGCTATGTTAGCTGTTCATTCCTCTTTCCCTGGGTTCCATCAACCCTCCTTTGCATTACAGGGGAGGGGAGAGGACAGGGTAGGAAGCAGAAGAGAAGAAGCAAAGCAAAGGGAAAAGCACGGGCGGCGTACCAACCACGCTAGAAAGGTGGCAAACCACTCTTGAGAGTCGGAAGGCCACCGCAAGCCAGGTCAACATGCAGCATCCGGGCGGCAAGGCCAGGCCGGGCAGCGTCTCAAAGGGAGAGAAGTGGGCCGAGCCGTGATGATGGCTGACAGAATCTGCCTGCAGAAGCAGAGATTGGGTGGTCGGGGCCGCTGCGGATTGGGGAGCCGTCTGGTTGCTATTCCTCGCCACGCAGGTATTTACATTTCCTTGCGCTGAGGGGGAGGGGAGAGCGCGTGAAAGAGTGTTCGAAGACGGAGAGGGGGAGAGATGACGTGACCAGGACAACGTGCGCTCCAGGCTACTTCTCTACCTTTACGGCGCACGGAGTCGACAGGCTGTGCTGCCTTGGTGAAAAGGGAGCCCATGGATCTGACAGCCGACAGCAGGACACGGAGCTGAAGCTGGCCGGTCTGGTAATTCGCACAGAGTTGCCCTAAAAGGCCGGCCCCGCCCTTTCCCCCCCAGAGCCATCCGTAGCTCTGGCCTAAATTCTCACAGCTGCTGCATTTGCTTTGAGGAGATTGAGATTGCGTGTGTGCGTGTGTGCGCGCGAGTGCGCATTAACGAAAGGTCCTCTGGGTACTTGACATTTACCTGCTCATCTTTCATTGTGCAGGCAGATGCGCCTTAATCCACGGGAGAAGACTGTGTACATTTTAAAGACGGGAACAAAGTGATGCGTATATTTGGGGGGAAATATGCATGAGAACATGCATGGATTTTCACGCGAAAAGAGAAAAACAGGTTGCAGTGTGATATGGACTTGAATCGGAACGAACTCCAAGATGGAATCCGGAGAACTTCAGCGCAACCTGAAGCACACATTGTCCCCAAGCCAGTAACACTCTGGGAACCATGATGACTCCAGAAGGCAGAGGTCAGTGGTCTACAACTGGTCCAGATCCAAGACCCACCTCGGACTCCCAACCTGCAACATCGGATCCACTTTCACAATTGCCCAACATGGCGGCAACAGCATTGCTGTGACCCATCTGGACTGATCCTGTGACCCACTTTTGGGTCACGACCCACCAGTTGAAGACCACTGGCATAGGTGATGGGTGGAGATGACTCATCTTTATTCTCTCCATTAGTCCAAGGGGAGAGCCGAGTCAGTTCTGTTGTGTGTAACAAAGGAAGAGGCAGGTGGGTGTTTATTTGGAGGGAGACTGAAAGAGACACAGAAAGAGCTCTCTTCCTCTCTGTAATAAGCCGATGGTGCTGGCAGTTCCCTATAAATCTAATTGCGGAGGAGAGAAGTTAGAGTGTTGATTGGGTGGGCCTCCCACTCACGCTCAACGTGCATATATGATAAATAAACCATACATCACAAAAACAGCGTAGGTTTCCAGTCAACACATTCCAAGAAAACCAAACCGACGTTTTTACTCTCCTGGAGTTCTCACTACTTGGAGAACTGGGATGTAGAGAAGGAAAAAGTATAATAAGAATACAAGCACATAAAATATGCCATTTATGGTGACACCTCTTAAGTTAAAGACGGCCAACTTCAGTAGTTGAAGCAATACTAGTTCTTTGTCATGTGTTGAGTCCTTTCTGCAATGCTGGTCCTCCTTCAGTGGAGAACTTGAATATTACACCGTAGAGGATCTATGGGAAATAACCAGCTCTGCCTGGAAAATCCATTATTTTATTAACTTTCACTAACTAAATAAATGGAATAGATGCATCCAATAATAATTCACCACTAGTATTAAGCAGGATGTGAGCCCCTCGGTAACCAAAGGTCTCATTGCGTTTTCTCCAGCCAAGACATGCCATCTGCAAACTCTGACGTGATGCAATTACATCTGCACAGCGAATACAAGTTGATTACTGGCATCAATGCAGCATCAAACTGCTCAAATTAAGGAACAGTTTAAGTCTAACATGATTAGAACTCAAGATCAGATGGATCAGACCAAGGGTCCATCTAGTCCAGCACTCTGTTCACACAGTAGCCAAACAGCCGTCAACCAGGGACCAACAAAGCAGGACACGATGTAACAGCACCCTCCCACCCATGTTCCCCAGCAACTGGTGCACACAGGCTTACTGACTCAGATACTGGAGGTTACACATAACCATCTGGGCTAGAAGCCACAGATCGCCTTCTCCTCCAGGAGAAACTTCGTTTGTATCACTGGCCTTTGTCAGCAACTGTGTGCCACCCTTCTAGTTTTGAAAGGTGGGTACATCCTCAACCTGCCACTAAAATTTGATTTAGTGGCATGGCCGTGGCTGGAATGTAGCCTGGCAAGTTACCATGGACAGTGTGTTGGCAGACAATAACTTTGTTTTGTTTCATTGATTACATTTCTACGCCGCCCAACGACCAAAGCAGTCAGGGAGGTTTACAAATATTAAAACCCTAAAAATACAATATTATAACATGACATATTTTATGGAAATTGTTTTTAGCTGTTTGAATTGTTTCCAAATGTTGTATATTTATGTTTTTATGCTGTATTTTATCGTGTGAATTGTTGGGAACTGCCAAGAGAGCTTCAGTTGTTGAGTAGAATAAAGGAGGAGGAGGAGGAGGAGGAGGAGGAGGAGGAGGAGAAGAAGAAGAAGAAGAAGAAGAAGAAGAAGAAGAAGAAGAAGAAGAAGAAGAAGAAGAAGAAGAAGATATACCCGCTAATATACTAAAAGACAGCATGGCTTGGCAAAGCCTGTCTTGTCCATCTAAAAAAACTGCCACAAGCGAGAAAAGAGAGATGATGATGATGATGATGATGATGATGATGATGATGATGTATTTATTTGTTACCCGCCTCTCCCTCCGGATCGAGGCAGGGTACAACACAAATGCAAACGCCATAAAATACATAAAATTGATTAAAACATTCAAAACTAATACATCATTAAAAGCAGCACATTATTAAAAGGCATCTTAAAATTCAACTGGGTAGGCCTGCCGGAAGAGATCAGTCTTTATAGCTTTCTTAAAATCCGGAAGACTGTTAAGTTGACGAATCTCTCCCGGCCGGTCATTCCATAATCTGGGAGCAGCAGAAGAGAAGGTCCTCTGGGTAATAGTTGTCAGCCTTGTTTTTGTTGGCTGGAGTAAATTCTTCCCAGAGAACCTGAGTGTGCGGGGCGGATTGTACAGGAGAAGGCGATCCCACAGGTAGCCTGGACCCAAACCATGTAGGGCTTTAAAGGTGATAACCCACACTTTATACTTCGCCCGGAAACTAATTGGCAGCCAGTGAAGATATAATAATAATAATAATAATAATAATAATAATAATAATAATAATAATAATAATAATAATAATAATAATATCTAGACAGCCACAGGTTCCCTACCACTGATCCACTGCCAATCCATTTCACTGGGTGCCCCTGAGTTTGAGTGTTATAGGAGGGAGGGAGAAAAAACCCTCCTATCTACTTTCTCCTAAATAGGCTTTTCATAAACCTCCACCGTGCCCCTTCCCCACTGTTCTGGGTCTTATTTATTTCTCACATTTCTATCTTAAATAGCTCTGGGCAGTGCATATTTATTTGCAATATCTGTATGCCGCTCTTCAGCTAAAAAACTCACAGAGCAGCAAACAATATTACAAGAAAATATATATATAAAAAATTAGGCATAAAACCATCCTTTGGAAATATCGGAACCAAGGAGAACTTGGCACACCAGCAAAGCCAGCATTAGGGCAAAATCAGCAGTAGCAACAGCAGCAGCAGCAGAACCACCGCTTAAAATTAACTATTTAGATGTCACAAATACTCAATGAAAGATCTCAGAGTGGCTGAAAGTCACTAACTGACATACTGAAAGGCCTGGGTAAATAAAGCAGTCTTTGCTGGGCGCCCAAAGGATGACCAATTTGATCTCCCCTGAGTTTTCATGGAGTAACAACCACATTTCCTGCCGGGAAGCAAAGGTACTTGAAGGAATGCCTCAAATGATAAAGGAATAGTTGACTCCTGCAAGAGTCTTGAACCCAGGCCTTCCCATCCAAGTCTAAAACTCAAACCAATACACTACACTTCCTCACCAAAAGTAAACCTTAACCATGGTTTAGTCCAGCGTTTCCCAACTGTGGGCCATATGGCCTCCTGGGGGGCCCTAGGATATTCCAAGGGGGCCGCAGTGAAAATTGCGTAAATGCGGGGCCACGGCACGAGACTAGGGGGCCACAGAGGTTTCAAAACTTGGTTTCAAAAAAAAATAGCAGGGCGCTTGCGTGAGTCTCTACAGATTGTAATAAAAGCAGTAAATGACATTAAATCAAATGCACTTCAAGACCGCCTGTTTCGACAGCTTTGCAAGGACAATAACGGAGACTTCACACGCTTATTATTGCATACAGAAGTCCATTGGCTGTCCAAAGGTAACAGCCTTTGTCGTTTTGTGGGACTCAGTTGTGACATTTTTCAGAGGCAAGGAAACGGAAGAAAAGATAACCTCCACTACATGTGATATATTTTACCTGTGTGACGTCTTCGAAAAGCTCAATTAGTTAAACAAACAACTGCAGGGCAGGAATTGTGACCTTTATTCAAGCAAGGAGATTATTACAGGGTTTCTTGGAAAAGTCAAGCAGTATGCCACCAATATTGGACGTCGAGAATTCGCCCAGTTTTCCTCTTTGGCAGCAGTTAGAGATGAATTGAAAGATGCTGAAATAATTGTGCATGTGGATCATTTGAAGCAGCTTTATAATGATATGGAAGTTCGTTTCCGTGATCTGCTGGACATGGATATTCCGGCCTGGGTAGTTGATCCATTTGCCGTGAATGCTGCTGATGTTGATGTTTCTTTGCAAGAAGCGCTCAAAGAGCTACAGAGCAACAGAGCAGCCAAAGTAACTTTCAGTAAAAAAAAACCCCACCATTTTTAGATAAAGAATACAATATTTAAAAAGTTTCCACAGCTTTGGGATAAAGCAAAATTGTCTTTCATGGCATTTCCTACTTTGTATTTGGTAGAATCAGGTTTCAGTCGTGTGAATTATTTACTCAGTCTAACGCGGAATCGCCTTAACATAATGGACAGAGGTGATCTTCGGTTATCCCTCACAGCGATAGAACCGGATATAAAAAAGCTTGTTCCTGGTCATCAAGCACAAGGGTCACATTGATCGAGAAATACTTAAAAGTATATTTTTTTATGTAATTGTATTTTGTATAAATTATAACAATTATAAATAAAACATGTTCTATTTACAAACAAAACATTTAAATAGCTACCTTTCTACCGGTAGGACAGGTGGGCTACAGGAAGGAAACAAGGTCGGAAGGGAGCCATAGTAAGAAAAAGGTTGAGAAACACTGGTTTACTCTGATCCCAAGATGCAGAGTCCTTAAACATATAGTTCACATCTTCAGGATGTACAATGTTTCTTGGAAGTTGTTCATAGCATTTTGTTCACTTGCCAAAGGCCTATCTAGTATTGAGAGAGATAATGCCTTGGATACTGGAGGTAATATTTAGCCATCATGACTAGCAAGCACTGATTGCCTTAGCCTCCATGAATCTGGCTGATTCCGCCACGCCTGTGATGACCGTGTTCCCAAGACAGGTTTGAGTGTGTTGCATTCCGCGTACTTGGGTGTATTACCCTTCTTGGCCCTCCGTGAACCGTTTTATAACAGCTGAAAAAATTGACAAGCCGAAATTTAATCACGCGCTCACCTAGATTACAATCGTTAATCTCACAGCCACTGATGGGTAATTTAATTAGGCCACATTTGTAATGAATTACAATCATCAATTAGCACCATCACGTCGGAGTCTGAAACGAACAGAGGGGAGTCAGTAAACTACCATTGTCGGCCTTGTTAATTACCAACGTGCTCCTGTTAAGCCTCCCTCCTCTCACTAACGTTCACACCCAAGCATTTTATTATTGGGTTTATGGATACAGAACATAAACACGCCGAGGCCTCCTGTACAGGCCTCCTGAAGCAAAGATTGCTCTAAAAAAAAAACCCACCATCCACCAGCAATGGGAAAATACCAGAAGGTTCTGGTGCAGCCAGTGTCAAAAATGAATCTGTCATGGAGATGTAGGCCTCACACTACTGAATGTGCAGTGGCTGTGATGCGGTGGAAAGTCAAAAATAACGTTTGCTATTTAAAAAATAAAATAATAATATTAATACTATCTTTTTTTTCTTTTTTTTATTACAGTCAAGAGACCAATAAAACATATGAAAACATTTAAAATACATGGAATACTAATACTAATACTAATACTAATACTAATGCTAATGCTAATGCTAATACTAATTAAAAAAGGAAGAGAAGGAAAACACCTTGGGGGCCACCAAGAAAGTTGTATCAGGGTACCCCAGTGCCTATGGGCACTATGTTGTCTACCTCTGATCTAGATTGACTAGATCGGAGTCAATCTAGTCAATCAGACTAGATCTAGATTGACTAGATCAGCAATCGCTCTTCAGTATCTCAGGCAGTGTTTTCCCCCCACCCAGTCTTGAGATGCCAAGGATTAGGACTTCTTGCATCCAAAGGAGATGTTCTACCACTGAGCTACAGCCCCTTCCCAACTGCTGGTATGCCATTTCTCCTGGCCTGACCAGCCGTAGTTGTGGGGACTGATTGCTGAACCAGTAGTGAGAGGTGATGGACTCTCTACACGCACACAAGGTGCTTGAACGTTCTCCCTAGGATGAGCCAGGTTGTTCCCTTGGGCTCAAAATTAAGCCGTAGCTTCGCAAGCGGCTTCCTTATAACTTCAGAAAAAGGGGCCATCAGTCACAATAAGTGATGGGCAGCCCAGGTGTAAGGAATTGGTCAACCCGCTTTGGATATCATGTGACAGAACATAAGAACATCAACAGTGCCCTGATGCTGGATCAGACCAAGGGTCCATCTAGTCCAGCACTCTGTTCACAGTGGCCAACCAGCCGTTGGCCAGGGATGAACAAGCAGGACATGGTGCAACAGCATCCTCCCACCCATGTTCCCCAGCAACTGGTGCACATAGGCTTACTGCCTCGAATACTGGAGATAGCACACAACTATCAAGGCTAGTAGCCATTAATAGCCTTCTCCTCCAGAAATTTATCCAACCCCCTTTTAAAGCCATCCAAATGGGTGGCCGTCACTACATCTTGTGGTAGTGAGTTCCATAATTTAACTATGCACTGTGTGAAGAAGTATTTCCTTTTATTTTTCCTGGATCTCCCACCCATCAGCTTCATGGGATGACCCCAGGTTCTAGGATTTTGAAACAGGGAGAAAAATGTCTCCCCATCCACATTCTCCATACCACACATAGTTTTGTACACTTCTATCATGTCTCCCCTTAACCCCCCCTACCAGAAAGGTAGGGTACATACATGAAAAATCAATCAATCAATGAGGGATGCTTGAAGAACACAGGATGAGCAATAGAAATAGTGGGACACAGATTACGCGGATTGGTACAGTAATCCCTAAAGGCAAGGCGCACTTGTGTTCCCCTCGATTTTCATGGCACGTTGAGTGTACCGATGTCACGTCTACTTTTGAAAATGTAGCCATCTGACAAGCCATATTCTGGTCCCAATAATAAAAAACAAAGCATTCGAAAATGATTAGCATGAGGAGGAAAATCAGAATGACTTTGGTAAAGGTTAATTATGCCTCTGTAATTGCTCCAAATACTTTCAGAGTTCACCAAATGGCAGCTAAAGAAAGCCTGCAGGAGACATTTTACTGAGAATTGGAAAACAGTTTTCTGAGTTAAGGCTCTGTTTGCTGATTCTATTATGACAATATGTTATCCCGCTGTTTGGTATCGCCTTGATTATTTGTCTCTCTATGCTGTTGGCTGCCTTGAATTCCCAGAGTGGAAGAAAAGCGAGATGGAAATTTCAAAAATAAATGAAGCTCCTCAAAACAGGCTTTTCCACGAAGTCTAGTCATCGCCGAGAAAGACACACAACGGATTTTGACAACTGTTAAGCAATGAGAAGCTGCAGAAAGAAACACAGGATTCCAACCACAGAAGGTTGGAGGTTAGCCCGGGTGTTTACGTGGTCACAGAAAAGTAGGACCCCCGTGCTGGGTGTTCCAGCAGATTTTGTTCAAAGTGAACACACAGAAACATTTATTGGTTGTAATCAAGGCCAGGAAAAGTCAAAAGGTTACAGAGATAGATCCGGTGCTGAAGAGCTGAATCCTGGATGATTTCCTCCGAGTCACCTTTGGACACATCTCGAGATGTAATATGGTGGTATTTGCAATGTAGGGTGGTTCTCTCATTATACGGGGGTGCGTGTGTGTCTGCATGCACACAAACACAGACGCAAGCACACGCACATAGAATCATAGGCATGTGCACAGGATGTGCTGGGTGTGCCCAGGCACACCCTAATTGTCGTGTCCAGAGCTTGTTCCCTCTGGCATTCACACGTGCTGGCAAGCTGACACGAAACACTCACATCAGTGAGACTTTTTTATTGAGGAAATCACATGGTAGACTAGCTTAATGGTTACAGAGTCTCCAAAACACATTTAAAGCTGAACAATGGTTAGGAAGCTTTAGGCTCTTCTTTCTGAAACAATCCTTAAGGCAAACACTTGCAGGTTGTGTGTGAATAGAGCATGCCAGTAACTGCTTTGAGCTTCTCCAGACGCCGCGTACGCTGGCTCCTCAAAGGGACATGGCCAAGCTCCTAAAACGAAGTCCCAGGAAAGGTTGCTCTTGAGCCACCAGAGCCGGGCAGAGAGATGTGTAATGCACTTGTCAATCTCAGCCTACCACTACTGAGCTGACCCCGTTACCACGACTTCAGGAAAGGTTAAGCCTCAGGCCCAGGAGTTCCATCCTTCTGCTAAGGACTGGGAACTCCCTGCCACCTGAGTCTGAGCACGAACACAGAATCCACAGCATATGCAAGTCCAAGTCTACGAAAAGCCTCACTACTTTTCATGGCACAGTTCTTAGATATCCAAGTCCAAATAGCAAAGTGTCCATGTGCAGAGTGCTTTCGAAGTCCCAAGCGGAGATGGAATCCAAAGCCGGGGGGTGGGGGGTGGGGAGTGGGGTCAGGCGTTGCGTCATGAGATGAAACCTAGCAAAACATTTTCAGCTTTGCACCAGCCTTTAAGGCCTTTTCAAAGCCACTTGACAGACAGGTCCTCTGACCTGTAAACCGTGCCCACGTGCCAAGAGGGCGGGATGTTACAACCCACTTCGAAGAGCACCCCCCCACACCTTTTCCAAAACACTCTGAACTTCCCAGAGGACCAGCCGCTTCAAGGCCGAAGCAAAGGAGTGAACAAGCTACTCCCCGGGGACTTCCTACAGAGATAAGCTTGCAGAGAACATCTGCCATTCTCAAACCATTTCCTAATAAATCTAAACACAAGGTACAAGGCCGGCCTTGTACCTATACCTGACATTAATTTCCTGGGGCCGCCTCTGCAGCCATTTGCATCCCTGGAGAAAATATGCACACTTTCTCACCCCCCTCTGCTCCAATCGGGGCCTTAAAAGCCCCGATTAGAGCAGAGCGGGGTGAGAAAGCACGGTTTCCCCTCCTCTGCTCCAATCGGGGCTTGAAGGTGCACATCCTAATGAAATGAGCTGCGCACGCCTCTGCATAGAATGCACCTTAATGGAGCTGGAGGAGCAACAGTAGGGAGAGAAGGGGAAAAAATGGCAAGGAAAGAAAAAAGGCAGAAACTTCAATGAAGGCTCAGAGCAACCGAGGGGGCGGTAGGCATCTGGATTTTGCAGTGATGTTATTGCATTGGAATTAACAAAATTAATTCTATCGGGCTTTATAAATAATAGGGCTGTGATAACTTTCGTGCTCGGTCTGTGGGGAAGTTGTGTTTCCTGACAGCGTTTTGTGTGCTTTTAATATCCCTGTGCCTTGCATACCGTCTTTCCCTTGCTTCGGCGAGACTCACGCAGGAGAAGATCAGAAAATTGCAGCTCAGGATGACATAATTTGATTTGCAATAGCTCAGAGGTACGCGGGAGACCTGGACCGGACTACATTACACGTTGAAAATGTAATGCGAAGTAATGAATTCATTCGCACCAGTTCCCTACGACGTTATGCCGAGTTTAAACACACTTTTAATTTTGGGGATATAGAAATTTCCACTCTTGGAGAGCAGGTTTGCGTTTGATTTGTGCGTGCGCCCACGTGTGTGCATCGTGGGGGGGGGGGAGTGGGGTTCTTGGCGCCAGCAAAGTAGCTAACCTTAGAATACAAGTTCCATCGATACTTTCCCAAGGAGGTAAATAAGAGTCTGGCCAGCTGCCTAGCTTTAAGAATCAGTAAAAACAGCTGACTCCTGAAACTGAGTCTTGGCATGCAAGTAGTCCTTAATGAGCTGAATATATTTGGTTTGGAAATTTGGGTTCAAAACAGCCGAGTTTGAAAGTGAGCGGGGCCATATGCAACAGAACATTCTATTAGGCCGTTAGCGGTGCAATTAAGACAGGAAGCCAGTGAGAGCAAGCAGTTAATGGCATACCTAAAACCCACAGGCCCATTAGTGCTGGAGCAAGGGTGTGCTGATTAGGCTCAACAGAAGGCAGCTGACAAGTTCTGCCAATAAAGCTGGTTAAGCTGCACGCGAAGTTGGCGTACCTTGGAAGCGCTGCAAACCGGTTAGTTTCGGCATCCAGGAGGCAAGAGGCTAACAGGGCAAACTGTTCACTCCGGAAACGCTCGGTGTGCAGATGGGTGACAGTTCTGGGCTCCATCGTGGAGCCTTGCCAGCCAGGGCCAACATCTTTCCATCACAGGCAGATGTCCTTCCACTGGACTTGGGTAGACCCCTTCCAAGGTCACCTATGGCCACAGAACGTCCATTTTGCCAACAATTATAGCTGGGGCTGTGCACCAGCCCCCCCGAACCGCTTCGGGGCCCAATCTGAAACTTCCGGATCGGGTCCGCACTGCTTCAGGTTGATCTGACCTTCCCCCGACTCAGAACCGGAGCAAGATCCAGAGGGTCGGATCGAGATTCAGCCCCCATTTTGCCCCCCCTTCCCCACTTACTTGCCTCCGTAGCAGATAGCAGAGGCAGGTAAGTGGGGACAAAACGGGGGCCGAATACGTCTCCCTCCCCTCTTACCTGGCTCTGCCACCCGCCGCCGCACGGACCGTGGCGGCGGAGCAAGGTAAGCCCCTCTCCTCCCACTTACCTGTGTCTGTCACAGTCCAGCAGTGGCTTCAATTGAGGCCTGGGCCTCAGTTGAAGCCGCCGCCAGACCGTGACGGATGCAGGTAAGCCCCCTCCCCCCCTTACCTGGCTCTGCCGCCATCGCCGCACAGACTGTGATGGCGGCACCAGGTAAGCCCCCTCCCCCCCCACTTACCTGTGTCCAGAGCTCCAGATCGAGGGCTCCGGTTCAGCGCAGCGAACCACTTCACCTCGATCCACAGCTCCCCCGACCTGATTCAGATCCAATTCTAGCAGGTTCAGATCGGGTCACTCCACTCCCAATTCGGGGATCCAAATCGGAGCGGAGCACAGCCCTAATTATAGCTACTGCAAGGCTATCCGCTACCCAACATCTTGAGTGCAGTTGAGATATATTCCAGTGCCCCTGGATGCAGTTGACTCACACTTTTTGTCAGTACCGGCAGCAGAACCATACTGTTCTGCTGTGTTTAGGTATCTAAGCAACAGTAGCAGAAGGTACCCTTGTGCCATAGCCAGAAATGTTAATGATTAACTTTCTGCTTAACACTAAATGTTGCTGTGGCCACAATGGACAAGACCTCTTAACTATGATTTGGAGATTGCAATAGGCTGCGGGATCTTGCATTCCCAACTCCTAGTTCCTCCTTGCTCCACAGCAAATGCAATGCTCCTACTTTAACCATGGTTACACAGTACATTGATGACAGTGTGAACCGCAGTTTAAAAAGCTAACCAAGGTTCCTGCTTAACTAGGATTGGAAACCAGGCTTGTTTGCTAGTTCTACTTAAATGGGAACCGAGGTCAGCCATAGCCACAATACATGTTGCATTTTAGCCCGCTTGTCTGATATGGAACATGGCTACGCCCTTATCAGTTTCCACAGTTCGTGTTTCCACATCCAGATAGATAAAGAACAAACATCTCAGCTGGAGCATTGACAGAACACAGAATGCTGATGCTATTTCCCACGACTATCATGATACTAGGACTTGGGGAGTGACAAGGCCTTGGTAGATCAGGGTCTGTAAGCAGATCACATGTTAAAAGCTTATCTATTTCTCAAAAACTAAACCAACACCCAGAAATAAAATACTACTCGGTAACATTCTGGGTATCTTTTCCAGTCTTCTAAATGGGAGGGAAGAATTTGTTCTGGACAGGAGAGGGAGTGTGAAATTCTGTAGAGACTACTCCCAACCTCTTAATCATGGTTAAGAAAAGTGTTTCCTTTACATGTATAGATCATGTAAACTCTTCAAATGCTTGAAAGGTTGCCACACAGAGGAGGGCCAAGCTTCTCGATTCTCCCAGAGTGCAGGACATGGAATAATGGACTCAAGTGACAGGAAGCCAAATTCCAGCTGGACATTAGGAAAAACTTCCTGACTGTTAGAGCAGAACAACAATGGAACCAATGACCTAGGGAGGTTGTGGGCTCTCCCACACTAGAGGCCTTCAAGAGGCAGCTGGACAGCCATCAGTCAGGGATGTTTTAAGGTGGATTCCTGCATTGAGTAGGGGGTTGGACTCAATGGCCTTATAGGCCCCTTCCAACTCTATTATTCTATTATTCTGTGATCATCAACATTGCTAAAATTACGTAAGCACTTCTAGTATTTTCAGAATGTTGGGTATTGTGCCTTAGCACATGTCTTTAATCCACCCACCCCCCAAACTCAAGTAGTTGTTTTGTTTGAAAATATGAAGCAGGAGCTCAACCACTCTACACCGTCCTTTTAATTCCATACAAATTAGAACCTACGAGGCGCTGAATTAAGATACCTGGCTCTCAAGGTGGGGACCCACCGGGTTGATGTTTTGCCTGGAGTAGACTTAACACCCCAGTTAGAATGTGCCGGAAACAGAGATTTCTGATAAGGGCTGCCGACAGCTCCCTAACTACTGCCGCAAGGATGTAACATCTCTTTTCTGTTCCCACTAGGTCTCCTAATTTGATCCTTTCCGTGGCGAAGGCAAAATAGAAGTGGTGGAACGTAAGGGCTTGAAATATTAAAGTTTCTTTGAGAAATCTCTCCACTTCCCCAGCTGCTCTTCCGCTGCTTAGAGCCATAAATCTTGCAACCATGCAAGCTGACTACCAAGGAACTTATTACTTTTATTAGCCCAGCTGCTAGGAGTTGGGGATGTATTAACAATCCATCAGAAATAACAGTGACACCAATCCCAGAGAACCAGAGGGATGCCACGCGCGCGCTCAAACACTGCGATCATGAACATAGTGCAGGGCGCGCTGGCTAGCTCTAGGTTTCTGTGGGCAGAAGAGTTATAGACACACACACACACACACACACACTCACACACACACACGGGACAGCATGGCTACTCTTTCATCTCTGTAGCCTTTAACACATCCTCTCTTCTACTCTCCCAAGACTAGATTAGGGAATGGTTGGTTCCTTCAGACTTCCAAGGGCCCAACCCCAGCACGCACAGGCACAAGCACCTTCCATGGCAGAAAGGCATAGATGCACAGGCCAACCAGACCATTATCGAACAATGGCCCCTGTCATCCCTTCCAGGACCACCTTCTCCTGCATCCAGCCCCTCGCCTTTTGAGATCTGGCAATCACGGTTTGTTGTGGGCTGCATTTTATGAAGACAAAGTGGAAAGACCTGAAGGAGACAGTTCTCGGTATCACACCTTAGCTGTGGAATATGCTCCTTGAAGAGGCTGCTTCAGTCTTGGCTCAAACATCTCTTCAGAGGCGCGTGCAGCATGTTCCTTCTAGTTGGCGATTTGGCCTGGGGTAGATTCAGGAGGAATGGAACGCTGCTGGGTTATTGGTGATCTAATTGCCCGTTGTGCTTATATCTATGATGTATTGTGGTTGTAGTTAGAAGAGCAAGGAAAGGTGAAATCCTTAACGAACAACCAGATGATGCTAAACAAAAAGTTAAGGATATATACAATAAAGCAATGATATTTAATGTACAGAAATAAAATTGGAATTTACAATAATATTACATTAAAAATGCAATAACATATTGCACAGGAAAAAATGTCTGACAAAAACAACAGAAGATAAACAGGCCAAACGCATTTCAACACGAAGTCTTCGTCAGTGGCCAATGCAAGCTGCTGTATGCTCCCTGGAAATTTAATTGGGCTGACTTTACAGCTCCCACAGTTGTGTGGTAGAAGGTGTCACTCCCATTTGAAAATAGTACAGGGCCTCAGCCTTTTCCAAAACTGCCTGGGTCGTAGTCTTTAGATAAATGTAAATTCCAACTTTATTTCTGTACATTAAATATCATTGCTTTATTGTATGTATCCTTAACTTTTTGTTTAACATCTTGTGGTTGTAGTTAGCTATCCATTTTGAGCTAGGAAAAGGTGGCATGAAAATAGTGTAACTAGATGGGCAAGTCAACCAATCCTCCTCCTTCAGGTAGGTAACCTATTTGTTCAGTGCAACAAGATTACGTCTTGCTGAAGATGTCCGCACTGTGGTCCCTTGACAGTGCAGAGCTTCCTGCTTCTCCTGGAAACCTACCACGCTGCCTTAAGAAAACCCACATCATTCATAAGAGTGGACCTGTAGCCTTCTGCGAAATTACAATTCAAACAGAAAGGAACATAGGAAGTTCCTTTACATCATCAAGGCAGACCGTCTAGCTCACTATTTTCTACACAAGAAGTCGAACCTTTTCAGTCTCCTTGGGGCGAGGAGTTTTGCAGTTCCAAAAGAAGGTTATGCGTTTTGAAATGAACAGAGAGCTGCTTCAGAGGATTCCTTGCAGAGGGCTTTTCTTCCCACCCTACAACTTTCCATTTTCAAAATGTAACTCAGGCTCAACACCCTCCCCCCCCCCCCCACGGCACTAACTTCAGCTATTTCTGACAACCTCCATCCAAACTGTTCTTTCTCTCCGTCTCATCTCCCCACTCCACACAAAAAGCACTCAGAGTTAGATAACGGAGGGAGAGCCTGTTGATGTTAAGGAGGCAAGAGAATGGAAGGACTTCAACCCTCGGTGAGGAAAGGAATGGGATAGCCCAACAGTTTCATGGGCTGCATAAAATCGGGCTGAGAACCGCAAGCAGTCTGTGGCCTGGTTCAGACAACACGCTAAGCCATGCTGCTTAACCACAAAATGGTTAAGGAAATCCATTAACCATTTTGTGGTTAAGCAGCATGGTTTAGCGTGTTGTCTAAACCAGGCCTGTCTTTCCCCTGCCCCCTGCTGTACAATGACGGACAAAGGCGTTCCAGGGTCTCACGAAGGAGCGTTTCCAAGCCCTACAAGAGATGCCAGGAATTTAATCTAAGACCTTCCACATACCGAACACTTGCTCTACCACCAAGTTATAGCTCTTCCCCGGCTTAAAGAAATAAATAGAGAGTTGTCACTCTTTTTTGTTTCAGAGTCTTCCAATGGTAGGAACACAGCTTGGAAGCTGTCTGACGCTGGATGTGTTTGGTTATTCTCTCACCTGGATCTCCACAGCAGCAGGAGCTGCAGCCACCAAACCAGATTGCCCCCAATAACATACACCTCCTTTCCTTCTATGCAAATCTACTCCAAAACCACTTATTTGTGTCGTCTTTTATATACCAGAACTCTTGAAACTCAGTGGTTTTATTTATTTTTGTGCTTAGGCTCACTTTTAAATCTGCATACATTTAAATTAATTAACATATGTAATCAAGCCATGGCATTTTCTTGCTCTGAGTTGGCAACAAATAATTATAAGATCTCCAGTTGTTTCCAGCTGTGTTTATATAGAGTCAGCTTCAAACGGAAAATCCAATGAACCCCCTCCAGTCCAGGGATTATTCTGGGAGACTCACAGGCACTTCGCCAGTCTTCAACATTTTACTTCGGTCTTTACAAAAGAGACCCACATTTGAGACCCGAAGCCTCCTCGGATCGCTAACGATTCGCTGTCTGGATTTTCCGACAGTTTTTCACTTCTCCTCATTCCACATAAGAGGAACATTGAATCACTTTGCTGGGTGTTTGGCTTTGCATCTTAGTTGAATTGCGCTCCTGGCTACCGGCAGAGTCCATAATTACAGACGAGCTTCCAAGCTTATTTGCAACATTTCTCTGAAATTATTTCTGGTGCTTTTACCTTATAGTTGCCAACATTAGTTTTTGTTAGAATTTGAGGAGGGAGGGTTCCTAACCAACCCCCAAGCCTTCCACTTTTCTTATAAAAGAAAAACCCATTCTGCATGAAAGGGCATAGAGAAGTGAATTGGACACAGTAGTTAAGCTATGGGATTCACTATGACAGATATAGTGATGGTCACCAATTTGGATGGCTTGAAAAAAAAATCAGAAAACCAAAAGGCAGGATACAAATCCAACGTGCATTGACGTGCATTGAAAGTTCGACGTACATTGAAAGTCCAGGGCGACACAAGGGCGAACTGCCTTTCCAGTTTACTATTTGAATCAGCACCATCAATGCCCCCACTATTTTAAGAAGCATTTCCATCGTTCATTCTGAATTCTACAAACGTTTGTTTGTTTCATTTTGTTGCATTTATGCACCCACCTTGCAGGAGACAAATCTCCCAATGAATAAATACACGATTTGGCTCTGTGGCCAGTGAGCCCACTGCAATGCTTTTCCTGCAATCATCTAGTCTCCAGGGCTCAGACGGGAGGAGAGAGAGAGAGAGAGAGAGAGAGAGAGAGAGGAAGCCATGTTCACACAACCACAGTGGGGGAAAGAAGCCATGGTAGTTTATTTCCTCCAACTCATGTGCCAATCGCATGTTGGGGGAATGATGGTAATTACCCTCTGCAACACAACTTTCCATATCTTCCAAACCCAGCCAGGGGGGCTTGTTGCCATGGTTAACAAGCCATCCCAGAACCCTGCAACAGCTTGTTAAGCATGGCAACAAGCCGCCCTGGCGGGGTTTGCATGAAATGGAGGGTATTTCTCCTAATCTCCCTGGCAGGCAGGCAGTGCACACAGAGTGGTTAACAAGACAACCGTGGCTTATTAACTACCCTGCAATTGTGTGAACTGGATCACAACCAGCCTATGGGCTATTTTAGGGTTGTGGGTGGTTTGCTAACCACACCAACCTATCCTGGTCGGGTTTGCATAATGCGACAAGCCACAGTGCCCCACCACCACTCCCCTGGTTTGCATTTTAAAAATGATGGCCAGCATGGGACAATAAGGCCCACTGGTAACTTAGCCCACAGTGGCTTGTTACATGAAAACCAGGGAAGACAAACAAACACACACACACACACACACACACACACAGAAAGAGAGAGAGAGAGAGAGAGAGAGAGAGAGAGAGAGAGAGAGAGAGAAGGATGACTAGAATAATAAAATAGTAGAGTTGGAAGGGAACTATAAGGCCATTGAGTCCAACCCCTGCTCAGTGCAGGAATCCACCCTAAAGCATCCCTGACAGATGGTTGTCCAGCTGCCTCTTGAATGCCTCTAGAGTAGGAGAGCACACAACCTCCCTAGGGAACTGGTTCCATTGTCGTACTGCTCTAACAGTCAGGAAGTTTTTCCTGATGTCCAGCTGGAATCTGGCTTCCTGTAACTTGAGCCTGTTATTCCGTGTCCTGCACTCTGGGAGGATCGAGAAGAGATCCTGGCCCTCCTCTGTGTGACAACCTTTTAAGTATTTGAAGAGTGCTATCATGTCTCCCCTCAATCTTCTCTTCTCCAGGCTAAACATGCCCGGTTCTTTCAGTCTCTCCTCATAGGGCTTTGTTTCCAGACCCCTGATCATCCTGGTTGCCCTCTGAACACACTCCAGCTTGTCTGCGTCCTTCTTGAATTGTAGAGCCCAAAACTGGACGCAATACTCTAGATGTATTTGTGAACCGCCCAGAGAGCTCTGGCTATTGGGCGGTATAGAAATGTAATAAATAAATAAATAAAATACATAAATAGATGAGGCCTAACCAGGGCCGAACAGAGAGGAACCAGTACCTCATGCAATTTGGAAGCTATACTTCTATTATTGCAGCCCAAGATACCTGAGTTATCCAAATCCACACTTAAACAAGACCCTAACTGTGCTTTAACTACCACTTATATGATAGACAACATCTCTGGAAGTCTTGTGGGGGAAAGTTGGGAAAAAGGAACATTTCTTTTCAAATCATAGAAGGTAAGAACATCACTGTTTTGAAGTGATGTTGTAAGGAACTGAAAACAACCAGCTCAAGGGGGATACTGAGAAGTTTAAAAGCATGCAGAGACCTACGAAGATGATAACGGCTCTACAAGAGAAACCACATGTGAAAAGGTGGCAGGAACTGGGGATGTTGACAATTTTCTTGTATTTAAAAAGAGGTTTGAAATGAGAGGGGAAGCAAAGCGTCCCCTTATTAACTACTACGGATATGGCATGAAGCAGTAAGTTAAACGACAAGTAGATTTCAGTTAGGTGTTAAGGGAAAAAAATGTCCTAGCTGTCTCTCTACGTAGCGGAATAGGCTACAAAGGGAGATGGTGGAATTTTCACCCTTGGAAATTTTGAAGAAAATATTGTAAGGGCATTTGTGGACAATGCTTTCGCTGCAAGCCCACCTGACCTTAAGTACTTACCTCTTAAACAGTAATCTTACCATGTGGTGATCCAATTACAGGACCATTTCCTACACTATGTGAAAAATACAGGGGAAATCACTTCGTGGTGACTTTGTCCGGGGTGCTGGGGAGTGGGGTTAACTGGATTCATAATGTTTGCCCTATGGAGGCAAGTTATTTGGATCACCCCAAACTGCTCTGTACATTTCAGCAAGACTTCAGCTCATGAACTGGGAAAACGGGACTTATTCATTTACAATGTTTATACACCGCTCCCGGTCTGAAGATTTCGGAGTGATGAACAAATAGGATAAAAGAATAAAAACATCATTAACAGTTACATTTTAAGAAACAAGGTTCAGATAAAACCACGGCCGGTCAATCCGGGAAAGCAAAATGTTTTCAGGAGGCGCTGAAAACAATACAATGTTGGTGCCTGCCTGACCTCCAAAGACAGGGAACTCCGTAGGAAGGGGGCCACCACACTGAAGGCTCTTCTCTTGGTGGACTCCAACTGGGCCATAGGTTCATGTGAAACCACCAGGACTTCAACTTGTCTAGAAACAGAAGCCAAAATGATCAAACCCTGATGGTGCAGGTTCTAGAAAATGCATTTTGATAAGCCTGTGGTTCTGGCTGTCGGAAGTTGGAAGATTTGTTTATAAAGTTATCGCGTTCATAAAGTTCTCTGCTGTTCATATAACACTAGAGCAGGGATGGGCAACTCCAGGGGGCGCGGGGGGCAATTTTAAGCCATCTGGACGTGCACACCCTTGCCGCTGAAATCGCCACTACACTGACAAATTGCCACCAAATTCTGGCAGTGCAGTGGCAAGCGCCTCTTTCCTGTTTTAAAACAAGGCACGTAGTGAGCCTATGCCTTGTTTCAAAGGCAAATCAGGCTCCTGGAAAACTACGATTTGCATTTAAAGCAAGATATGTACTCACTGCAGCAAGGGCCACAAAATAAGTCCACCCCTGCACTAGAGATATGTGAGCTCACCCAGCTTTTCTCAGATTGAATAGGAGAGCTGCCAAGTTATTTCTACCTCCCCCCCACCTCAACAATGAAAACAATAATAATAATTAAGAGGTTGAGAATAAGAGTTCAGGCAATTCTTATTGCTTCTACTTCAACTCCAAGCACAGACTGATGAATGCAAGCATCTCCTAGGCTTTCCATGGCTACCCATGTTTTTAACTGGCTAGATGGAGTTGACCACAGATACCTAATAAGGATATACTGGTCAGTCTCTACCATCACAATTTGGGAGAAGACTTAATTGCAGGAGGTAGAAATGTAGTAAATAAAGAGGGACAATGAAAGAGCTAATGAGAAGAGATCTGAAACACAGGTAGAAATGGATCCAGTTTGGGAAATTAATAGGTAATGCAATGGATGAAGCAACAAATAAATCCCACACATGCTCCTTCGTTAAAAGAAACACTATACAGTTGCAGCCCTAATGCAGGATATCAACTTGTTGCTTGAGAAGTATAAATACCGGGGGGTGGGGGGGAGGGAATGGGGCATAATTAAACAATGGAGCTAAATAAATATTGAATAAATCGCATATGCATTTTGGACCAAGAGCTAATGTCAGCTAATATTACAATACAGAATACTTTCTGAAGGAAGTGTGAAACAAACCTCATCACAATGTTTTTGGAGCAAAAAGGGTTTGGAAATCTTGGTAAACGCACACACACAATTTCCTTGTAAGGATTTTCACATATACCTGCTTAAAAGTCGGCAGGAGAAATGAATGAGTTGTCCTTGTTTTAAAAATCCTTTACATTTTCATTACACAACAACACGGAAAACTACTGGCATGCTCACCTCCTATTCATTACTAGCGAGCTGGTGGATAATTAAGAGTGCAAGACAATTATTTAAATGAAATAGCTGCTTTTGAACTGTGGTGTTGGAGGTAAATTCTGAGAGTGCCTTGGACCGCAAGAAGATCAAACCAGTCCATACTCCAGGAAGTAAAGCCAGACTGCTCACTTGAGGGAATGGTATTAAAGGCAAAACTGAAGTACTTTGGCCACATAATGAGAAGACAGGACACCCTGGAGAAGAGGCTGATGATAGGGAAAGTGGAAGGCAAAAGGAAGAGGGGCTGACCAAGGGCAAGATGGAGGGATGATATTCTGGAGGTGACGGACTCGACCTTGGGGGAGCTGGGGGTGGCGACGGCCGACAGAAAGCTCTGGCGTGGGCTGGTCCATGAAGTCACGAAGAGCCGGAAGCGACTGAACGAATAAACACAACAACAATCATTGTAATGATAAAGTGTGAGATTTCCAATTCCAGCGCAAGATACAGTAGGAAATTGGGGTAGGGCCTTTGATTGGACAAATGTTATATAAATTATTGATTGATTGATGTATCTTTAATCTCTTTTTATCTGTGTTGTAAGCTGCCCTAAGAATACGGTTATAGGGCAATGTATAAATATTTTAAATAAATTTGGCAAAACCCCTCGTTTTCAGTCAAATATATTGAGTAATTAGTCAAATATATTGACCAATATTCACTCCCGCTCTTGCTCTCAGATGTAACGAGCAGGATTTCAGGGGTGCTACAAAGGGAAGTTGTGGGGGAGGGGGAGTTCTAAATTCGAGAAAGAAGAGGTGAGAGAAGTTTGGGAAATGACCCGAATTCAACTCGGATCATTTCAGAGTTGATCCAAGGTGAACTGACTCTTCTCGACTAAAGATGGCTTTGCAGTCTAACGCGTCATTTGTCCCTGCAGAAACTCAGGTTTACGAGATTATAAAGAAGGAAAGAATATTAATGTCCTTTCTTGATTGCACAAATCAAGTCATTTGGATGCCTCTTTACAATATAAATGACTAAGTTAATCAAGACTACGAAAGTGCAGCAAGACTTCATGAGATGAACGGCAGATGATATTCACGGCCAACAAACAAAATGTAGCACACACTGAAGAGAACGAACTATTTACATAAATTTATTGATTTTAAATGGAATTTAACCATCCAACAGGAAAAGCATGAGAGATCCACTGTGGACATCCCAACGAAACCATCTGTTCACTGTGCAGACCCCGTTTTGCTTTGAAATAGGAGCAGGAAGAATTTTCTCATACATCAGGAGTTTAGAATTAGTTCGACCTTTCTCAGTGTACCAATAAATCTAGCTGAGGAAACAAAGGGAATCATATTCTTAAGTCTGTAGGCAGCTTATGCCCGCTTGTCAAGTACTGTCGGAGAATAGAAGCTGTCTACGTGTTTACAACTATGCCATTTCTTGCTAGCGTGGTTGGCATGTCGGTTGAAGCCCTGGTCACTCTGTAAAAGATGAAGATGACCTAGTCCTAACTTCATGATCACGGCTGAGTGTCCTCTCCCACCTTGCAACTCCTTGGTGTAAATCTGAACTGAGGGCAACAAAGCTAGCTGGCAGGCAACTGCAACCCTGAACATGAGTAAGGCCCATGACTATGGGATAGAGATGGAGAGGCCATTTTTCTTCTTCACCGCCGCATCCTCTCAGTGTCATCCAGGGGAGAAGGGCCTTTTGGCTTCTCTCCTTGCGGAAGATCTGACAGAACACTCAGTAGCATGCTGTGACATGTTTGCAAGAAATGTTGAGTTTATATCCATCACGACCTCCGAACCCAAAGTTCAAGCCATTCAGTCTATGGAGGATTTTGCTGGATATTCTTTAGGGCCCAAAGAGGTAAACAAGGTGGTGGATAAAATTCAACCAACTACCTGTTTGCTCTGTTCTTGCCCCCTTGTGGTTTATTACATCTACTAGGTAGTGGATGAGTGGCTGGGTCCAGGTGGTGACTACGCATTTCATCTTAGGAGAGGTAGTAATCCTATTCTCCTTGGTATTGAGACCACGTCGGGAAACAGCATTGGACCTGAAAGATCTAAGTGATTGCAGGGCGGTGGGGCTAGGTGTTTGAACGAGTGTTGGCCAATCAGACCAAGTTACAGATTTATTTATTTATAATCCATTGCAGTGGAGGTTTGGGCAATAACACTGCTTTGATTGTCCTGTGGAATGACCTTTGTCAGGTGAGAGAGACAGGAGAGAGTATGGTCCTGTTGATTCTACTGGACTTTTGGAATCTATCCATACCATTGACCCTAGTATCCTCCTGGTGAGTCTGTCAGAGCTGGGTGTAGGCTTTGCAGTAGTTCTGCTCATACTTGGACAACCATTTCCGGAAGGGAGTGCTGGGGGATTTCTGTTCAACCCCAAAAGCATTTAAATTTTGGGGTCCCACAAGGTTCCATGAGATTTTAAATCGACATGAAACCGCTGAGTGAAGACATTTGGACATATAAAGTGCAGTGTCATCGATAGGCTGATGATGCACAACTTTATCTTTCTTTTTCATCAGATTCCGGTGATGCAATGGAAGCGCTTCATCATTGCCTGGCCGCAGTAATGACTTGGAGGCGGGCCAAACTGAAGTTCAATCCAGACAAGATGTAGATACTGTTAGTGAATGGTTCATTGTGAGCGGAATTCAACCTCTTCTGGAAAAGGTTGCAATCCCACTAAAAGTTCAAAGTCATTAGTTGGGACTGATTGTAGATTCACTTGTGTCATTAGAGGAACAAGAATCCATTGTGGTATGGAGCGCCTTTTACCACCTTACGTAAGGAGTTGTATCTCTGGCCCTATTGGGCCAGAGATACAATGGCTTCAATGATCCGAGATGTGGGAACCTCCCTTTTAAGTTAGTACAATGATTTATATGTAGGGAGGGATGTGTAAAATCCATTCCGTCTGTCTGGTGCTGCTAGGCTTCTCCGCAACCTTAACCCTGCCCAGACAGCCATGCCTCCTCAACCTTAACCCTAAGCTGAAAATTAACCCTACCCATAATTTACCACGGTGATGTCCTTCCAGCTACTAAACATCTGTGTGCAAGCCATCCTGGTGGTCCACTCAGTCTTTCTGGCCCTCCTAAGCTCTTTTCCACACCTTTACTGACGGTCTTGAGACTTTTGTTAGTACAAAATAAGGCAGCTAGTGTAATGACTGGAAGTGGGCATTATGTTCGTAATATGCCTGTACTGTACCACATTCACTGATTCACGGTTCATTTTGGGGCCAAGTTCAAAGTGCTGTGATTAACCTAGAAAGTCCTTCATGGTTTGGAGCCACAGTATTTGAGGAAGCGCCTCACCTGATGTCTCCCTACTTGGCCTGCGGGATGACCATCGGAGGCCCTTCTCTACCTCCCCCCGCCCCCACGCACACAGGGATATTTACTACTACAACAGATCAGACTAAGCAGGAGTGGGGGCTTTCGGACCCCAAGTTATGGATTACCCTCCCCAGAGTGATCCGCCTGGATCCTACTTTGTTACCTTTTCCACGCCATGCACAGACCTTTTTTTATTCTCTCAGGCCTTTTAATTCTCTTGTATTTCTGTTGCTCTGAGGCTTTGTGAACTGCCTAGAGTGCTTCAGCTATTGGGTGGTAGAGAAATGCAATAAATAAATAAATAAATAGTCTTATCTCCATGGTATTTTTAGATTTTCTTGTGGTGCCTGGTTTTAGTCTCTGCCACTTTTAACTGCCAGTTTAATTAATTGTTTTACACTGATTGTTTTATTACGTTGTTTTGATTTGACCTGTATGGATTTTATTTGTGTTTTGCACATCACCTCGAGAGTTAATAGCTGTAAGGGGACCAATACATTTTAGAAATAAATACATACAATTGAATGTATAACTGAATAGTGCTTAAATCTAATCACTGCTATACATTTTGAAATGTCAACAGTATTAATCATAAATGTCATATCACTCTCTATATTTGTGTAGGTAGGTAGGTATTGTGTAGGTATGGATGGGCCATAGAATGTTTCACTGTCATCTTCATTCATTGGGATTTAAAAATGACAGCATATGAAGTAGGAGGCTGTTATTCCCAAATTAGAACGCAAGATCTGTGGGTGAATAATCACCAGTTGCCCAATGACGACAAAAGAAAGAACATGGGTAACCCATAATGTCAACCCAGGTCCTCTCATCTTGAGGCGGCTTTAGACAGTCTCTTATGGACGTACTTTATATGACAGCAGGAAACACACAAGAAACAGACTGATCCAGCATTTTATCGACGTCAGGCCTTCCCACATGAATGTCTCTATCCTTTTGCTGAGCACTGGGAGGCACATGCTTTGCCTGCAGAAGGCCCCAAGTTCGATTCCCGACATTTCCTTTGAGAAGGCTCAGATTGCAGGACAGAGAAGGCCTCCTCTCCTGACTGAGAACCTGGAATGCAACGGCCAGTCAGACTAGATCAGCCTTCCTCAACCTGGGGCGCTCCAGATGTGTTGGACTGCATCTCCCAGAATGCCCCAGCCAGCTGGCTGGGGCATTCTGGGAGTTGTAGTCCAACACATCTGGAGCGCCCCAGGTTGAGGAAGGCTGGACTACATGATTCTGGCTAGATGGACAAATAGTCTGACCTGGCTGAAGGAAGATCCCTACAGCTCCTACAGTGTAGAGACTTGTGCCCACAATAGATCCAGAACCCAGCGCCTGAGGGATTCAGCCAGCACACCACCAACAAACTCCGCCTACAGGGAAATTTGCCAGACCAGCAAAGGCATTCTTGGAAAACGATGGCCAGAGAAGGTCACGGTACCAAGGAATTCCCATTTCTAAATTCAAAGCATTTAGAAAGAACGAAAAGAAAATGTGTATCCGTTTCAGGTTGGCTTAAATGTAATTCTGTTTCCAGAATTGAGGTGTGGAAAGGAATTGGGATTTTCTGAACAAGGAAGAACGAAGGGCGGAAAAAGCATCCCTACTGGGATTTTGGTGGCCAGCAGAGATGGGAGGGGCAGGGGACAGTATCCAAGGGAGAGGGAGGACTGGAGCCCCATCCCTTCCAGACAGCAGAGTTGCAGAGGACACAGTATATGGGAAAGCAATAGGGCAACTCTAAGTAGTCACTGCCACCAGCACAGGACCTTTGGGCCTTAGAAGGCCCAGAGCCAGACTGCATCAGTAAATTAACATTTTTTCCTGCCGTTGCTGAGCCCCTCCTCACTCGCACTTGTGTCTTATCATCACAGGCTGAGCAGCACATTGAATGATCAAGAGCTGACTGATGCGTTTTTCTCATTAACCTTTTTAATGTCTGTCACTCGTCTACTTCTTCTCCTCTAACACACGTGTCTTACGCCGCAGGCAACCAGTGGAGATCAGCAGGCTCTTGATCAGGTCCCCTGGAATGCAGGGAGGACCGCCTACTCAACAGGCAGCTTCGGTGCCTTTCCTCCATAAGTGCAGGCAGCAGCTCTTTCTCCAAGGTATCTGCATAGGTAAGGCCGGCCCCTCAAAATTGGGCACCCCAGGCTCTTGCCTATGGCTTGCCTTTTAACTGCCAGCCCTGGAAATCCCAAAATATATGCTGAGTTCTGCTTACTGGATCAGTGATAAAAGTGTCCTCTGTAACTTCAGTAGTGGCTTGGCTTTTCCCAAATAACCACGTCAAGAGCCCAGGCCTAGTTAGGTGACTTAAGCCCATTCAAAGAAACAAGTTTAAGCATACATAATTTTGCAGAGGAATGCATCTTAAGACTGGCCAGTTCATACGACACAATCAGCTCATCGTGTGGCCGCCATTTTGAATATGCAACCTCCAATAGGGACGATTAGGGGTTGCACCATCATGGGATATTTAGGGGTTAAACAATCCTCACATAACCCTACTACTAATCAAGAGTTGTTTAACCCTCAAGTAACCCATGATGGCCGGGTTCGTAAGACATGACACAACCCAAAACCCCCGATCGGGGTTTGCATATTTAAAATGGTGGCCATGCACACCCAGCGGCTCATCATGGGTTAAATAACATATGATGAACTGGCCGTGTCCTGCAAACCAGGTCAAAGAAAGCAAAATCTGAGCTGGCGCTACAAGACAGAACGTTCTAGGAACTCCCCTCCCACTCTGTCATCCCAGTGTTCAACAGGGTTTTTTTGCCCGTAGGAATTGGCATCGAGTATGAACGCTTACGAATATTTAATTACAGCAGCTTAAATTTTCATTCTTAAAGCAAGGGTTAGCAAAGGCATGGAGAACATGTAATTATGAAGGTGAGGCATCGCTAATTAAGGCTGTTTCTAGATTTGCATATAAAACAAATATTAAAGCACTTTGTTAAGTGCGAAAAAAAGGCAGTTTAACCTGCTGGTAACACCACTTCGTACTTCGACAGCAACTTTTATGTTCAAAACCCTTTAGAATCACAGAGGCCCATAACCTACCTGTGGGGTAGGTAAGAAGGACGCCTGGTTTTGTAGGGAAGCAAATTTAACCAATTCAGTCCCAGACCACATAGATGTGGCAGAGCTGACAGTGGAGGCAGGACGGCTCTCTGGATTCTTCAGTGCTTCGTTCCTTACTCAACTTTCTCTTCATAATAATGCTAAACAGTTGTTTGTTTGTTTGCTAAGGACTTCCTGTGCACTATTTTATCAATCATCACAGAAACCCTGTAAGGTGGGGTTGTTTTTGTGATGCCCGTATTTCAGTTGGGGGTATCATAGAATAGGGTGACCAACTGTCAGGATTTCCCCGGATTTGTCCTGGTTTTTGTTCTTTCCATGGTGTCAGGGGGGATTTTCTATAATTTTCAATAATGTCCTGGAATGACACACTTTCCCCTTTAAGGCTGCCATTAGCATGGCAGGAGGGAATGACATGCTTTCTTGAGGCACATCATTCTCCCACCCTGAGCTCCAATTGAGGTCTTAAAGGGGAAAGTGGGTCATTCGTGGACATTATAGAAAAGGCCCCAATTGGAGTGGATGGTGGTGGTACAGAATGAAATCCTTTCCCCTCCTCCACTCCAATCGGGTTCTTTAAGGTGGCGGGGGAAATAACGTACTTTCTGCAGGACTCAGAAAGCTGCTTCCCCACACACACACTAGGTGTCCTCTTTTTTGGTTTCCCAAATATGGTCACCCTATCATAGAATCATAGAATAGTAGAGTTGGAAGGAGCCTCTAAGGCCATCGAGTCCAACCCCCTGCTCAATGCAGGAATCCACCCTAAAGCATCCCTGACAGAGGGTTGTCCAGCTGCCTCTTGAAGGCCTCTAGTGTGGGAGGGCCCTCCTCTGTGTGACAACCTTTTAAGTATTTATTTATTATTATTTATTTATATAGAATATTTATATACCACTTCCCAATGAAAAATTTCGGAGCGGTGTACAAGATAAAATGAAAATAAAAACAGAATAAAAACAGTTAAAACAAATTTTAAAAGAAGCAAATACAGAAATTCAAGGCTGCATATTTGAAGAGTGCTATCATGTCTCCCTTCAGTCTTCTCTTCTCCAGTTCTTTCAGTCTCTCTTCATAGGGCTTCGTTTCCAGACCCCTGATCATCCTGGTTGCCCTCCTCTGAAGATGTGTTAAATAAGGCTAAGAAGAGTGATTTGCAGAAAGCCACCAAGTGAGTTTGGGTTTCAAGGAAGATTTGGACTGGAGACTTTGGGGATCACAGTTCGCATGCTTCACTATTATACTATCCCCTCAAACGCCATTAACCAATTCTGTGATCCAAAGGGACTGAACATAAGGTACTACAGAATGTTTAGGGATGAGAAATATTCAGTAGTTGAGCCTTCTCTAGCCTGGTGCCCCACAGATGTGTCAGACTACAGCTCCCATCATCCCCAGACAGCACGGCATTACAATAACTTGCACCAGCTGAAAATCAGTAATACTTTGCATTCCTCTGTAAGGAATCCCCACTTGAAAGACGTAAGAAATATCTGAGGCAATGCTATAGACGCAGACTAGGAACACTTCTGTCAAAACACTGCACAGCCAAGTAGACAGGAGCAAGCAACTGAGTCATAATCAAGTGTTAGCCAACAAACTCCCTAAGTGTGCTTTTGTACGACAGTCAGTACGTATCAAGTCGGGCAAACGCTCGAATGAATCTGTTCATAAGAATGGAAATTATGTGTTATGTAAATTGGATAAACAGTACAGCGGTGGAAGCAGGCAACCTGAAGTCCTCCAAATGTTTTGATCTACAACTCTCATCTGCCCCAGCCAACATGGTCAATGCATTATGGTACTGTATTCCAAAACATCTGGAGGGCACCAGGTTACCTACCCCAGGTATAGAAAATACTCATAGGAACATAGAAACTGCCTTATATCAGATTGGATTATTTGGTCATCTAACACAGCAGCCTCTACTCTGACTGGGATTGAACCGCATCTTGGACAGGTAGATGTGTATTAGTATGGCCTGTTGCATGATAATTAGAAACAAGTAAGGTCACCTTGTTTGTGGACTGTCCAGTTTCCATTTTGGTATCATTTTATAGGATTTATATATAATATTTTTTTTACAGCTGCCTTTTATACTTTGCAATATTGATTGGTTATTTCATCAAATTTTATTGAAGTTTATTTAATGGTAGCTCCATCCTAATTTTGCACGTTCCAAGCTCCCTTTAGGACATTTTGCTTTGTGTGTTGACTTTGGTTGAAGATAAGACCTTTATTAATGATCGTTAAACATGAGGTGTACTACTGAGCTATGGTCCTTCCCTGTATTTAGAAGGTGGGGAGACAGCGCTTTGTGCCTATGCATCTCGGGCTACAGAAGACTTATTCACAGCTACAGAAGCCTTGTTCATTTTAGGTATACACTTAGAATTAGTATTTGGAAAAACAGATATGAAACAATGAGAAAGCCATGCTGAAACTCTATGCACATGCACACGCATGCACACACAGACAAAGGCCTAAAGAGAAATACAACTTAATTGCCATGTTGTTGTTTTTAAATGGGTGATGTGTTTTTTTAAAAAAAAGCTTATCTAAACACATACAGTGTGAGTATGACAATCCAGGGTCTGAAAACACAATAGCCAGGATTGGTTGCAGCTTCCTGCTGAGTTATGCATTTGGTGGGGAACTTGGATTCGTAATGTGTGTCACAGCCCTTTAGCACCCAAAGGAGCCATGTAACTCCCTAAATTAGCATTGCTATGTTTCACTTTTGTGGGAAAACATGTGCACATACAAGGCGACCGGGACCAAAGTGTGATGGGATGTATTGCAAAGCTGGCAACTGAAGCTGTAAAGAACTGGTCCTATCAACCGGCTACTCTAGTAAGAGGGTCACTAGGAGGCTGAAAGAGCTCCCCATGGAGAAAATGCCAACTGAGTTCTATTGGTTTCAGCTCACGCACAAGGCAATTGCAAACATGCCCAAGAACCAGCTTTGATTTCCAGCCTTTCAACATAACCGTCTTTAATTCTTCTCCAAAACGATACTTCCTTGTGTGATGCGGCAGCTTATAGTGTTTGACATTTGGAACTTTGGGAAGAAAACATGAGATTTGCTTTGTCTTGACCATCTACAGTCATGTTGATGCTTCCAGAGCGAATGAAGGTAGAAAAGAGAAAGGATAGATTAATGATAGTTGATAATTAGAGTGGAAGGCTCAGCTCATTGTGTCGTGAACTAGTGAGCAAAGTTAATCAAGTGTTCCAGGTTCCCGAGGAGAGCAATACGCCTGGAACGTGTCACTGGAAAGTGGGAAGAGACAAGGCCATGACTGCTATATTACAGCCATTGTTAATTCGACTAAGCACGAATGCCATTTTGAGGGAAGTCCCTGGGGCAAGATTTAGACTGTTAACTCCATATTTAAGGTCCTTGTGCTGCATAACTGTAGCTCTTATTACTTCCTAGCTGTCTTTTCTGGTTCAGAGGTTTTCACCACCTTTCCAGAAATCTACCTGACAGGCCATTTACACTCTAAACACATTTTGTCTTTGCTAAAGAGGGATGCCAATGGAAAGAGAAAGGACATTTTCACTCTGAATCGAATTTCCACTCCAGAATTTATTATCAAATGAAAGCGTACCCCAAACCTTCCGGTTTACTTGGGATTCTGTGCCCAACAGAGTTCACGCTCGATGGGTCTTGATTTTCTCAGCCCAGAGAATCAGGCATCCATTTAGATTTGAGTGGACATGGGACTAGGATGCTGGAAATCCAGAATTGTAAAAGGATGTTGTTGAGTCACGAAATACCGCAACTTAAGTGACAGAATTTGCAAAGAGAAACGATATTAACCAGGAGAAACAGACTCCAACTCATGATTTTCTAAGCACCGTAGGCAGCGCAAACCTGATCAGGGGGCCAGAGGGCAAGAGAAATTCACAGTGGAGAAGCCGCTTTAAAAGAACAAATTAAAAGAAACAGCGAGGAGAGCAGATAATAACGCCTCTCTAAAACATGAAGGGGTTTCAAGATTGAACATTACTCTCATTGTGCTGCATCTAAAATAGAGAAGGCAAATGATGGGCGTTCTCGCTCCCCCACCCCTGAACTATGGAGAGATTTAATCTGTTTTTTCTCCAATTTACTCTGCGCAAGGCGAGCCTAAATGGTGAACATTCTTCTTCTCAGCAACAGGCTTGCCTTCATTACAGCTTCCTCGTGTCTGCAGTTGGAAGAAAGGCTGCAGCTGTGAGAGGATCTCTGCCATTACCTTAGAGCTTTCCCAATGGAGAAAACAAAAAGAGGCGATGCAGTGAATATTCATCATGTACGATTCCCCTGGGCATAGAGAGGCAGGCTGAGTTTTGGCTTTTTAAAGGGACATTTCTGGGCTATGGGAAGGAGCAAATGGTAGGACATGGTGGAGGGCAGCTGGACCAGGAACTGGGCTGGGAGGGTGCGTCCTCCAGCCCACAATTATTATTATTATTATTATTTATTTATATAGCACCATCAATGTACATGGTGCTGTACAGAGTAAAACAATAAAATAGCAAAACCCTGCCGCATAGGGTTACATTCTAATAAAATCATAATAAAACAATAAGAAGGGGAAGAGAATGCACCAAACAGGCACAGGGTAAAGTAAAACTAACAGTATAAAAGTCAGATTAAAATCAACTTCTAAAAGCTTTAGAAAAAAGAAAAGTTTTTAGCTGAGCTTTAAAAGCTGTGATTGAACTTGTAGTTCGCAAATGTTCTGGAAGAGCGTTCCAGACGTAAGGGGCAGCGGAAGAAAATGGACGAAGCCGAGCAAGGGAAGGAGAGACCTTTGGGCAGATGAGAAACATGGCATCTGAGGAGCGAAGAGCACGAGCGGGGCAATAGTGTGAGATGAGAGAGGGAAGATAGGAAGGAGCTAGACTGTGAAAAGCTTTGTAGGTCAACAGGAGAAGTTTATATTGGATTCTGAGGTGAATTGGAAGCCAATGAAGAGATTTCAGAAGTGGAGTAATATGGTCAGAGCGGCGAGCCAAGAAGATGATCTTAGCAGCAGAGTGGTGAACGGAAACCAACGGACTGATGTGAGAAGAAGAATGTGATCTCAGAACTCAGTTGATGGAACCAAAAGGAGCTGCATTGTGGTGCAAAGGGGTGAAGCTAAGAATCTAGGGCCCAAAGGGGAGCAAGTAGAAAATACTGCTCTGCATATCTGGCAAAGGCAGGAGGTGAGGATCCCAGTGGTTTGTTCTATCAGTGCGGTGGAGTGGAGATGGTTGGTCGTAACTCAAGACCCACCATGTAGAACCAGACCAAAGGCCTCTCTTGTCCAGCCTCCTGTTGCCCTGAGGTAGGGTGACCATATGAAAAGGAGGATGGGGCTCCTGTATTTTTAACAGTTGTATTGAAAAGGGAATTTCAACAGGTGTCATTTGTATATATGGAGAACCTGGGGAAATTCCCTCTTCATCACAACAGTTAAAGCTGCAGGTGCCCTGCCCTCTTTTAAAATGGTCACTCTAGTATAGCTCCTGCAGCTTTAACTGTTGTGATGAAGAGGGAATTTCACCAGGTTCTCCGTATATACAAATGACCCCTGCTGAAATTCCCTTTTCAATGCAACTGTTAAAGATACAGGAACCCTGTCCTCCTTTCCATATGGTCACCCTACCTCAGGGACCAACGAGATGTCCACGCAAAGCCCAGAAGGGGCAAGAAAAGTGTGCTACGTAGAGCACCCCTCTCATACTACAATCCAATACATTCCTCAAAACGTATCTCCAATTGTCCACAGGGTTTACACATTCCTGTATCCCAACAAAGTTGCTACAACTTGCTTCAACGGCTACAATGGTCTTCTCTAACTAATCTAAAGGTAGTGCTGTGTGGCTTTGTTTCTTTAAACAGCTGTAGACTAACTTGTCTCTCCAACTCAATGCTTGTTTAGATGCCAAAAGAGCTTCTTCTTTGCTTCTAGGGATTCCGGGTAATAAGTATCAATACTTCAACATTATCTGTTGAATCTGATTATTATGTCCATGGTTACTACTAGGTCTCTTAAGCCCAGAAGTAGGACATGGCTGCTGCAGCAACCTCCTGCTCAGCAACTGGTATTCAGGGGCATATTGACCAGGGGAGGCATGGGTTCAACTGGGTTGGATTGCTGTACGTTTTACATCGCTGTTTTAGTTCATAATTGCGTACGTTGTTTTTTATATTCTTAGTGGCTCGTATGAGATGGGAGTGTGAGGAGCCTTGAGAAGGCAACATGAAAATACTGATGTAAGTACGGCCAACGGCCAGTCCAGGCAATTCCCAGTTTGCGCTCTGGCATCTCCAAGACACGCAACCCTGTTTGGGACTGCTTCTTCTGGGGAGCAAACCCAGATTCTAACGAGGTCTGCTGACTCTTGGGAACACGAGGGGGGCTTTGCTTCGGGCACCAACGTGTCCAGTTTGCACGTGGACCCATTCCCTGCACTTTCTTCCAACCTCTCCTCTCTTTTCCCTGCTAACGCTGCAAGTCTTCCTGCTCCTGTTGTGATCAAAGGCACCATGCCAGCAATTAACATGCTGCAGAAATGGAATGGGAGCGGCAGTCAGGGCGGCTATGCGGTTTAATTGGCCCACATATCACACACACACACACACACACACACACACACTGGTACAATGACCAAGGGAGCGGGGAATTACAGAAACAGTCTGCTCTCAATCCAGCTGAACACAATGAATGAACTACTTCTGAATGAGAAAACCCATTTCTCCCATGGGGCAGAGCTCTGGCAGCTCCCATCGAACCAAAGAATTAGAACAGGACTGCCTTACCTTTCACTCCATCCCAGTGTACCTGAATGCTATCCAACAGAGGTGCCAAGGTGGGATGGCAATTCTTGTTCCAGGTGATTTTTTTGTTTCCTATGGACCCTATCTGCCTACTACAGAAACAGCATTGAATTCCCACTTCAGGCTTCAGCAACTAAGCCAAAGAAGTCCAGAAGTATATGAGTTCCACATATACATTTCTTGCCATCTTCGACCCAACATTAGCAACATATCGTTAGTTATGGGACAGTGAAGGTTGAAATGCTTCCACTGGGATCTGGTGCTGCCCCTAATCTCACTTGAGGTGCTACTTCTTAATGAACATGACTTTGCACTCTCCACCTTCTCCTTTACAATTCCTGAATTAAGGATGTAGTAGCAATCCTACTGTGCCATCCAGGTGAGTCATGGGCTTCCAACAATGGCCAGACCTCAACACCGGAAGACACCAGAGGATGTCCTTGTTCTTCAGGCAGGCAGCAGGTAGGCAGACAAGGACCAGGCGAAGGGCTGCTCTTCCGCTGTATGAGAGACCCTCAAAGCAGCTGTTATGCTTTCTGAAGCCCTTTCATCCTATACTTGAAAACTCAGTTGCCTCTCCAAAACTTTCTGCTGTATGTATATAGTCCATCATTCAACTGGCAATCACAAAGATCTCTCCCCAATCTTGAAACATAGTTCATGTTTCCACAGGGCCTGTTTAGAGACTATTTTTCTTCTTCCTAGGATTGTCCCAGGAATCAGCCAACAACGGTCCTGACGCTCCAGCTTTTCCCGCACAACCATCACTATGGGGAGGAGTTAATGACTAAATTTAGACGTTCTGAGGTCATCTTCGTGGACTCTGAGAGATCAGGCAAGATTTGCAGGCTTAGAGAAGATGTTGCATTAAATAATCAAAGGATCTCTCCTTCTGTCATTCATGCCCACCCTACGGAAGTGGGGGGAAAGAGAGGGAGGGGCCTGGAGCCTGGTCTTGACTTCCCAGGAGTAATACAGCATGTGCAGGAAGAGGGGGAACCACCCACAACACATAGAAGAACCCGGTCACAGACGCAATTGAATCTGAACTAATTGTGAGGTGCAATTGTGCCCATCCACCTCTTAAAGGATCATCATCATAATCATCGTCATCATCATCATCATCATCATCTTGGTTTGGCTTCCTTGAATGGGTACTTATCACTTAACCTGCTATTATTTCGTAAAAAAATTAATAATAACCAGACATGCTTCCCCCTACTTTCCCTTGAAATTACCGAGCCTCTCTCCCTAGAGACAGTTACCACCAGAGAACATCACAACTTGCATCTCAAAATGAGTACACACTATACGCTCTGAGATCTCTAAACTTTGTCTCCGCCATCAGAGATAGAGACTATTCACTTCCCCTGGCTTTGGTCACATTTTTTCTCATCCTTGCGTTCTCATTCCCCCTCCCCTCCCCACAAAAAAGGGGGAAAACAAATCAAAACATCTCAAGGGAGGTAAATGTCAGGACAGGGTGTAGCGAAGGCTATTTATTTCTTTTGCCTCTCACAGGCTGAGCTGAGCCCTGGCCACAAATGGCATGCTGGTTTTCTGCTGCCTGGCGAAGAGTGAGGGGTGGAGTTGGGGAGGGAAGAGACAGGAGGCTGAAACCCAAAAGTGATGCATGAGACCATGGCACAATCAGGGAACAGGGATGCCAGCAGGGAGAGACGTGCAGAAGGCAGGAAAACAACCCTTAAATCAAACCCCTGACTGTCCGGCCCTGTTGCGAGCTCAATGGATAATCCACCGGGCTTGAAACGCCTGCCAGGAGCCAGGTTATCTCGCGTCACCACTCTTTCCGTCTGCAATCAATGGCAGCCTCAAATGCAAAGAACAAAGTCTCGGAGTTTTCTGGGGCTCAAAGGAAGGCTCTGGAGAAGAGACGGGGATTTGTCAGAGGCGTGGTGCCTCTCCCCCCTCCCTCCTGCATTCATCACTTTGCAAAGGAGGGCAGCAAAACGGAAGGCCCAGCAGAGGAGGACGCACGGCATGCTTGCTGAATACGGAGAGCACCTATCAATTGATCTGGAAAGGGAAACTGATGTACCCCCAAACGTGAGTGCAAGCAGCACACGTTTTCAGTCAAGCCAGGGAGTTGGCACTGGCTGACACTCCCTGCTATTTGTATACTTGGGAGTAAGATGCGCTGTTCTCATCAAGAATCCCTGAGCCCAAGAAAGCTTCTGTTCCCCCACACCCGTTCCATCTCCACTCCTCTCGTTTCCATTCCTGTGCTTTGCAATTCCCCCGGCTGCAATGCCAAAGGAACTCGAGTGGTGTAAAGCAGCCTTCCCCAACCCGGTATGCTCCAGGTGTGTTGGACTACAACTCCTAGCATCCCCCAGCCAGCCGTAGGCTTGGACACTTTTAGTCTTTGGGGCACAGGGGCAGCGCAGGAGCTGTTGGCCTGTTCGTTCCTGCACTGCAGCGCCACCGAGATAAAAGGCAGAGAGAGGTACTGCAGCTCATCACCACCAGTGGATCTGGGTACCCAGAGAGCCCCCGGAGGCCTGGCTGGCCTTGTATAGCCTCATGCTTCAGGCTCAGTGTCTGAGCGACTCGTAGCGGTTCAGACTGCTGTGCCTCCCCTCCCTTTGACTGACCTCACCCTCGTCATGATCTTGGCTGTGCACTTGCATCTGGATCCTCTGATCCCACATCTCCCCACCCCCACAAGCCGTTCAATCTGACCGCTTGTCGGAGTGGTCCTGCAGGGCCCTGGAAGTCCTTACGGCCGTCCTAATTTGCTTTGGAGATTCCATTTCAGGGAAGTCTGACTCTTCGCCTCATGCTACCCTTGATAAGAAAATACCTTTCCAACACAGCTTCTCATTCACAGAAACGTTGAGCCCTGTCAACTCTGAGCAGTACATCTTCAAAATACATAGTGAGAGAGGGTGTCAGCGAATGGCACTTCTGGGGGAAGACGCAAGGCTTCAGTTGCCGAACTGGCAGTCTCCCTAGGTACCCAAGTCAGTGGCCAGATAGATGTCACTATTCTTGAACTGTTTGTTTCTTCAGTTCCAGTGAATGCGCTCCAGACAGGGCTAAGTGAGGCAAGAGGAAGCCAAGTGAACAACAAAAGCAAGAGACTTTCCCTCTGTGAGGTTCTCCGGGGACTGTTTGCCCGTGCATCCACTTACCTCCTGGGAATGCAAAGATCGGCGGAGTCTAGGCAAGGCGTTCAATTAAAGCAGTGGTTTCCAAACTTTCTGTGGTGACATCTGTTCCCGTCCCCCCTCCCCCCAAAAAATTGCTCTGTGTTGCAGAGCATTCTGGGATCTGACCTAGGGTGCACCAAAAATGCACAGTGGGCATGCTACCTCCAGGCAGGAGCAAAGAACACGCCCTGGAAGTCACCAATATCCCCTTCAGTCAAACAGAACGGCCTCCAATCTCACAGAAGGAAGATGCAGCAGGCAGGAAGAGCAGTTGTGTGAAAGCAAACCCGAAGTTCCCTGTGGGAAGTTATTGAGGTGTTGATTCCGGCGCAGAGCATGTGGACACATGAGGCAGGAACTCTGCTGAAGCCAAGTTCAGTCAGTGCCTGGATGGAAGACCACCGGGAACTCCACGAACACTGCTTTGAGTTCCATAATGGAAGATAAGAAATGAATCAGAACTGCTGACCAGGCTTAAAGCCTCTTGTTGCAAGGATGGCTGATAGACACAGGAAGCCGTCAGGGGGAAGTGTTCATTTTCCTGGTTCTGGAGAGTCTCCCAGATATGAACTTTGGCCGCTGGCTGATGCCATGGTCCAGGACTTAGGCAGGAAGACACAGAAACATGAGCACCAGCAAGAGCACTGTTACTCAGGCGAGGTCGCAGCACAAACAGGAAGCCGCTTATAGGCCTTCCTGCCTCGAAGTGCAGCGTGGCCAGGCCAGGTGGGTGAGGCCAGTCCAAGATGTAGAAATGCTTCTCTACGAGGAAGAAGCTCCAAACTGAAGTTCTGAGAGCTCCCCACATAGGGCAACTGCACAGAGAGCAGATGGTTTTTGGTTTCAGCCCCAGTGGCTCCGTTCAACACTCTTCCATAAAGAAGAAGGAAAAAGAGAGAAAGAGGTCCCTGTGCAGAGAAAATTAGCACGACAGAGAGAACCCTTCTCGGCAACATGCCGCGCAGGGTGGTGGCTTGGCTTTGGCATGGAGGAGAATCCCATCATGGGACCTTCCATCTGCACTTTGAAGTGTTCCAGCCGACAGACAGGTTTCTGTTTGAGAGCACAAGGCCCAGGGGGAGCCAAGAATGAACTGTGCAGCCCAATCTTCATTTCTCAACATGAACGCAACAGGGCAAAGAAGCAGGTTCCTTAACTGAGTGGATTAAAGCCAGTTCTAATCCATTTTTGGTAGCTCCCCACCACTGTGCCTTCATCTGCACTGAATGACGCACACCTGCTTCTGTCCCACATTTTGGCCACTGGCAAATGGCTATTAGACAGAAACACATGCACATCCATCTGTGCAAGGGCCAAGAGACCTCCTGCTCGTGCAAAAATAAATGCCTACCCCATCTGTGACGGCCCATTTACTTCAGGCTGGTGGGATCATGCCACAGAAGAACGAAGTAAAGACGAACCCCAGCGCTTTTTGGAAAGGTGCTCGGAGAACCTCAGCGTGAACGGAGCCCATAAGCCACAGAGTGGGTGAATCATTTGCCAAGATGGGAGAGAGAGAGAGAGGGGGGAGCCCTTTCCAAAATGAGACCACCTGCACAGGCGGCGCAGTGCTAAAATGTGCGATGGTATCCATAATTTATAAGCGATCTGTCCACAGGCAAATTGCCTGCAATCTGTTAAAGGGAGGAACCCCCAGTTCTTCCCCGGCTGCGTTTAATCCGCAGATTTGGCAAAGGGAGGGGGGGGGGAAGCTTTAATTTCGAACACATCTGCCCATATATATGCCTTTGAGTTTGCTTTAAAAATAAATAAATCACACCTTCAGTGACAGAGAAGGAAGCAGCCAGCAAAAGAACTGAAAGCTTGACTGTTTTTCCAACCTTGCCTTCTGGGATTCTATCTGATACCGCAAGTGAAAAAGGCCACCCTTATAGAAATGGAGTCAACAATAACAAGAGTAATATATCACTGCCCCCACGGTGGGCTGGGTAGGGACCGGCCAGGACAAACTGGGACCCCTCTGGCTCTGTGCACTGGTGTTGCTTATGGCAAGTCCCTTGGGAGTGCAGAATGAAGGGCTACTGTCCCCCCAAGTCCCACCTCAAAACAGACCAAGGGTCCACCCACTCCAGCAATTGGTCCACACAGTGGCCAACTGGCTGCCCACAGGAAACCTACAAGCAGGACATGGTGCAACAGCACCCTCCCGCCCATGTTCCCCAGAAACTGGTGCACACAGGCTTATTGCCTTGAATACTGGAGATAACACACAACCATCAGGGCTAGTAGCCACTGACAGCCTCCTCCTCCAGGAATTTGTCTAACCCCCTTTTAAAGCCATCCAAATGGGTGGCCATCACTACATCTTGTGGTGGTGAATTCCATAGTTTAACTATGTCCTGCACGAAGAAGTCCTTCCTTTTAGGTAACTACGCTTAGGGCTCTCGTCACGCTGAAGCAAATAATTTGGGTATTGTGCTGCATACTGCTGCTCTTTGGGGTGTGTCTGTGTGTGTGTGTCTGTGTGTACACCGACTGTCATGATGAGTTTCTGCACTTCAAAATTTACTGCTGCACCCTTGCGTTGAAGTTGGCATTCAGAGGTACACTGCCTCTGAGGATCATTGAATTATCCTGTCTAACAGCCAGCCACAGGACTGTCCTCCTCATTGACTTTGACTAGCCCTCTCTTAAAGCCACCTAAGCCAGTGCCTTTGGCCCTCCTCATTGACTCTGACTAGCCCTCTCTTAAAGCCATCTACCCCAACATGTACACGTGGCAATTCATTCCATACGTTCGTCATGCACTGTGTGGTGGAACACTTCCTTTCGTCTGCCCATCAAACATATGACGTCACATCTGCAGCACGTACGCCCCAAATCAGGACGTGCGCATTTGCAACAGCCCTGAAGCAGGCTGCATCCAGGCCAGGTTTGGCTACACCGTGATGCAAGCTGCGACCATGTCTGGAGCGCTCTTTCCCCCATTTTTAACGCGAGGGACAGCTGGTAAGGCATATGCGACTGCTCACGCTGATGAAAAAGCGCACTGCGTGGCTGGCAATAGGCTGCTGACACCACAATGGAAAGCAATGTCGTCAACCCCTCGGGGGAAATCTAGATGTTGTAGGAGGCACATTAACACAAGACGGTGCGCCAAGGGTTGTGGAGCAGGACATGGGAACCAACAATACTTCACAGACTACAGCTGTGTTCGTACAAAAGGAACGTGGCAGCATACGCCGGACATCCCTATTTGATGCCACTGGGGGCACTTGGCTCAATCCTAGAAAGAGAGAAGGCAGCTGGTAATGCCCTGGATACAAATAAACAATTCTCCTTTAGGGGCAAAGGCAGGAGAGATGCACTGATTGAATAGAATCCAGTCCTTTCCTGCAAGTTTGAAATAAATAAATAAATTCCCGTGCCTGCCCCCTGACCCTGTTCCCCACCCCTCTCAAATGCCTCTCATTCCCCCTATTCATTATTAATACGGCTACAAATTTGCACTCCAGTTCCTGAAAAATTAATCCAATGATTAAAATTTCAGTCCCTCCAGAACGGAAGGAGCTCAAGCGAGCTGTAGATGCCATTTCATCGCTGGCAAGAGGTAGTGTGTGTGTGTGTGTGTGTGTGTATGTGTGTGTGTGTGTGTGTAAGTATGTAGACATTGGACGGCAGCCCAATTTGCTGGCCGCATGTAAACTCTCCTTCCTTACAGATGGCGCTCAGAGAGGAGAGCTTTACAAGAGAAGAAAAATCTGCTTTTCAGCCTTAAACTTGCATTGTGGCAGATACGGCTCCTCCGTCATTACCAACCGGTTACAAGGGACGGGAACTCTGACCGCCTCCAATATTGAAAGCCGGCTGGCCTTTGCACAGCGCTGTGCCTAAGAGGAAATCCTGACCCAGCAATTCGTATTCCCAAATCACATAAATCACAGTCAGGTCACCAAGCCCTTCACTAGGATTTCCTGAAAGGACTTGCCATATGTGGGGGCGCCGTACCCTCATGCTCTCGGGCTGATTTGATTTCTCTGTGGGCTGGCTGAAATTAATCGCAATGTGTCCATGGCAGGGCAGATTTTCCTAGGCCAAAAATTAAGAGACCAATTGGATTGGGGGTGCCAGTGGTGGGGAGACTAGAACCATGGGAGATATGGAAATTGCAGCGCTGTCCTATGGGGAACTACATGGCCCCATTTTACAGAAGCAATGGCGCTGATTGGGGGAACTGCAGATAAGGGGAGGATTTAGAGCCCAATGACCCGCGGATTGATATATTCACAACGGCAAGGATGAATTCGCCGTTTGGATCAGAGATCCAACTACGGTATAGTAGTACTGTAATGCTACTAGTTTAGTTAAGTGCATACGCACACATCCCAACATTCTGCAGAGTAAAATAGAAAGGAACTCTTATCACACCAACATGATCTGCAAATGGCAGCTTCTTGGGGAATGGGGGTGGGTGGGGTTTTAGTTGGCAAAACAACATGAAAACTAGCTAAAAGTGAGCTAGATGGAACAACTATTAGGTGGATTCACAGTTGGCTACAGAATAGGACTCAAAGAGTACTTATCAATGGAACCTTCTCAAACTGGGGAGAGGCAACGAGTGGGGTACCGCAGGGATCAGTCCTGGGCCCAGTGCTCTTCAACATTTTTATTAATGATTTGGACGAGGAGGTGCAGGGAATGCTGATCAAATTTGCAGATGACACAAAATTAGGTGGGATAGCTAATACCCTGGAAGACAGAAACAAACTTCAAAGTGATCTTGATAGGCTGGAGTGCTGGGCTGAAAACAACAGAATGAAATTTAATAGGGATAAATGCCAAGTTCTACATCTAGGAAATAGAAACCAAATGCACAGTTACAAGATGGGGGATACTTGGCTCAGCAATACTACAAACGAGAAGGATCTTGGAATTGTTGTAGATCACAAGCTGAATATGAGCCAACAGTGCGATATGGCTGCAAGAAAGGCAAATGCTATTTTGGGCTGCATTAATAGAAGTATAGCTTCCAAATCACGTGAGGTACTGGTTCCTCTCTATTCGGCCCTGGTTAGGCCTCATCTAGAGTATTGCATCCAGTTCTGGGATCCACAATTAAAGAACAAAGCAGACAAGCTGGAGCGTGTTCAGAGGAGGGCAGCAAGGGTGATCAGGGGTCTGGAAACAAAGCCCTATGAAGAGAGACTGAAACAACTGGGCATGTTTAGCCTGGAGAAGAGAAGATTGAGGGGAGGCATGATAGCACTCTTCAAATACTTAAAAGGTTGTCACACAGAGGAGGGCCAGGATCTCTTCTCGATCCTCCCAGAGTGCAGGACACGGAATAATGGGCTCAAGTTAAAGGAAGCCAGATTCCAGCTGGACATCCGAAAAAACTTCCTGACTGTTAGAGCAGTATGACAATGGAACCAGTTACGTAGGGAGGTTGTGGGCTCTCCCACACTAGAGGCCTTCAAGAGGCAGCTGGACAACCATCTGTCAGGGATGCTTTAGGGTGGATTCCTGCATTGAGCAGGGGGTTGGACTTGATGGCTTTGGAGGACCCTTCCAACTCTGCTATTCTATGATTCTTTGAGTCTATGAGTCTATGAAAGGGTTAAGTCCCTTCCTCCCTCTGAACTACAGTCCCAATATGATTCAGGACCCCTTACGGTTGCTGTTCAGCCAGTGAGACATCTTATTCATGGATATCCTGAATCACCATCTACTTGCGCCCTTAATAGTGTCTATAGACAGAGTTGGCCCTCAGAACTAGGGGGTCCCAGTTTTGCATAATTTGAGCATCTATTTACCCTACTGTTGCTCGTGCACACCCCACTCATGGCATCATATTGCCTGCCGCTTCTCAGCACTTAGGATCAGTGACAGCAGACATGCACAGCTCACAGCTCACAGTCCTTTTGGAGAGCAACGAATCGTCAGGGCGATGCTACGTTCTTCCTTCTAAAGATGCTCAAAGCATAGGGATACACCACACACACGCCGCTGGGTAATCAACTACAAAGATACATCCCCCCCCCAAAAAAAAATACCTAAAGCAGGGGAGGGCAACATGACCTGGGTGAAGAGGCTGGAGCAAATGCAAATGTTGGAACAATTGCCTTGGCACAGTGTCCTGGCTTTGCGCAGGATTTTGTTCCTGGGCTCCTGCCTTCCTGCAGAGTCAGGGAAAATTAAATTTAGCATTTTACAAATAAATAGGTTAAGGCTGAAAGGACACTATTTAGGAATTTACTGCTTACAGAAGCCGCAGAGATTATAGACCCATCATAGTCTATTACCCTGCTTCCATTCTGTCCATCTTTCCCTGTAACAAAGTGGTCCTTTCATCAGGTCTTTCTCCATTCCGGAACCCAACTATCATCACTCTAATGGATTTAAGCGAAGAGTAACGTTTTTTGGGCTTCGCTGGCCACCCTGCCTAAGACCCAAGGGCATCTGCTCTTGTTTTCCCATGGCAATGTGAGGAAATGTTTTTTCTGCTGGAGGAAATGCCAAGGGAGGCCTGCCTATCCCAGACGTGGGCACGGGGGGTGCGGGCAGACAGACAGACACATCGTGCTTCATTGGCCCAGTGTGGGTTTCCTATTATTGCTTTGGTAAAGAGATGTTGATTGTGCAAACCTGAGTCCACACGCCGATGCACAGCTGAGATCGTGCTGTGAGCAATAAACATTTAATGGACCAAGAATTTAATTTTTTTTTTAAAGGGAAAAAATAAGGAGTTTAAAAGTGGCACAATTCTCAATCTAGAAAGGAACAAATGATTATCGAGTTGTTATTCTTCGCAGGGACAAGTTCATAATCTCTGCGTTATCAACGTCAAGGCGGATCGCGGGGCCGCTAGGCAAGAGGCAGCGTCCACAGCCAAAAGATTGGTAGAGGTCACTTTGCAAAGGCTCTTGAGGACCATGGAACATCACAGGCTCAGCCACCAAAAGGGACATGATGGAAAATTTGGTATTAAACTCCAAGGCACCCAAGTGCAAAGCAAATGTAAGCAGACGATTTTGCGGTAAGGCATGCCAGTTGGAACGGAGCCATTTCCAATCAAGAAAAGGGCTATGTATATCCACTAGGGTGACCATATTTGGGAAACCAAAAAAGAGGACACCTAGTGTGTGTGGGGGAAGCAGCTTTCTGAGTCCTGCAGAAAGTACGTTATTCCCCCGCCACCTTAAAGAACCCGATTGGAGTGGAGGAGGGGAAAGGATTTCATTCTGCACCACCACCATCCACTCCAATGGGGGCCTTTTCTATAATGTCCACGAATGACCCACTTTCCCCTTTAAGACCTCAATTGGAGCTCGGGGTGGGGGAATGATGTGCCTCAAGGAAGCATGTCATTCCCTCCTGCCATGCTAATGGCAGCCTTAAAGGGGAAGGTGTGTCATTCCAGGACATTCTTGAAAATTATAGAAAATCCCCCCTGACACCATGGAAAGAACAAAAACCAGGACAAATCCGGGGAAATCCTGACAGTTGGTCACCCTAATATCCACTCACTTCTTCCAGGCCTTGATCAGATAACCGGGTATGTTTTCCGGTTGGTTTAAGGAAGGGAAAGATCAGCCAACATGACCCACTCAGGGCTTGACTGCTTCCTGGGCTAACCATTGGTTTCACTTGAGTTCCATGTTCTTATTACTATGATTATTCTCTTATTTCTGCTTTGTGAACCCCTTCCCCCCCCTTCATATGTTTTAATGTGATTTTAGATTGTAAGCCTCTAGGCAGGGTATCGCTGTTTTATTTGTATATTTTGTACAGCACCAAGTACATTGTTGGTGCTATATAAATAAATAAATAAATAATTCCAGCAAAGATTTGGAAAGTCTCTGGGACCAGTAAGGTAATTACCTAGCCTGGTAATCTTCCAATCATCGTTGATCCAGGCTATCATTTTTACACACATCCTGGAACTCTTTTAGGCAACTGAGCTCAGATTCAGCACAGCTCTTCCATAAAGACATCAGTGTTCATGACTTTGCATTCTTCGCCCAAAATTAATTGGTTCATTTCATTTTGCACTTCTATTTGTTTCCATTGTATTCAATTCATTTTGAAGTCTTCGTAGTAAAACTGCTTTGTTAATTGCTCTCCTTCGCTAGAAGGCTCACCTGTGTGGTTTATTAATACTCTCTCGACAACAAAGTGCAAACCGAAAACCATTGGCCAGGAAAATCTATATTAGAGCAAGCAGTTGCCCATGAGCTGAAGTCCTGATGAAAGGTTTCCTCGTTGGCATCGGCCTTCTATGTTGATGTAATACATAACCAGCTTTTCATCAAAGATACAAGGATTTTCAAATCCATGCTCTGCAATGACATGGCACATTATACATGGATCTGTGGCGCATTGTGGCTGAAGCCTCCCACACACACACACTTGGGAAAGGCATGGAACATGAACATGTGGGACAAAGACGTGCAATCAAGCAAACTCTCTGATGTGCTTCCAAGCATCTTCAATATTCACTGGCTCATACTAAAGGGATGATGCTTGAAATCAAAGGAGAACATGTACTATGGTAACAGAGGGCACCAGCGTTTAAAGCTAATTGTCAGGAGTTGCCAGGGCTAAGGATCAGGGACGTTTGAATCTGTGCTACGTTGCACCATGTCAGCTTGGAGTTGCAGACTGAAAGGTTCCTGGAGCTATGATGCCTCCCACCCCCACCAGCTCCAGTGTGGCTCTACCCGCCCAGGTAACCCATTGCTTTTCTACTGGCTCCACCAGGTTGTGCACAGCCCAGCATTACAATGATATTTGTGACCTGTCCTGCTCAGAACGAGGGAGTGCAAGCAGCCACGACCTGCTTGCACTCAGGAGGAAAACCACCATGCCACCAGCTCCAATGGCTGAAGCATGCAGGTACAGGCTTGGAGGGGACCGAGTTGGGTAAGGAAACCTATTCAGAGAAAGAGAGGTGCCTGCAGATGCTGGCCTCCTGAAATACCCAAGAATCAACTTGCATCCATCAGAGGCATGTAGATGTGAGTTCCTGAGTGCTGTGGACTGCTTTGTTTTGACCCTTGCTGGTAAAAATGACCTTCTCCCTTGAAACGGAGGAGGGATTTTACAGAGAGATAAAACGGTCTCTCTGTTCACTGAAAGGTGCTCCCGTACATTTATTTATCTGACACTTTTATATTCTATGTTTCCGCCCTTACCATAAGGAATCTTTTTTTAAAATGCACTTTCAAAGAGCTACGTGGGCGCTTCTGTCTTTTACCAGCTGCCAGACCACCATAGGAAGAGGGCAATATCTGACATTTCTGCACAAAGGAGCAAATTTCGGAGCAAAAGGATGGTTCATTATACTGTCCTTTAAAGGCAATGCTTAGAAAGGCTATTTGATTGGTATGTGTGATATGGGGCTGGGGGTCGGGCAATCAGTCTGCACGCCTCGTCCCTGTTTCAGCCTCACTTGCTGGGATTCGAACCCAGATCGACGCATGAGAGTGCGCGTCCAAAAAGTCACCAAAATTAGAGAGACATTTAACAATTCAGCAGTTGTGCTGGTTGAACCAAAGCCTCAAAGAAATCCTGAATTGGGCTCTCTATCCCCACACCCAAAACGTTTTTTTAAAATATTCTACGCCAACTCATTGCGAGATCCACACCCAGCCTCCTTTCTCAAAGTGGCTTCTGTCGACGTAACGAAAACCTAAAATTTCAAAAGCTTTAAGAGTGGCAAGTGGGCCTCGAAATGCCGACACGCCTCTCTAAGTCAGCAAAGAACAGAGATCTCGTTCGCCTCTTATTCCGCTGGGGCGCTGCGATAAAAGGATTATCTTTTTGTTGGGTTTTCTTTTAGATTAAGCTATTCTTTAGGAGATCAAACTAATTTAAAAAGGGAAAAAAATCCACTTAAGATTCCACCAGGAGGTAAGGAAATTGTTTCGCAAAAGTGGGGTGGGGGGGGAGAGAGAGAATCAAACAACGTACGACGTACATATTGGGACGGAAACTGCAGCAGCAGATCAAGCAGACAATGACTCAAAGGGGACATTGACACGGGCCAGGGCTGAACAAAGCAGGAAGCACCAGGGAGGCTGGGAGGTTGGAGAGAAAGGGTTTAGACCACCACCACCTTCCTCAGCAGGACATTTGGCAGGCCGGATCCTGTTTTGGAGCAGCTGATTACCGGGGGGGGGGGGGGAACACGACCCCAAACCCCTCACAGATGACCTTTCCCGTAAAATCTGTTGCAGCCCGTTTGGCAGAAAGACATGGCGCTCTCTCGCAAATGGCCGTGTGCCTCCTGGAGCTGAGCAGAAACGAAATCCTTGGAACAGTGCAAGAAAATTGAACATATATAGATATATATCGTGTAATTAACACGAATGAGCACTTAACAGAGGCCCGCAATCTCTAATCCATCTCTCTCTGCCTGGCCGGTTCCACCAATGAGCTCCATTGTTACTTTTGATGGTGTGCGCAAGGATGCGGGACGGCGCTCGATCGAAAGGGCGACTTGAGAGCCACCGAGCATCAGGGGGTGCAAAGAGGCAAAACGCAGAGACACAAGCGTAGTCGGGGGGAACCCGCTGGGCCGAAGCGGCTTGAAAGGTGCTCTTTCTCTTTCTAGGTCTTACTTGCAGCGGAACGGGAACACCTAGTTGCGCAAACATGCCAAGCGCCCAAACTGGAGCTTCTACACGGCTGCTCCGTTAACGCTGCCCCACAGCTAATCCCGATTCGAGAAAGCCTTTGGAGGGTCGTTGCAATCCAGGGGACCGGTGGCAAAAGGAGGGCTGGCAAAATGCCAGCATGATTTAGCTTGGCGCTCTTGCTACCAGCGGCCACATTACACCAGTTTTAAAATCTCTTCACTGGCTGACAATTAGTTTCCGAGCAAAGTATAAAGTGTTGGTTATCACCTTTAAAGCCCTACATGGTTTGGGTCCAGGCTACCCGCGAGATTGCCTTCTCCCGTACAACCCGCCCCGCACACTCAGGTCCTCTGGGAAGAATCTACTTCAGTCAACCAAAACTAGGCTGACGGGTATTACCCAGAGGACCTTCTCTTCTGCTGCTCCCAGACTGTGGAATGGCCTGCCGGAGGAGATTCGTCAACTTAATAGTCTACTAGCATTCATGAAAGCTATAAAGACTGATCTCTTTCAGCAGGCCTATCCAGTGGAATTTTAAGATGTTTTTAGAATGTTTTAGGATGTTTTTTAGGATGTTTTAAACAATGTATATTATGTTTTAATTCAGTTTTATGTATTTTATTGCATATTGTTGTTGATCAAAATTTGATCAAAAACTTATTATTATTATTGATCAAAATAATAATATTGACCAGCCTTGATCAAATTATTATTATTATTATTATTATTATTATTATTATTATTATTATTTTTAAACTAAGGGCCAAACCAAACATTCCCTTGATCACGCAGAGGGGTTGAAAAATATGGGGGGATGGGAAGAGTCTGGCTCAGCTCTGTCAAATGTTCACTCGCTGGCAAACCTGGGTTTGCTGCTGTGTAATGTGGGGAATGGCCGGAGCCTTGGAGCTGGCAAAGGAATGCTCACAACCTAGGATATTCAGGGGTCATCTGATGGGAGTATTTTAAGTTGTGCTCTACCGACACTCGGTCTGTAGGTCTGCAAACGGACTCAAACATTGCAACATCCCAATACGTCTTCAGTGACCTCCTTCCAAAGGAAACCACACCTGGGTAAGTGCTGCATCCCTAGACCGTCTCACTGCTCGGAGAAGTGGGGTGAATGCAACAATTTGGAGGGATAGCAGATAACACTCTGCTATGTTGAGGACTGAATTCCCAGATGCAAGGACATGCAAGCAGGACTGAGAAGCAATCCATTTTCCAAATCATTTCAGACTTGCATTATGAAGGAACCCCATTGACTCCATAATTAAGGCTGGGCTGAATTTGCACTTAAAGATGGATTAAAACTTCTTAAAAAAAACCACTTAAATGCTTTAATTCTGTCCCCCACTTTAACCTTCTAATTTAACTTTCCATTACAATTTTCTGGTCAGGGAGTGAAAAACTTTGTCAGTGGGAACATCTGAAGCCGTCGGAGAAATTTCACCAAGGGGTAATATTTTTTTTTATGTTCCTCCAGTTAACATAGCCGTGTTAATGCCGGGATTCCTTTCTTTCACACGCACGCACACACCCAGAGGCAAAACTGCAGCTGAATATTTGATACCTGCAGCCACACAGTTATTTTGTCATGGCCAAAGATTCAAGCTGTTGTCGGGATCAGCATATCAGACAAGGGTATTACTGCTACCACTAGAAGCAAGCTGGGTGTTTTGAAGACCAGGAACACAGGCAGGGCCAGAGCGGCTGGCCAACCAGCGGCTTCATGTGCCTGTCTGTGCTCCAGTCCAATGGAGAAGAACTGTGTGAGTAACCAGATTGAACTATGCATACCATTTTTGGGATTAGCCACCATTGGTTGGATGGATATTCAGACTCATCGTGCAAGAATAAAATCTACCAACACATTACTACCTGGCTTCAGCTGGATTGGGGCTCCAGTGTGTTTTCAAATATCGATTGATCGGTAGATAGATAGATAGATAGATAGATCTCCGAAGGTGGTGGATGTGATGTCTCTTCCTTTTTGTTTTCAAGACAGTGGAATGGCTTGCCGGAGGAGACTCGTTGACTTGACAGTCTATTAGCATCCTATTAGTCTATTAGCATTCAAGAAAGCTATCAAGACTGATCTCTTCCAGCGGGCCTATCCAGGGGAATTTTAGGAAGTTTTTAGAATGTTTTTAGGATGTTTTAACAATGTTTATTATGTTCTTAACTCAGTTTTATGTATTTTATATTTACTATTGTTCCCCGCCTCGATCAAAATGGAGAGTCGGGTAAGAAATAAGAAGAAGAAGAAGAAGAAGAAGGAGGAGGAGGAGGAGGAGGAGGAGGAGGAGGCCTGCTTGCCAGAGGCCTTCTACAGCCATTCCCTCCCGTGGCTGTAGAAGGTTCTAAAGCCAAAGAACACCCTTCCCCATGTAGCTCATAAGCCTCGATCCTAGCTGCAGGTCAAACCAGAGTCCCTCGTTAAGTGATCGATTAACTCATTTTAAAAGGCCCCTGAGAGTGGAGGCTGGTGGCTCTGAGGTCAGTGGGGCAGTGAATCCGCTCCAGGGTTTCAGTCAGAACTCTAAAGGCTATCCAAGGTGCACTGAGTGTACCACTGTGTCCTTTGCGCACAGCCGCCCAGGCGCAAAGCGGGCGGGTGGCAATGAACACACCCAGTTCTCAGTCAATTCCTATGGCTTAAGCAAGAAATGCATTTGGAGGCATCTGAGATTGTAAATCATCAAATGTTCTTGCCTTGCCTAACTAATAAACTCAGCCCAGATGCGATTCTGAAAGATTAATACAAGCCAGTTTGTTTTAATTCCAGAAATTTCCTATAAAGCAAACTTTGGCTCTCCGGAGCCTGGCAGCTACTAAATCCAGTTTCCTGCATAAATTTCAGCTTTAATTGAATTGTCACGGTCTGTACCTTTTGCATTTAATTGCCATTTGACCCCCAATGTTGACAATTTTTTCTTTATATACATATTTATATATATACCCGCCAATGGAGAACACTTTGTGCAACTAATAAAATGGACCCTTGTCCATGAGAGCTTGTGCCTCATGAATTTGTTAGTTGTTGATCCGCCGCAAGACTCTTTGCTGTTTTTTTGCGTGTAATTAGGAATATGAAAACAGACTCCATCATTGTTATGCTCAAGTCCTGCTCTATTAGGAATATATTTTTATATCAAGGTCCAAAAAAACATGTAAAGGAGATGAGCCCCGTGTCCAGCCAGAGCAGGTATTAATAAATATAGGTTAGCTAGTTCTTAGTAACCAGAGGACCTTTAGGGTAAAGATGAGGGATTCAGACTTCTGGGGCAGATACACATCCTGACTTAAAACCCTCTTATAGCAGCTTAGACACTGTTTAAGGCTCAGCTGATTACAGTTACACAGTGTGTCAAAGAGCTGTGAAACACACAATGTTTTAGTGAGTCTTTGAAGTTCTTTCTAATCAAAGCATTACAGGATTGCACAGTGACAGCAAAAGGCCATTGGTACTTTGCTCTTCGAGATTCATTACAAAGCCAGTCTTTCCAAATTGAAAAGAATATATATCCATATTGTTCAATTTCCTATATTGGACAAAGGAAGAGCAAAATAGCAGATCTGGACAAGCGGTGGGGTGCAACGGGTAACAGCTACAATAACTCTGGGTGGCTATCCTAAGTAGTGGTCAACAAGCCACCCTGTCCTGGGTTCATGCAGCACACTAACCCACGGTTCAAAAACAACCCACATTCAACTCCTGAGTGTGGGTTAGTGTGTTGTTTGAACAGCCCCACTGTAAAGCTATGCTCAGGGTCAGTTTGGGATTTGCAATTGTTTGGGACGAGGAATTCTGTGCGCTCCGAGTCAGATTTAGGACCAGTCAAGGCAATCAGGAATGGTAGGGGAAATGATCAGGGAGCTTAATTTATGTGCATCATCAGGGATGCCGAATGAACTATATAAGAGAGAGAGAGAGAGAGAGAGAGAGAGAGAGAGAGAGAGGGGGGGGGGGGGGGAGAGAAGCCTCAATCCCTATTGCTTCCCCTTCAGGCTTACACAATAAATATGCAAGTTAATGCATATTATTAATGTGTGCCGATGCCTCAAAGAAGTTTCCTTGCTCTGTTAATTTTGCCCTCTTTAAATGCTACTGGTTCATACTGGTGCTCCAACCCCGATAAGAAGTCAGGCTCAGTGATCTGGATTAAAATTTTATTTCAATCTTTCTGGCTTCAAGCCTTTCAGTAGCTCCTTAAACAAATGCGAATCAAATGCCGGGCTGTGCGCTAGCTGTTAATTTAACAGGCCTCGGGAAAAAAGCTGTTGATTTTATTACACCAGGAACTATTCAAGCTGGACACTAATAAAGATTTTATTTTGCAGAAGTAGTGCCAGACACATCGCAAGTAACATTTCTCCCTCCCACACAACAGCCCTGCCTATTCTAAAAATATCAGCCTTTCCCGACATGTCTCAAGGAATTGCTATCAGATCAAAATCAGGCAAATGCACTAGCAGTTAAAAACTGTATGTTTTTAACGATGACGTGATCTTTTGAAATGGTCGGAAGACTTATTCGATAAAGTTTCATTCATTCAGTAGGAAGAAAGGGGCATGGGACGGTGTGTGTGTGTGAGATTTGTGAAGCAACACTTTTTAAGATGGAACAACCAGCATTCCGAAAAACCTGCAAGTTCCAAACAGTAAACACACTGGCCCCGTTCAGACAACACGTGCTAATCCATGCTGCTTAACCACAAAACGGTTAATGGAATGCATTGAGGTTAATGCATTCCGTTAATCATTTGTGGTTAAGCAGCATGGTTTAGCGTGTTGTCTGAACGGGGCCAGTCTATGGTTTCGGAATCTCAAAAATGGGTTCTCAGGCTACAGCGTCTTGACCTCCTCTCCTAACAGCTCTCTGCTTTCACCTCAGACCCTATAAAGCAGCGTTCTCCAACCTGCCAGAGCAATTGGTTTGCAACTCCCATCATCCTCATTAAGCGCTGGAGATGATGGGAGTTGTGGTTCAACACATCTGGATAGCAGTGGATTGGGGAGGAGGCCTCAGAACCTGCTTGCCGGCCCAAGCAACTTGTTCCTGGTGCAAGGGCACTGGCTTAGCTCCGGCTCCCTTTTCCTGAGAGTTACCTTGGATCTTGACCTCTGCTTGGGATTTACAAACCTTCCTCCAGCCTCCTTGGGATCCATGTTTGCCTGCTGCTGATGAACCTGACACCTGGTGTCAAAAGGAGTATAACATAGGTGCCAGGCGAACCTGTTTAGGGAGCATATTCCACAGCTGGAGTGCCACAGCAGAGAAGGCCCTCCTCCTAGTAGCCATCTGCCTCACATCCTTTAGTAGGGGCTCATGGAGAAGGACCCCTGAGGATGATCTTAGGGTCTGGGCAGGTACATGTGGGAGGAGGCGTTCCTTCAGATAACCTGGCCCCAAGCTGTTTAGGGCTTTAAATGTTAATACCAACACTTTGAATCAGGCCCGGAACTGGACTGGCAGCCAACAAAGCTGGAAAAGGACTGGTGTGATGTGGTCTCATTGGCCAGTCCCTGCTAATAAACGTGCTGCCCTGTTTTGTACCAGCGGAAGTTTCTGGACCGTTTTCAAAGCCAGCACCATGTATATGAGTCCGTCGCTTATTTAGCAATTGGTCCTTAGAACTAGGAGGCAATCAGAGTTGGATTTTAAGGAAATGAGGAACTTCAAATGTGGTGTTGACAGCGGGGGTGGGGGGCAGGGGGAGAAAGCTAAATACGCATAGCCTCTGTATACATCATTGAGCTGCTTGTACATTACAGTCACTTACATAAATGAAAGAAATATGTATAACCAACTAAGACCTTTAATGGACCAGCAACGGTAATAGACTATATCTGCCAAAAGGCCGATAATTGTAATATATTACGTTCCACAAAATCATCTGCGTCTAAAACCCTGGTGGAGTCTTTAGATGAGAACTGGCACCGCATTTAATTAAAAAAAGGAGACAGAGAGCCATAAAGCAGGGATGTGCCCACCCTGTGTGTATGCTAGCAGAGGTTTCCAAAAACGTCGTCCACATCTTTCAACATGGAGAGCACATCTATTCTGTCTAGAGGAATCCTCCGGGGTGTATTGTGAAGGGCTTTTGTGTGTGTGTGTGTCTGAGATCTAGTTAACTGGAGGCATACACCCTTGTTCACATGCTGGGAGGCTAGCGTGAATCCTTTCCTTATCACTTATGTTCAAGCAAGTAACGGGAAGTCGTAGCACCTGAGGGACATGGAAGGCCTGGTGTAAGGGCTGGGACGGCCACAGAAGAGATTGGGAGCCCAGCTGTTGGTCTGTGCTCACACCATGCGCTACTGGAACCACATCTGTTTCCAAGGCAAATCATGAAGACAAATCATGAAGACTTCATTTAGTCAACTGCCCTGCCCTGGCACGGAGTGGCAGATGGATCATTGTCTCACTAAGGGAACACCATCCCATCACCCAGTCATTCAAAACATTCTGTGGGACATCTGGTAAGCCTCAGGTTTGCCGTTCTGGTGTTCTGCATGCTTTTCACCCATGAGAAGTGGCCCACGCACAATGCACATCTGTACAGTTCCTGTGATTCCATCAACAACCCAATGCTATTTGAGATCAGAGAGAATACTCAGTAATCTGCAGATCCAAGACGCTACATTCATAAAAAAGACGAGACCTACCGATAGGAGGGCAAGGTGACAGATTTGGGAGTGCCGTTAAAAGGTACTCCCAAATATTGTAAATTACTGATTCTATTTTTGTCATCTACAGTGGAACTATGTGCATATTCTGTGGACCCTCTCTCTCTCTCTCTCTCTCTCTCACACACACACACACAGAGTTTGGGGTATTCTACCACCTGCCTCAACACATACACAAAATTGTTTAAAAGGGTGCAAGAATCACTCTCTCTCCTCCAGTCATGCTATATTGACTCCCTGATATAGCACAGAGTTTTTCTTAGACTATTTGTATTTTGTTCTTGTTCAAAAAAATAATAATCCAGCAATGCTACAACCCATTCCTCATTGCCGGGCAAGAAGGACGCCAGAAATCCCACTTTTGAGGGCAGAACATGATGGACAATGAGACACTGGAGAAGAAAATCTTTCAAAACAGGGAAATAAGCGGGACAGGGCTTTTTTTTTTATCCCATAACCTGATCAGCAGCTAGACAATGGGGTGTGTGGGTGTGTTTGCTTGTGGCTGGATGTACTATACCATCTTTGATATTCTGCTGCTACACGCGTCCTCCTCCTCCGCACACAAACCCAGCCCCCGGTCTCTCTCCTTTGCAACAAGTCAAAGGCCAAAGTTTTCATCTACCTGCAGCACAATACATGACTAAAAGAAGGGTGCTCAAATCAAAAGCATTACCAAAGGGAGTCTGGGAACCGCACAGTCTAAAAGAAAGGTGAACAAGATGTAGCTCGGAGGGACACCCTGCCTCTGTGGGAAGAAGAAGCACTTGTTCCAGGCTTTAGAGGAACGCAACTAGCATTTTTTTATTATTATTTTTTACAGCTTCCACTTTTGAACGTCGATCTCTTGGAGCGGCAACGAAAATTAAATGCCACCAGCTGCATAAATTGAAACTCGCCCTAAAGTTTATGGGTGAGCGATGGAAATTTGCAAGGTGCCAAAGGACTTGTTTCTTCTAATTGCATTGAACCAGCTCCACAAATCGCGCAACTGAGATAAACACAAACGTTTCCTGCTTTTTAGACGTTTCGAGTTAATGACAGACGCACAAACACCCACAGCTTGTTACAGGCCAGCAGAGCGCAGACGTGGGAAGAGTTCTGGCCGGGAGCACGAGGAGAAAGCGTTCAAATCCCTGCTCAGCCGCAAATTGCGTTGGCTTCGGACAAGCTGCCTGCTCACTCCCAGGCTCAGCCGCAGCTCCCCACTTGGAAAACGTTAAAATATTTATATGAATGATCTGTCTCGTACACTGTAGAGCAGAATGCAACGAGAACAGGGTTGTTTTCCACTCCTTTTGGAAATTAAAAATATTGCAAACAAACAAAACCATGAAAGTGGTGCATTATATATTGCAAACTGAATAGATGGGAAAAGTAGTAAGAAGAAGAATGGTGCACACACGTCTCGGTTGGACAGAACTCTAAACCATGGTTTAACATTCCAAGAAGAAGCCGCAGGAAGTATCGGGTTCACACGCTCCTCTGGTGCAGCTGCAAGGAATTTGAAAGCATTTACTTCTGTTTTAGTTTAAATGCAGCTTGTCATGACATCAGAAACCAGTCCAACGGTCATTATGGCTTCCGAGGCAGTGGTGTGAAGCTGGCTTGTTTCAACAAACCACAGTTACCAATAACCACACAAGACGCTAAACTGAGATTCACCTAAAACGAAAGCATCCCATCTGGAGAAGCTGGGGATCGAACCTTCGGCATGCAAAGCAGGCGCTGCGCCATTGAGCTATTGCCCCTCCAATTTGGGTTGGTAGTTTCACCGACTTTACAAGAACTATTTTCTTTGTGGGCATGTTCGGCTGTCAGCTACACGGTGACTTTTACCATTACCTTCCTAACCCAGCTCTAATCTGGATGGGACATCAGGGGGTTAGTGGGAGTGTGTGAGTGTGTGTGTGGCACATTTCAAACCAGAGCTTCCCAAAGGATGGTTGTGCAAACCCCCACACAGCTACCTATCTCTCTTCCTATGCTTCATGCCTGGCACTATGCTTTGCCCTGTGGAGAGATGATGCCAGTTTCCGCCCAAGAATCAGTTGTGTTCAAGTGAGGGATTGGTGGGAATGAACAAGACAAGACTGACCTCCCCCATCCCAATGACCCATCCCCATCCTATTTACTCTTGGCAGCCTGGTACTACGGCTTGGTTCCACCAGCCAACACCAAGATGACATGGGGTGATGAGGTCAGCTTGTTGCAATTCATTTTAGATGAAATCACCTCATGGCTTTAGGCCAGAATCCAATGAACCTTTAGAACCAAGAGAAGAGGGCACCCTGGCTCCAAAATGCCTTCCACGGTGTGCAATCCCCACCCCCAACCCCCCGTGGCATGTAACCAGGACAAGGACACAGCAACGAAGACCGTCAGCACGCATGCCTCGCGTTGGCTATCTGGTGCGACAAAACAGCTGTACTTCTGGCAGGAAAGCAAGCTACCGGAGCAAAATGATGACTTTAATATCTACACCCCAACTTGAAACCATATGATCAAGCTGGCAGTTGTGTTCGCCCCTTTGGAAAGAATATGAGTGTTTCTATTGCTTATTATTTGTGACAGCAATGTCCACCGAGTGCCTGCCTGCCTGCCTTCTCTGACCCTGAGTTTATTGTTTACAAAGAGAAAGAGAGAGAGAGGGAGAGAGAGAGAAAGCAGATGAACACACAAAGGGATGGCCGCTGAAGGAAGACAGCAACGGCCCAGTAGTTACTCAAGAAGACAACATCCGAGTTTCGACGAATAAATATTTATAAATTTCCTTAAGTAAGTGAGCCATAAAATGGGAGTTGAAGAAGGAGAGTGTTGTGAATCAACAACGTAATGCCATCACAAACAATCCACGGGGCGGCGGGGGTGGAGGTGGGCAGATATTTGAGATTAACCCATTCTTTGGGAAGGATAAATGGGACTCAGTGCCTATTGTCTACAGTCCAAGCGTTGCTCGCTTGCCAAAAAGCTCCTCCAGCAAGCTAGCTCAGTAAATAACGGAAATAACCATCCAAGACGGTAGCATCATGGCCCTGTTTACCAAAGGAAATAGTCAATGAAATAATCCCCTGGCTAACATTTGCTATTTGTTTGAATTCTTCGGTAAAGTGAATTCATGCAGAACCCCGGTTGAATGGTACCTGTTTCGATTGCCAGGATGTAGCTTTCAAGAACAAAACGTGCTGGGTGTCAGGGAAGGAGCAGAAAAGGAGGAAAAATGCACAGCCCTCAGCTCTTTAATACCCAGAGCGTATCTGACCTTTGTCATGGGGGTGCTGCCAAAATCAGCCACCCTGTGGTGTGGATCAGACGGAAGAGTCCAAACCAGGGCTTATCTCTTTCAAACTTTTCCAATATTCAGAGAAAGATACAAGGGCAAGATTCACCACTTACGGGCAGGAAGCTCTCAATTTGACGGCTCCGTTCCATCTGCAAATATTTCCATGGGCTACTGCTAAGACAAGCATGATCTATCGATGGGATGGGAGGCAGTGTGGCTGTGCACACCCAGGAGGGCGCTTTTGCACTCACGCCCTGCTTTGTGGCTTCTGCCAGTCATCTCGTTAGCCACTGGGTGAACAGAATGGTGGACTAGACGAACCCTTGATCCGGCAGGGCTTGTCTTCTGTTCTTATAACCCTGGGGAGGCTGTTTCAAGCCGCATCCCAGAACTACAGTGACAAGCAATCCATCCATCCTTCTATCCATACAATAAGGTGCGGCTGTTGTACACACCAAAAACACACGAAGGCTGCAGTTGATAATAACCAATTATAAGGAATGCCAACAGGCGCACAACTGCATAACAGTTTTAACAATTAAATCAGACAGTAATGGTATAAAGAGTCAAAATAATGACTTCTACTTTATATAATTATATCAATTAGAACAATTTAAACATACAAATTTGTAAAGATGACAAAACATGAAGCAAATAGTTGCTTTTTTATGATACCTTAACAATAAATTTATAACAGCAGACTGAATATTATTGATGTACTAAATTATTAATTATTATAACAGGATTCCGGTTATCTTTCCCGTTTTGTCATTTCAGACTTCCTCGGACGTACAATCTTTCAAGTCGTCACATGCCATCAAGAGCCGTGGGGGTGTAGATGGACTGTTTGTTCACCGCTTGGAAGCTAATGAATTTTCAGCCAGGGCATAAGAAAGAATTCCCTGTCTGTAAACTGGAAGTTATTTAGGGAGCATTGTCTTCTGTCTACACCCCGACGGCTCTTGATAGCATGCGGCGACTTGAAAGATTGTATGTCCGAGGAAGTCTGAAATGACGAAACGGGAAAGATAACCGGAATCCTGTTATAATAATTAACAATTTAGTACATCAATAATATTCAGTCTGCTGTTATAAATTTATTGTTAAGGTATCATAAAAAAGCAACTATTTGCTTCATGTTTTGTCATCTTTACAAATTTGTATGTTTAAATTGTTCTAATTGATATAATTATATAAAATATAAGTCATTATTTTGAATCTTTATACCATTACCGTCTGATTTAATTGTTAAAACTGTTATGCAGTTGTGTTCCTGTTGGCATTCCTTATAATTTGTTGTACACACACACCTGTGGATGCAGGACAAGACCACCATGCTCTGGCACCCATCCCAAACTGTAGAAGAGGATACCTAACAGTAGGTTCCTTGCCCGGAACTTTTTTCTCTTGGCTTGCTCAAGTTTAGCAACCAACCATTAGCGAACCATTTCAAATTCAGTCAAAATAAAAAGAGAGTGGAAGAAGCCAACCCAAAACCTTCAAGTGAACCCCCAAATAGCTTCTTTCCTGAAAGTCCCCTCAAATTCCACAGGTGCAGAGAAATATGAAATTCACCGGGAATGCTGGGCTTGCTGTTATCCTCTCAGCAACTACATTGAGGACCACGTGAACTACCAGAAACAGTCGGGAGGTAATACAGGTCATGTTTACGCTGTTGCGTGACGTCCTTGCATATGTTCACGGGCAAGGGTGAGGTATGTGTGGAATAAACTCACCTTAAAGATCAAGCAGTCTTCTCTGTGCTCAGCATAGACCGAGGAGAGCCGGTACTGGTTCTCTGTAGTCATGTCAATCTGGTAGCCGGTCAACTTATAGCACACTTTGCGGAACTCCTGGATCTTGGTTCGGAAAACTTCTTTCAAGCGCTGGTTTTTCAGTTCGGCGCTCTCCAGTTGCTTTTTCAGTTCTGCAAATGAGAGGGGGTAAAGCTATTTTTTTTTTGCTGTTGTTATGGATTAAAAATCATACCCTGGACTCTCCCTTCCCCACACGCCAGCCTGCCCACTTTTCTCCCTCTCCGACTTCTCTTACGAGGTCACAGTTGCAACCTCCTACGAGCTTCTCTTAGGGGGAGAGGGAGAATCCACCACCGGATCTCCTCTTCCGCGCTCCCGTCCTCAGCACGATCAGGTCCGCTGGTTATACCTGCCTAGTTCCTGCCTTCGCTCACACCGGTTCTTCTGCACCGTTCCATCTTCTTCCTCCTCCTTTTCAGCAATCATGGTGTAACTGCACCCATCACTGAGCCTAACTGCTTATATCGATAAGCCTTCTTTCTTCCCACCCTCCTTGCCTACAGGTGTCCTATACCCCCCCCCCCCCCGAGAAGACTGAGGCCTTAGCTAGACCTAAGGATGATCCCAGGCAAATGGAGGGGTCGTCCCTGCCTGTTCCCGGGATCCCCTGTGTGTCATTTGGATGCGCAGGGATGATCCCAGGACGATCCTGGGATACAGGTCTGGTCTAGCCAAGGCCTTAGAAACAGATTTCTTACTGGCCTGCATTCAGACAATTGTATCTCAGCTGTATAACCTGAGATACAAATGATCCTTTTGCCCACGCAGGCAGAGCCATTGTGGCATGCTTCGATAAGCCAGGATGTCTCCAGTTAACCAGTTTCCTGTTTTCCCTAAACCAGGAATCCATGATTACTGGCTTTAAGGGGATTTATTTAGGAAACAGATCCCAGAGAGAACCAAAGTGGGGATTTCAGGATTGTACCAGGCCAAACAAGCTGAGATGGTCCCAAATGTTGACTGGACTGCAGGTGGCTACAACTTGTTTCTGATCCTTTCCGATACGAATTCCGCAACTTCCTGCCGCCTTAGCCCAGTATTTAGTGAACTTCTACATTATTTGATTAGCCTGGGAAGCCACAACGTTAGCTAGTGCTGCAATACACAGAAGTAAAGTTGGTGGTGGTGGTGAGGGGGTTGGGGTAGACAACCACTTGTGTGTGTTATTAATATTTTGCAAAATGCAAAAGAACAAAATCCAACCCTGAAGAGCCTCATCCTCTCTCTCTCTCTCTCTCTCTCTCTCTGCACTGGCAGATTTCCAGTAAAGAACACAGAGCAGGCTGCCACTCAATCGGCCTTTTTATTGCTGCTAAGGCTGCTGCCAGCGTTGTGAATCCTTCAAGAGGATACACAACAGTTACCATGAATCTTTCACCCAAGGTGCTTTCTGAGTAATTAAACCACAATTTATCCCCCCCATTAATTACAGAGACGGGCTTGAGTTAAATACACGTTGGAGATGCCATCTAAGTCAGCTTGTTTTATCAACACAGCAGTCCAGGGTGAGCAAAGAGACATCCGTTTCCGTAACAAACTGGTAGAGACGCTCTCCGTAACCTCCTGCTCCTCCCGCCTCCCCGATTCGGGCCAAAAGGATGCAGGAAGAGACGGCAAAGGCGATGCGTGTGAAAGATGAACCTCTGTAAGCATCCAAGGTCTGATTTGAACTTCATATGAAACAAGTTCCACTTTATATCAGCACTGGCGATAGTGTTGTTTACAGCACTGCTGTTGGTATTGTTCTTAGCATTGCAATCATTTGTTTTTATTCTTATTTATGAGAATATAAGTCTGCCCACCCCGGCAGTACGGTAGAAACACTAGCAGATTGTGCCAAAAGGCTTCATGGGGAAAGTGTGTTTGAGGAAGGATTTGAAGTAAGTCAAACAGGTAGCAGCAAAAGCTCTGAAGTCATAAGTATTAAGCATAGAATCACAGAATCCTACAATAGTAGAGTTGGAAGGGGCCTAGAAGGCCATCAAGTCCAACCCCTTGCTCAATGCAGAAATCCACCCTGAAGCATCCCTGACAGATGGTTGTCCACTTGCTTCTTGAAGGCCTCTAGTGTGGGAGAGCCCACAACCTCCCTAGGTCATTGGTTCCATTGTTGTACTCCTCGAACATTCAGGAAGTTGTTCCTGATCATAGAATCATAGAATAGTAGAATTGGAAGGGGACTCTAAGGCCATCGAGTCCCACCCCCTCTTAAATGCAGGAATCCACCTCAAAGCATCCCTGACAGGTGATTGTCCAGCTGCCTCTTGAAGGCCTCTAGTGTGGGAGAGCCCACAACCTCCCTAGGTAACTGGTTCCATTGTCATACTGCTCTAACAGTCAGGAAGTTTTTCCTGATGTCCAGCCGGAATCTGGCTTCCTTTAACTTGAGCCCGTTATTCCATATCCTGCACTCTGGGAGGATGGAGAAGAGATCCTGGCCCTCCTCTGTGTGACAACCTGTCAAGTCCTTGAAGAGTGCTATCCTGTCTCCCCTCAGTCTTCTCTTCTCCAGGCTAAACAGGCCCAGCATGACCCACTGCTGCTCAATGGCAAGTTCAAACGATCTGGGAAACCCTGCCTTCAGGGCACCTCATGAACCTGTGTGAAACCGGATTGTGCTGCTCAAGCCATTACAGGCACGGAATCACACGCCGGCTAATAGCCTCAGCCCGTCCCTTGTAAATGGTCACAACATTGCTCTCTTCTTCCCCCTCCAGTCACTTGGGACCCCGCCGTGGCGAGCGTGCGTTTTGATACAACGCTCCCAACCACAGACAGATCTTGGCCAAATCCACACAGATCTTGGCCAAATCTATCACTATTTGAGACAAGCCAGTCCCTTTTCCTGGCTGGCTTGAGCACCTTGATTAATTGAGTAATCAGCTACTGAAATCAGGAGGTTAATTGGCAGCTCTGACCTCAATATTCTGTCGAATTCTGCATTCATCTAGGTCATCCCTAAACCAGAACTATTCGGATGAAAATCTCCACAGACGAAAGCGAAAAACAAAACCCATTGTCCGTGATTCAATGGTGAGCAATATTTCACCACCGTCGGAGACTGCATGGGTTTTAATACATCCCAGACGACCATTTGGGATAAAATAAAAAATGGTAATAAATGCAATCCAGGGGGAATCTACACCATTGTACCTATAACGGTACATAGGGCTTTGATTGCGTCACTGGTCACATGACTCGTTAGTGGTAACGTTTTATAGGTGAATTATGTTCCATTTTACCTTACTGTTATAACCCTTCTGCACCGTTGTTAGCTTTCAATGTGCAGTCTTCTATCGTTGTATTCCCTGTTGCATTGTAAATGCAATGGCACGTGATCCTCCACTCTCCTTCCTGTTTGGGACAACTTCCTGGTTGGGACAGCTTCCTCTCTGTGCCATCATCCAACCAAAATCACCAAAAATGGAAGTGAGAGGATCATAGAAGAGACAGTCTGGGCACTGGGAGGATCATAGAAAGGACGGAATCTTGCTCTGTTGTCTAGATTGAACTAGCAGCAAACAATAAGATTCTTAAAGGGAGTTTTAGGTGGAGCTGCCCTCAAAGATGGTCCAGAAATTTCAATTGTTCCAAAATTCTGCTTGGCTTGCGACAGGTATGGACCAAAGGGAGGATATTGTACTTAGAATCATGGAATCATAGAATAGTCAAGTTGGAAGAGGCCTATAAGGCCATCAAGTCCAATCCTCTGCTCAGTGCAGGAATCCAGCCTAAAGCATCCCTGACAGATGGTTGTCCAGCTGCCTCTTGAAGGCCTCTAGTGTGGGAGACTAGAGGAAGTCATTGGTTACATTGTCATCCTGCTCTAACAGTGAGGAAGTTTTTCCTGATGTCCAGCCGGAATCTGGCTTCCTGTAACTTGAGCCCATTATTCCGTGTCCTGCACTCTTGGATGATCAAGAACATCATCTTGTTCTATTTCAGTTATTTCCTTCATTCATATCCAATCTTTCCTCCAGGGAGCCCAGTCCATTCTCCCCACATTCTATCCTTAAAACAATCCAGTGCGCTAGATTAAGTTGAGGGAGAGTGACTGGTCAAAGGTCCCCCAGTGATCTTTGTGGCTGAACAGGGGTTTGAATTTGCTTCTCACCAACCCTAGGTTGACATTCCCATCATTCTATCATGTAGGTTCTCAATTGCGCTGGTGGGTGTCTGCAGGCCCCATTGAAGGTGCAGGTTTTGATGGATGAAGCTCTACATGATCTTGGCTTGAAGTTATCTCAGGACACACCCTCTCACACATGACAGTCTCCCTCCCACCCCACCTCCTTCCAGTTCTTCTCAAGAAGATCTTGCTCAGGGAACCAACATCTGGGGATGCAAGATCAGCATCCACAAAGAGAAGGGCCTTCTCAGAAGTGCCCCGACATTGTGGAAGACTTTACTCCAGGCCTCAACTTTTATCTCCATTTCGAGGCAAGTCGACACATTGAACTGAGACAATACTACTGATGACTGTTCTGTTCTGGTTTTCTTAGTTTTGGGCTGTTTTGGGCTGTTGTTGTTTTTAAACTGTGTTCTGATCATATTCTTAGTCAAAAGCATTACTTAACAAAGAAATAAACCTTAGCGTGTTAGACACAGAAGATATTTATGCAGTAAGAAATCTCCATCTGTCACAAAATCGTTCGATTTGGACGTATTTTGCTCTCTCTATGTAATTATGGCAGTGTTCCCCTGGGCACGTTATATTTCAAACCACAGAGGAATGCATCTTATGGGGAGAAGATGTTTTGGTTCTTTGCCTTTTGACTGATACTCCGGAGTGAAATAAAATCCAGAAATTGTTTCCCTGCCAAACGTAATGCAAAGTATTCCAAATAACACACAGAGGATCCCGGGAGCAGGCAGGGACGAAAGATGTGCTTTCTGAAATAGCAAAGGCAGCCATTGGAAAGATCCAATGAGTGGGCATCCACTCATTTTTGTCAGCACCAAGGTATATTTGAAAAGTGAGGTGACGTTGGCAACGGAGTGTCTGTCGCCCACTCGTGGCATCCTAGAACCCCACTGCTTTTGGAAATTATTTTCAGGAGACTTCCTTTAAATGGAATCTTCCCATTTCAAGATTCCAAAACAGAGTTCGAAAACTGAAATTCCCATGCTTGGAACACATTTATGATAAATGGGATGATGGCGTTGCGTTTCCCTTTTGCCATGCCGGCAGAGGTGCAAGTGTACTTTGTTGAACTCTTTGCCAGGGTAAATAACAATCAGTCAACAAAAAGGCAAATGTGTCTGGTTGGAACTCCACTTTTTTTTTTTTGCTATTTCAATTATATTTGGTGTTCCGTTTAGACATACAATAAGCTGCTTTCAAGTGAAATCTGGATGCAATACAAACGTATTAAAACGAAGTCTGTGCATGTAATGTCTTAAAACTGAACCCCTGGCCCTCTTGCTGTGCCAAATGAGATGTCGCACAGAGACATGTGAAAAGCTTCCAAACGTCTTGCTGGGTGGACAGGGGAAGTGGGGCAGAGGCTGCTTGACCCTTTCTGTTTATTTAAAAACAGGGCCCATGTGTGCCTGCACATGCACTGCTTTTCTCTCTGTGGGGTGAAAGGTATTTCTTGTCCTGGGTAAGTGAGAGAGCAGCTTGGGAGAGGCCATTTTGGCAGGGACGGGCAGGGTAAAGCAGAGATTTTGGCTGGGAGTCAAAGGATAAAGCACTGCTCTTCCAAATAAATAAATAAATAACCCAAATAAATAAATAAATAAATAAACGCAGGAGACACTCTACGCATCTCCTGTATATCATCTATTTTGGCTTTTAACCATGTTCAGTTATGTTTTCTATGTTAGGAGCTAGGGAGATAATATCTACTCTTTGAGGTCAAGCAGTATGAATACGGCAAGTACAATATGTACAACCTTTATGAATATGGGCTTGTTCCTGGACATACTAGCCTGGAAAGCTCACCGTCCATCTAAATCACCGTGTTTCAAAACACCGGGATGTAAATCAATCACCCATGGCTGGAAAAAAGCAATTTCTGTGGGACAGAGAAAGCATAACAGGCTCAACGCTATTGGTCTTGGACAGAGAGAGTCGAGAATGGAAGAAGGGATCATTAATAGCACCAACTCCACTTCGTTTCTGATTTCTCATATATTTTTTGCCAGAGAAATATACCATTGGGATTGTATTTAGGTGTCAGAGGACACACTGGCCTGGCTCCATGGAACTGTTTTGACTTTTCTTTGGTTGTTCAGCTGACATCCCACCACCGCCAACCCAAACGCCATGGATTACAAACTGGTTCTGGAACTCTGCTTTGTTTCAAAAAGCGATTCGTGATGCGGCTTCGGGCGCCCAGAACTAGCTTCGCAGTTTAGATTCCGGCCTGTGTCTTCAGGCAAGCTGTAGAGAACCGGGTTGGAGGCAACGGGGGCTCGGGGTGAAACCAAACTCTGTTGGTTTGTTGAGCAATCAAAATATCCAAACCATTAACTTTCTCTTTGTAATACCCGTCCCTCATTCTTTGTCACACTGCCGTCACGCCAACCCACCCTCCCAAACACACTTACATGAACACTAATGAATAATTGACTCTATTTTTGAATAAAGTATGGGGTGGGCCTTTTCTGTGCTCTAATGAAAATGTCACTGCTTTCAAAACAGGACTTTAGCTAGCGAACCCTCTGGCGAGGCCTAGATCTGATGACGGCCTGGCCAATAAGCACGCTGCCGGTCTCTGCAAAAGGAGGAGCAGGGCCCACTCTGACCCGATAACAAGGTCGCTCCAGACCAGCCTCTCTCCCGCAATTCTGATCTGGACACTGCTCCTTAGCCGTGTTAGTTTTCCTATCTTAAGAGCATGCTGGTTACCAGCAAAATGGCTAGAAAATCCAGACCCGGGGGATCCAGCCTTATTATGTAAAACAAACAACATTCAAGCCCTTTTGCTAGTATAAATAAATGATGACGACAACAACAGTTTTGACCCGCAACAAAAGTTTGCAGTGTGGGCAGCTCCTGTTCACTGCCTTACACAGTCAGCGATGCCCTCCTTCATGATACTCCATTCCGTGGCCTTTCCCGTTTTGTTTTCCAGGCTCCCCTCGCCCAGTTAGTCAGCATTCTGGGGCTGCTAAGTCCTCTCAGTCCTCACTGGGAAGTTTTGGGGATTCCCCTGGTTAACGTTTAGTTTCCAAAGACTGTTCTGTGTTTCTGCAAACCCCGCGGGTCTCAAGGGATGGCACATGGGTGGTGCCATTCCGGGCTACATAAGCAATGGGCAGTCAAAGCCCAAACACCGGAAACAGAGGAAACAATTCCATCCTGTTGCCACATTCCTTTAGGCCCACGCAACGTTTTCCCACTGCTTGACACCGCCATCGACTAGCAAAAGAGAGGAGCCATTCATGCACAAGTCTTCCCTAAAGCACATCAGGGCTCCGGCCTTAAAATGGTATTACGTTAACCTAGTCACAAGGTTAATGTTTTTCAGCTTCCAGTTTTTCAGCTCTCCTGCCCTAAATCCGCAATTGCATTTTAAATCTCTGCACTGCTGCTAATTTTTACTGTAGTTGCACTTTGATACTGCAGTTTTAAGTCATTGTACTTAACATTGCATTTATGCTGCATTTTGTGGCTTTAATTCTTGTGAACTGCCCAGAGAGCTTTGGTGATTGAGTGGTAAATAAATAAATAAATGTCATTGCTGTTCTATGACTATCTTTTAATGTTCTGGCATGATAGAATCCACCATTTCACAGCATGTAAGAGCCTCCCCATAGGACTGCATCAGGCCAAGGGTCCACACTCTGATCACCCACAGAGTTCAAACCAATGTCCCCATGGACCCTGCCACAGCCCACATGCTAGGGCCAACCCACAGGGGCATCCATCAGAACTGTACTGCCTTGTAAAGAAGATTCCTTTTAAGTATGTCGGCTGGAGGCCACTGATAGACCTAGGCCACAGCTAGACCTAAGGTTTATCCTGGGATCATCCAGGGTTCGCCCCTGCCTGAGCACTGGATCTCCTGTGTGTCACCTAGGTGAACAGGTTTGACCCCAGGACGATCCAGGGATAAACCTTAGGTCTAGCTATGGCCCCATTCTCCAGTTATTTGTTGGAAAAGGAAGTTGCCGGCCTGCTACCCTAAGATCACCATGTCGACATTACCATTATATTCCATAAAACACGTTTGCCTCTTCTACCTAGCGTGGCTTGCACAGGTTCCTGCATGTCTGCAGCGATCATTCTACGTGGTGGTCCGATAATATCCCACCCACCCATTCCATTCTTTTCAAGACTCCGGAAATCTGAATTATTTCCTGATGCTGCCCTTTGTGCTGAAGAGACACTTTCCCTGCTTAAGCCTTGAGTTGAAAGCTCATTTCCATGCTTAGTTTACGGCACAAAGAGTTTTGCAATACTGTACGAAGGACACCGTATAAAAATAAATGGCATTATATTAAGTAAAGGCTAACAGGAAGAGGAGCAGGGCGCCTTCGGATCGACACACTTTTATGATCTCCATTCCAAAGAGATAAAATCCACATGTTCTGTTTTATGACGCTCTTTTTGAACCAGGGCGGAGTATTGGCAGAACAGGGGCCGGGTGGGCGGGCGGGAGGCTGTCATACAGTTTGAACAGCATAACATTTCTATAGATCCCTACATGGTTGAGCAAACTTGAATGAAGCTCCAAAAGAATCTTGCATTATGTTTACACTGCAGCCATTTTTTTTAACCAACAAAAAGCAGCGTTCAGTTGGCTTGTTATTTTTTATTGTATTATATATTGCTCCGTATTAGTTCTCTGTGTGTGTGTGTGTATGTGTGTGTGCGTGCATGTGTGTTTTAGCTTCCACTGTGTTCTTTCAAGCATTCCAACAACTCTAAGGCAGACGCAGATAACGGGCGTCTCTGGCCAACGCAGAAAGCAAAAGGATCACAATCCTGTCTGTAAAACAGAGACCTCCTGAGCTGAGAGTGGCTCAAAAGGTGGCAACAAGGGAGGAGGCCTTTTCAGTGGTGCCCCCCCCCCCAAAAAAAATATAGAATGATATCCCCAATTAGGCCTGGCTGGCACCAACATTGTTATCTTTGTGGTGCCAGGTTAAGACCTTTTTCTTTTTTCAGCCATTTGGTGGCAGGTGATAAGCTTAATCAGGTCCTGGATTTGTTCTATGGCTGATTGCTTAACGTTTGTTTTTAGATATATGTTGTCTCCGTATGTAACGTCAGTTTGTGGTGTTTATATTAAATACTTAAAAAAAATTGTATACTGTATTTTTTATGGGTTTACTCTTTGGCTATCGGATGGTAGAAAAATGTAAATGGTCATCATCATCAAGAGCCTTGTGTGGTGCAGAGCGGTAAAGCAGCAGTTTCTGCAGCAGAAACTCTCCCCACGGCCTGAGTTCGATCCCAGCGGAAGCTGGTTCCAGGCAGCCGGCTTGGGTCGACTCAGCCTTCCATCCTCCCGAGGTCGGTAAAATGAGTACCCAGTTAGCTGGGGGAAAGGTAATAAAGTCTGGGGAAGGCAACGACAAACCACCCCGCTATAAGGCCTGCCAGTTAGCTGGGGGAAAGGTAATAACGTCCGGGGAAGGCAACGGCAAACCACCCCGCTATAAGGCCTGCCAGTTAGCTGGGGGAAAGGTAATAATGTCCGGGGAAGGCAATGGCAAACCACCCTGCTATAAGGCCTGCCAAGAAAACGTCAGCAAAAGCTGGCATCTCTCCAAGAGTCAGTAACGACTCAGTGCTTGCACGAGAGGTTCCTTTCCTTCTTTCCATCATCATCATCATCATCATCGTCGTCATCATTCCTTTGGACCTGTTTCAGACAATAGATCCAAACTTTGTATAAGGCCTCAAACATGGCCCAGATTGCCCTGGTCTAGCATTCTTCAGAACATTCTCCACCAAATGTTCCTGATTCACATCAACTGAGTGGAGTGGTTGGAGAGTGGAACCCCTCCCTGAAGTCTTGAATCAGGGACAGTGGTATATTTCTCTGCAGATGCCTGAAACTTAGCCTATATCACCCAATGCCAAGGGCCAGAAGGGACTGCATACATTGATGGTGCTATATAAATAAATAAATAAATAAATAAAATAATAATAATAATAATAATAATAATCATCATCATCATCATCATCATCATCAACGTATCCCTAGTTATATTCTACCTCTTGTGGATTTAAATTGTAAGCCACTTTCAAAGTCAACCTTGGCCCAAAAGCTGGGCATATAATATAATCATCAATAAAGAATAAAACAATACATGATTGTATGGATCTGATGCCCAGTCCAAACTGGAAGGCCCTGTTACTGGTCCATTGTAGAGGTCACCCCATCACTGCCTCTCTGGCAAACCTTTCAGCTGCATCTATCACCATGTAAATTTATCTATTATGGGTTATCTATAATGGGAGATATATATATATATATATATAAGCCAAGAGGACACAAAATCACTACTATTGTTACTTCTAGCCAATAGGGTCTCCAGTTTATGACCCACATCTTGGGGGGAAAAGGATCATGTTACTCCACTTCTGAAATCTCTTCATTGGCTTCCAATTCACCTCAGAGTCCAATATAAACATCTCCTGTTGACCTACAAAGCTTTTCACAGTCTAGCTCCTTCCTCTCTTTCCTCTCTATTGCCCCGCTCGTGCTCTTCGCTCCTCAGATGCCATGTTTCTTACCTGCCCAAGGATCTCTCCTTCTCTTGCTCGGCTTCGTCCATTTTCTTCCGCTGCCCCTTATGCCTGGAACGCTCTTCCAGAACATTTGCGAACTACAAGTTCAATCGCAGTTTTTAAAGCTCAGCTAAAAACTTTTCTTTTTTTCTAAAGCTTTTAGAAGTTGATTTTGATCTTACTTTCATACTGTTAGTTTTACTCTGCCCTGTGCCTGTTTGGTGAATTCTCTTCCCCTTCTTATTGTTTTATTATGATTTTATTAGAATGTAAACCTATATGGCAGGGTTTTGCTATTTTATTGTTTTACTCTGTACAGCACCATGTATATTGATGGTGCTATATAAATAAATAAATAAATAAATAAATAAATAAATAAATAATTTTGATTTTTGCCAAACTCTGAGTATCTGGTGATGTTAAAGAGGTGACGCTGTTGCATCACTTTCAGCCTTCTCTGTGTTGCTGCCACATTTTCAACTACATCCCTGAATTAACCAATAGCTAGAATTCTATAATTGTGCAGGGCTGGGCTGGGGGCACTTATCAATCTCCTGTAAAATATGTATTGATTAAATCATGACATTCAAATTGAGAGCTAATGTAGTGAAACAGCTACATTTGCTACTTTAACAGACAGCGTTCAATTACCCACCCTGGTTTGCCATCGACAGCTTCTTCATTTTACCCTTTTTCTGAGCGCTCCTGATAAACCAAACATTAAGCTAAAAGTTAATCAAAATGTCTCAACTCATTTTGCAAGAGGTTATTAGTGCATTGTTTTCAGATAAATACAACACCTTTTGTAATTTTCTCAGTGCCTTATTTTCCAGTTTGTGATAGGGAAATGTACTGCTATTCAACAAATGGATGCATTTGTTTATGCAGGGGAGGCTTTTGGAGGCTTCAACTCTGCAGCGGAAACTTGGGGAAACAGGATCCCCTGCTAGGAATAGTTTGCTGCTCCCACCCACCCCTGAAAACGTGTTGTTGTTTTTTAATAAGCAGCCATAGAAAATCGTGTTTCCTTACTGTTGCTTTCCCCCCCGCTTCTGTCCCACAATACTTCCTCTTCCTTCACACAGAGGAAGAAAGAGGAAGTAAACAATGACCACATGGCCCGTTCAGTGGCTGTTTTTATCGGGCCGCTTTTCCTGCACACAGCAGGAAATAGCGGCACACTCCGTTTCAAAAACAAAACAAAACAGATTTAAAGGGGTCTATTTAAAGGAGACGCATGGGAGCGGTCATCGTCATCGAAAGGACCTGCGAGCATCCATCATCGAGGAGTAACAAGCGTGTGATAAAACGCTCGTCTGATGATGTTCTTAGTCTATCCATGAGGACCAGGACATGGTCAGCTACCTTTAGTCAGGGCAGTATACGTGCAGTCTCTATCAGAAACTTCCCAAATACGTGTTGCTCTCCTATGTTGTAAAGATATTTACTGACATGGTGAAATGATCCAATCAGCAAGCAGAGCAGGACATGGGGGTATCATATTCAAGTCAGGAAGAAAAAGTCGCACCATGGTGTGTTCAGGAACTGGTAGCTACTTTGAATAAGCAACTTGCTCTTTCAGCTAAGATTCAGACTTTGCCGCCCCCTCCCCCAGCCAGTATTTCCAATCAACTGCCCCCCTCCAGCGCATGGATTACTCCATATTCCAATAACTTTTCATTACACTTCTGTGCCCACGCCGGTGATTGGCTGTGCAAGAAAATGTGTGCTGCGAGGATTACAACATTAGTCAAAAGCAGAAATGGCGACAGCGCATTTGAAAGGCTATTCCTCAAAAATTTGGATGAAAGAATTGCGGCGGTGGCGGCTTGTAGCTTGAATGGCACCTTTTCCTACATTATACCTGGTAAGAAATCCATAATACCATTTTCTGCATCATACAGGATAAGAAAAACATTTAACACCCCCCAAATGTTGGATCTAGTTGGTATCGTAGTTTGAAGCAAACTGAGGCTTGCAATACCAAACCCATGAAAAACAGACCTATTTATCCTGGATATATACATGGGGGAAATGTATGTGCGAAGTTAAAGAATCATGTAACTGTCTACCTACAAAGGCATCTGTACTTTTTTTCTTGGATACTCTTATTGCTGTCTTAGCTCTCTCTTTTTAGCGATTCATCATCTACAGTGGGGGCCAAAATTGTGGACACTTTTTGAAATTTTCATGTTTTGCAACTTTGCATGCTTATAGAAAACGTTCCGTTTCACGAAATTCAAACGTTTATATATCAATTGAAAGAGATTTTATTGCTGAATCCAATACAAAAAAAACAGAATGCAAATATCTGCAGTACAAAAAATATATGCTGACTTTAGTCTAAAAACAAACACAGGTGTGATTGAGTGAAGAAGCGGATTAGAATTGCAAACCCTGCTGGCCAATCACAGACCTTGTTCTGGGGACCAATCACATGGCAGTAGCTGTGATACATCCTGTTTCAAGTCGGGGAAAGTCGGTTTTGCTGTTTGTCCTGTAACTGAAGCTCAATTGGAGATGGTGCGAATATTTGAAGTATTTCTCAAATTAAAAGTATAGGTACGTACCTCATAAACAGAGCCATGGCACCAAAGAAAAGAGTTGATTGGACACCCAGGAAAAGAAGCAGGATTGTTGTATTACGTGAATCAGGTCTTTCAATTGATATATAAACATTTGAATTTCGCGAAACGGAACATTTTCTATAAGCCCGCAAAGTTGCAAAATATGAAAATTTCAAAAGAAGTCCACAATTTTGGCCACCACTGTATATTATATTGCATCTGTGATGGTGGACCCTTCTATGCCGATTCACTAGTGCGATGGCAAGGAAAGTTCAGTAGCTCCGCTTGTAGCAGTTCATAGTCCCGGTCACGTGAGGGAAGGGAAGGCTGGCAGTGTGCCTGGGGTTACAACCTCACACAGGAGCAGGACTGATGTAGCAGGGCCATTCTTCCATTCTTACCACCCCAAACTTAAAGAGTTTCAACCCAAGATCTAGTCCTTCCTTTCTCTTAAGTGGAAGACCTGAAAACAGTTCTGGAGAACTTCATGCAGCGTGCTCTGCAAATGAGCTACAAGCCCTTCTGTTCTCTAACAGACTAGTTCTTATTTTCGGCCCTGGTCTGAATCCGCCGTCCTCCACCGTCGTCTCCCTCCACCCTTCCGCCCTCAATGTAAGCCCACTTGACTGAAAGGTCAGGCCGGCATTTTGGATTTGCATACATGGCCCAGACTAATGGAATTGCTTCCGCTGTGAACAGCGAGGCATCAAAAGTGCAGGTTGGCGGAGAGAAAAAACCAAGCACCACTTTAGGCCGGCAGCAGGAGCAAAGGACACCGTGGCCTGGTGAAAGCTCTGCTCTTTCGTTTTGAGGTTGGCTCTCTTGGTTAGGAAAACTATCTGAACTCCACTCACCCTGACTTTAACTCCTTTAAAGCCCTGCCGTTATTTTAAAGCGAAGCAAAGGGGGGGCGAGGAAACGCGCGCGCTGTCAGCCATCCACGTTCGCCCCAAACCCTCTTTTGTTCCTTCCGTCCTTCGGCTGGGTCCGAGCAGCCGGCTTTCCACACGGAACAGCTCCCTTGGGTGCCCTTTCTGAGGGCCCTCTGACCTCTTCGCTCAAGCCCCACATCAGGAGGTGCTGCTCCCTGTTTATTGGGATTATTTGTCATGTTCCATTTCGCTTCCTGGAGTCCATTTTATGAAAACAATCATTTAAAGGCGATACTGCTGAGGCGGAACAAAACCGACAGTTCAGCGAGGAGGAGAGAAACCAAAACCAAAACAGCAGCATGGGGTGGAGTGGGTGGGGAGGGAGAGAGTTCTGTTGAAGGACAAAAGTGCCGGAAAGGAACTGGGACGGGGAAGGTGTGTTGAAAAAGACGCATCTCCTGGGCGGCCAGGCTTTCAGCCAGGTCTCTGGGGCTCACGCATCCCTCCTGCGGCCTCCCCTCCCCTCAAGCACTGCCACGCAAGGGAGAGGGACACGCCAACGTGGCGGGGGCAGGAAATGGCCGCCGATCCTGACGGAACCCACACCACGACCGTGGGGCGGGGTGGGAAATCCGGAAGGCAGCCCTCACGCGCCGCGCCACGCCGAGCCTCATTTGCAGCCCGTGAATTATTCATCGCCTGCCCACTTCCAAAAAAACTATTTCAGTTTTAAATTTTTAAATATTTAATAATTGCGCATCAAATATTCATGTGGTTTTATTAGAAAACGTTGGGGAAGTTGGGCAGGAGAGGTCTAATTGTTAAGTTTATCATTGGAAACGGATTGGCTGTTCGCGGAAGCTTCGGAGTTTATTAAGGGAAGGAGAAAGGCTAGTAAATTACCACGGGCCTGGCGAACTGACGAGGGGTGCACGGCGGCCTCCGCTAAGTGGATTGTCTGAGATCTCTCTAGCATTCTCTAACTGTGAGACACAACAACCACCTATCACCCCTTGTAGCATGGTTAATGAACCTTATTTAGTTGGAATAAAGTAAGGGCCTGCCCTCCTAATGATTTGCAAATCCAGCTGTGCTAACGCTCTAGCTATCACCTTGAGTTTTCGTTCTAGGGTGGGGAGGTGTAGAATTTTGTGCTGCATCAGACAAAGAGGAAACGGTATCAAAGCTTCTTAGAAATGTTTTGAACCCCATTGATCGTACCGTCTCATGATACTTTAAGTTAGAACACAAAAAGAGCTCTGCTGGATCAGACCAAGGGTCCATCTAGTCCAGCACTCTGTTCACAGAGTAGTCAACCAGCTCTTGACCAGGGACCCACAGGCAGGACACGGGTGCAACAGCACCCTCCCACCCATCTTCCCCAGCAACTGGTGTATATGCGCTTACTGCCGCTGATACTGGAGGTAAGTTGTGAAACTAACCCTAAATTGAACCAAAGTGGGGGATTTCAGATTTGATAAATGCCTTATGCAAATATGACAATATGGGCTCAGATGCTAATTGAAAAGGAGTTGGCGATAACTCTTCCCCCGGGCATTTTCTGACCAAAAACAGAAGTAAAAAAAAATCTCATTTGCTTCTAGGATTTATGGTAGTTCCAACATTTCTTGAGGCTTCCCAAGTATTTAGATGTTATCTCAATAGACTGGTGAAAGATACAATCAGAAGCTCAAGATTCAGGGTTCTAGTAGCAAGTTGCTTGGAATGCATGCATTTTATTAAAGCATATAGGTATGCTTTAAGGTAGATTTCTGCACTGAGCAAGGGGTTGGACTCGATGGCCTTATAGGCCCCTTCCAACTCTGCTATTCTATGATTCCATGATCTCCAGGCTATAAGAGCTCAATGAGAACTCCCCGGTTTCTTAGTCCTCATTAGCAAAGCAGTGAGAACTAGAAACTGGATTTTCAAGAAAATCCTCAAGGAAGTGAGAGTCACGGGATTCTGAGGTTGCTACCCATGGATACTTCGAAGATGTGAGCAAGACAGCCATTCATTTTCAAAAGGAAGAGTCCCACTCATGTTAAAAATGCCAAATGGTGGGAAAATGGCAAATCTGTGTTCTCTCTCCTGTGATTCAATTTTGACACACAGTGAGAATTTGTCTAAAATTAGCTCTGAAACAGGCATGATGCACCAGGATGAGACATTTACAAGTTGCAGACAGTAGGCGTGAGACAGCATCTTCACTGAAAGGGAAAGTCTAAGGCCTGCTAGTGAACTGCGATGTTGTTTAAGACCAAATGCCCAGAGGGTGATATGTGCTAGGGCGTACACTCAGTTCATATGGGGCACTATTGCGCTTGTCACCTCACCTGGACAGAGAGTTTACACTGAAACACACCCAAACCTCTCCTGATGCTGAATGTTGCAGAAGATCAGTAGCGACTAACATAGGTATGCTTTAGGGTGGATTCCTACATTGAGCAGGGGGTTGGATTTGATGGCCTTATAGGCCCAAGTCTACTATTCTATGATTATATATGCCCACTTGAACTCGCATGTGCAAACGTTTCCAGAGATGCATGTGTACACATTTCACCATGATGTTCAGTGCACCAAGGAAACATCATGTCAGGATGATGTATTTGACATCTTTCTTTAGCATTTGAGGTATTTGAGGAGGGCCAGGATCTCTTCTCGATCATCCCAGAGTACAGGACACGGAATAACGGGCTCAAGCCAGATTCCAGCTGGACATCAGGCAAAACTTCCTGACTGTTAGAGCAGTATGACAGTGGAACCAGTTATCTAGGGAAATGGTGGTCTCTCCCACATTAGAGGCCTTCAGGAGGCAGCTGGACAACCATTTGTCAGGTATGCTTTAGGGTGGATTCCTGCATTGAGCAGGGGGTTGGACTCAATGGCTTTAGAGGCCCCTTCCAACTCTACTATTCTATGATTGTATAAGATGCCTTTCAAGGAAGCGTGTCTACTATTACTGACCTTCTCACCAAGGAATCGCAGGGTTCCCGAAACAGTCTGCAAATGATTGCAGTAGCCTCGTTCAGGCATTCTCCAAGACTGCACGGAAGGATGAATGAGAATGGGTATGCTAGAGCCACTTCCAATGCCTTCATTCCTGCCAGCTGCAGTCCTTTGTGCATTGAGCAGAGAGATATGAAGAGGGAATCTTTGCTAGGGATGTATAAGAAATTCGTTTCAGTTCACTTTTGATCAGGAATTGCCCGGTTTGCAAAATTGGGCAAAGTTGATGCGTGCATTTGGAAAAATACTCAAGAATTTTCATCCCCCACCCCCCAATTTGCAATCTGATTTGGATTTGAGTCAAAACGATTGGTATACCTGATGGGAAAAATGATGATATTCCTACATATGTAATGTGTTTTTATTGTTGTTTCTCAAGATTTAATTTCTTGTTTTGTTTGGTTAATATTCATAATTTTAAAAAGGAAATAAAAATGAGCTTTGGGATGGGATTTGGAGAACGTTGGTGAGCTCAGCTTTTGCTGATTTGCACATCCTTAATCTTCACGCATTCGGCCGAATTGCCGTCCTCCACACGCGCAGGAGCCTCCGTCGCGCACGGTTTCCAATCCCATAGAAAAATGTATATTCACTTGAATCAACAAAGATTCCCCCTTGTGCTCCATGTTGGAAGGTCTGGGGCTGTAGACCAGAGTTGCCCGACCTGACGTCCTCTGGACGTGCTGGATTACAACTCGACGCTGGGGACTGTAGTCCACCACATCTGGAGCACGTCAGGTTGGCCAAGGTTGCTGCGACCAGCGAGGGCAAAGACGTCGGAAGCAGCACTAGCACAAACGCCCCTGCTCCTCTCTTCACATGGCCTGAGAATGTGTGGAAAGGAATGCCTGGTCAGCCCAGAGGCTCAACCCTAAGCTGAAGTGAGACACTCACGTTTATGCCGCCTTCCCCTAATTTGGTTTGCTGAACTTGGCTGATTTGAAGACTCCTCTTCTGTGTCTTTCTAGGCACCGTCTCCCTCCATTTTCTTTGAAAATAACTGGCTTTTTTAAAACCCTGATCCAAAAAGCGGGGGAGCTCAGTTCCCCGTCTCTCTCCCTTCTGAATGTGCCTTCCCTGTTGCGCCAGAAATTGTACGGTTTGCACAAAAGATGACATATAAGCCCTGAAATTATATGCAAATGAGCAGATTCATTTCTTGCGTCTTGCGACGGCACTCCTGGCTGTTCAGCAGCCGTGTTGGGTAATTTCCGTGCCAGCTTTCAAACAAGGGGCATCTCCATGTTATTAACCTCTCACTCCAGCAAACAGTTTGTCACCTTTCATAAAAATTATCTGAAAAAACACTAGCAATTATCCCCCAAAGAGATTACTGGTTGGCTACGTCCCAGGATGGTGGCTGGGGAGGAAAGTGGCATAACATTGCTTGGAAACTCCCCCTGTCCAAAAGTTACAAGGAAAATCAGACAAATTAAGCAAACTTGGGTTTCAATGCCCAAATCGCAAAAAAAAAAAAAAAAAAGAAGGGGAAAAAGGGGGAAAAAGGAGAGCTGAACCAACTTTCTTGAGCATCTAAAATGGGAAGGCGGTGGGATATTTCAGGTTGGCAACTTCGAAGTGTATTTTCTAATAGCTTCCCATGTGGAGGCTTGCTTTAATTTATTACTCCGGTTGCAAACGTTGGTTAATTGGTGGATTAATCAAATTGGTGGGACAAACCTGAAGGTAAGACTTGTTATAAACAACCTTGTTTATTTGGGAGGCTAGTTTCATTCCGGTGTGTTACTGTAATAGGAAATGAAAAGGAACATATTAAAGGCATTTGTTCCTTCTGGTAGCTTTTCTTTATTGCATTGCAAATCGTGTCACGCTTCTTTCAATAACTCAACCTACACTGAGGTTTGGGTAATATGAAGATTTATAGAAATTTGATTAATTGGCCAAAAAGGTAGGCGATTAATCAACTAAAGAAGTCTTGAATAATTTAACGGGACTAATGATCACCCAAGGCTGATCTCTCTGCACAACCAGATGTTTGTGTTCAACACTCAGCACAGGAGGGGAGGTTTTCTCCACGCCCCCAGAGCCCCTCCCCAAACGACTGTGGGGCCGCGTAAAAAGCGGCCCAACGTTCCCTGTCAAGCCACTGCACACAAAGGCCTGCCGTGACGAGGCAGCCATTTCGAACCCTTCCCACCCCAGTCCTGAATTAGTAACCTGGAGATTGGATTAGTGTAATGCCCTTAAGGGTGTTTTGGAATCTGCAGCTAGTGCAAAATACAGGGGCTGGGTTACTGACTGGGCTGGTTTCCGCACACATCTTACGCCTGTGCAAAAGGATCTATACCGGCTGCCAATCTCCTACCGATCTAGGGTTGTTAATATTTGTCTACTCAGGGCAGTGCAGTTACTAACAGGGACTGGCCGACGAGACCACATCACGCCAGTCCTTTTCCAGCTTCATTGGCTGCCAGTCCAGGTCCGGGCCTGATTCAAAGTGCTGGTATTAACATTTAAAGCCCTAAACGGCTTGGGGCCAGGCTATCTGAAGGAACGCCTCCTCCCGTATGTACCTGCCCGGAGGCTAAGATCATCCTCAGGGGTCCTTCTCCGTGAGCCCCTGCCAAAGGAAGTGAGGCAGGTGGCTACCAGGAGGAGGGCCTTCTCTGCTGTGGCACCCCAGCTGTGGAATGAGCTCCCTAAGGAGGTTCGCTTGGCACCTACATTATATGCTTTTAGACGCTAGGTGAAGACCTTTTTATTCTCCCAGCATTTTAACAGTCTATAAATTAATTTGAACTTTGCTGTTTAAATTTGTATTTTTGCATTGCTGCTGATTTTATCTTGGTTGTGCTTTTATATTGTATTGCATATCATGTTTTTATACTGTTGTTTTATACTTTGAATGGTCTTAATTTTTGTGAACTGCCCAGAGAGCTTCGGCTATTGGGCGGTAGAGAAATGCGATAGATAGATAAATAAATAAATAAATACACACACAGCTGGAGACAACTCAGGACTGGGTTATCTCAAGGAATTCTCCTCCTAAGCCAACCTCCCAGGCCACTGTGATCTTCAGGCGGAGGCCCTGCTGAACCGTTTGGTGACAGCACGGAGACAGGCCTTGTCTGCGGTGACGCCCACCCTAGGGAAGGATCTCCCCACTCTGAGATATGTCAGGCAGCAACACTGGGGTGTTTTGGGCATGAGCTAGCTTCGTATCAACTTCATGAGGTGTGTGTGTGTGTGTGTGTGTGTGTGTGTGTGTGTACTTTTTCTTCTTCATTTTGCTTTTCTGCTTTTGTAAACCACTTTGGGCTTTGTTCCAGATGAGAACCGGTATATAAATATTGCCACTGAATAAATCTGTGCACACCCAGCCAACGTTTCTACAAGTCTGCGGGCACCAAAGCAAAAGGAGAAATTCTAACTTCCACAGAACATCTGGAGGTAGTATATGATAGGGAGCTCTTTAAAAAAACAGCTTTTTTAAAGGTAATTAAATTACTGTCTTATTTAAAGGAAGCAGCTCCTGACACAGGATTTTCGCTGGCTCAAGAAACCAGGCGTGAAAGAGAAGGAAGGCAAGGCCTGAAGGAAGCCAATATCGTTTCTTTCTGGACAAGAGGGAAGGGAGGGTCTTTGGAGAAGGAATTGTGCATTGCCTCATGCTCTGAAAGAATAAAATAGGCTGTTTTGTTTAAAAGAAGTGCAGTAAAAGATCAGGGTGGGATCCTATGGAGGAAATTGTGCTGGTGGAAGAGCGATTTTGACTGCTTCTGAGCCAAAACCTGCCAACATCTAAGGTCCTATTCCGGGTGCCTACTCCGAGAGAGGCTCGGAGTGTGGCAACGAGGGATAGGGTCTTTTCGGTGGTGGCCCCCAGACTATGGAATGATCTCCCTGACGAGGCTCGCCTGGCACCAACGCTGCTATCTTTCCGGCGCCAGGTTAAGACTTTCCTCTTTGCCCAGGCATATGGCGGCACATCTTAATCACCCACAGGTTTAGTTTTTTTAACGGTTTTTAATGCTTTATGTGTGTATGTTCTGTGTTTTAGAATTTTAAATTTTATATACTCGTTTTTATCTTAATTTTAGAATTTCTGTAAACCGCCCAGAGAGCCCCGGCTATGGGAGCGGTATATAAGTGAAATAAATAAAATAAAATAAAATAAAATAAAATAAAAGACAAGGTGAAATATCTTTGTCTGAATCAGAAGCTTTGAAAAATATTCTGAGCTTCATAACTCCAATATCCCTTCTCAGATGCACCTTTAGAGTAAAATTCGGCACACCTGGGGTTGTTGGCTTGCTCTGCTGTTCCTCCAACTAAAAGCGAGAGCCAACAACTTTAATTGAATTTCAGATATTCAGAGATCTCGGTTAATTGCATGGCTAAGAGGAATGAGATACAACAGAGAATTCAGAGCTGCAGTTCTTAATGACTTGAGCTTGAATTGGTTAAGAAGGAGCAAAAACGTCGATAGTCCTCATGATTGTGGAAGTAAGCTGAAGACCACACATGATAAGGGTCTAGGAAGTAGCATGGCTCTTGTGAAGGGAGAGGTGTTAGCAGGGCATCTACACTCATCCCAGCATTGAGCTACACTATCAGATATTACAACAGGAAAGTAATGAGGAAGCTGTGGAAATTAGGGAATGAATGTATATATTTGTGCTGAACTCCTGCCAAATTAGTAGCCTTAAAGGACACCCCCGTAAATGTAGGACGGCGGTTTAGAGCTTAGGTCATAGAATCATAGAATAGCAGAGTTGGAAGGGGCCTATAATGCCATTGAGTCCAAATCCCTGCTCAATGCAGGAATCCACCCTAAAGCATCCTTGACAGATGGTTGTCCAGCTGCCTCTTGAATGCCTCTAGTGTGGGAGAGCCCACAATCTCCCCAGGTAACTGGTTCCATTGTCGTACTGTTTTAACAATCAGGACGTTTTTCCTGATGTCCAGCTGGAATCTGGCTTCCTGTAACTTGAACCCATTATTCCGTATCCTGCACTCTGGGAGGATCGAGAAGAGATCCTGGCCCTCCTCTGTGTGACAACCTTTTAAATATTTGAAGAGTGCTATCATGTCTCCCCTCCATCTTCTCTTCTCTAAGCTAAACATGCCCAGTTGTTTCATTCTCTCTTCATAGGGCTTTGTTTCCAGACCCCTGATCATCCTGGTTGATGATACATACTGGTGAAAGCTTCTGGGCACATTGCGGCAGAAAACACTGACAAATGTTATAAGTGCATCTTCTCCCAGCTAGTTGTAAAAGCATGAATATGCGACAATTAGCTAAAAGGCAGAGAGGATAGATCGGGAGAGTTCAGGGAGAGCTCCTGGAACAGTTGTGACTGAAAAGATCCAGCAAACACAAGGAGGTGTTTCACTGAACAGCGACATACTTTTAATGAAAATGTTATCTAGAAGTTTTTTCGACGGGGTGTGTTTTTATTCTGAGGTCACCACATTCTAGAGACATGACAAACTCCTGGCATAAAAGGCTAGAAAATCCTGGTAGTCATGTCACATTTAGCAAGTCAAAGATATGTTTGTATAAGGCTGTAGAGGGCTAAATCCATTTTACATGCTGTATGTATTATTAATTTCTGACAGTGGGCTTAGAAAAACCTAATTCCCTGGAATACGAGCTTCCTTTGAGCAGAGGGAACCCTTTTCAGAACTCATCTTTTATTGACTGAGTCATTTTGGAGTCGATCTGTCTGCTTTCGGCAAGACAAGAGTTTTAAATCTGCTCTCTTTTCTTCCTCCTTTTTGGATTGTGGCAAGTCTATTAAAACCTGCTAATATATGCAGCAGGGCCTCTGATTCGAAATGTAATGAATTCTTCAGATAGTGACAGATTAGGAAGGGGGGGTAGGAAGAGGATGAAAAACAGCCAATGCCTCCCCCCAAAAGAAAACTTTCAAGAAAGAAGGGACAGGGAGGGATGGGGTGAAAGCAGAAGATTAACTCTTCTCAGCCCAGAAGAATATTTCTGTACATTCGTTTATGCCCCCAAAAGCATAACACATAACTCTAGGTTGCAAGGAATCTCCAGGCTTGCCCGAGGCAAACTGAGACAAGTCATATGAATCAACTCTGTTTCTTTCCCTAGTGCATATTATTAAGAAAAATAAAAATAAGCCTGCCCTCACCCCCTCTAAACTGAACACTTCTTTTTTTTCTGGTCCAGACAACATCCTGAAGCGCTTGGTTATTCTCAGGCAAAGCCGTTCGGAATACAACCGCCGCCACCCTTCGATATGGCGGCAGCCACAACTGAATCGTAGAATCATAGAATAGCAGAGTTGGAAGGGGCCTACAAGGCCATCGAGTCCAACCCCCTGCTCAATGCACGAATCCACCCTGAAGCATCCCTGACAGATGCTTGTTCAGCTGCTCCTGTTTGTTTTGTTCTCTGGGCATCTGAACATAATGGCCACCAAGAAATTTGCTTTTATGGGTCATGGACAACACCTAGTCCCAAGGCAGCTGCATGGCCAGCCTGTTATCAAATTAGACATTTTCCTTTGAAATTAGCAGACAAACCTTGGGAAGCAGGTAGCTGGCTGTAGCTGGACAACCATCTTTCAGGGATGCTTTAGGGCGGATTCCTGCACTGAGCAGGGGGTTGGACTCAAGGGCCGTATAGGCCCCTTCCAACTCTACTATTCTATATATATTTGCAGGTCTGCGTGAAACTGGGAGAACCCATAGTGACAGCTACAATTTTCTTCCAATATTTTCAATTATGTCCAAAACATCTCCCCTTTTGGCCATTCTTCAGCACTGCTTGTAAAAATATCCACTTAGGGTACAACCCAATGCATATTTAGAAAGAATCCTACAATTCCCTGCATGCTCATGCTGACTCAAGCATGCTGGGAGTTGTAGGACTTTTTTCTATCTAAACACGCCTAGTATTGTGCCCTTATTTCTTTATTTTGACTTTCACTTGACGCCAACAACATTTTCACACAAACCAAATCTGATTAGTTACATCACGTTCCTTTCGTGGGGTCCTGTGATTCAGTGTAGGATCCCTGATTGGCTGGAATCACCCATGTGACAAAAAAGACAGAAAAGCAGCACCCGGGGTGGGGGTGGGGGTGGAATGACAATGAACATGGTTTGGAAAGAAGAAATTTCATGCAGGCGAGTTTTGGGCAACATTTCTGACAAACTGAAATGGCTCATTTCGACCAGAAAATTGAAACTGAATAATATTTGGTACAGCTCTAGTACATAGATTAATAGAGTTGGAAAGAGGCTCAAAGGTACCTTATCCAACCCACTGCCTACGCAGGAAATCCACTATTTCTCTAACCCCCCCAATCACACAATAACATTTCTTATTCCCCCAAATAGAACAACTTCATGGAGAAACCCAGGCCTAATCTACACCAAGCAGGATATTGCACTATGAAAGCGACCTGAAAGCGGTATATAACAGGCAGGAGCCACAACAAGCAGGATATAGCACTAGGAAGGCGGTATATGGCATGTGTCAATGGGCTCCAACGGTTGTCAGTGCACATCAATACCGCTATGAAGCAGTCGTGTGGCTCCTGCCTTTTATGTACCACTTTCATACCGCTTTCATGGTGCAATAGCCTGCTTGGTGTAGATGAGGCCCTACTGTAGTTGACATCAGCAGGTTCAATATTTCACTCAAGCGTTATGGCTTCACTTTTCTCTTCCTGGGCAACTTTCCAAGGCTGCGTGGAGCTTTCCGTTGGAGTGCGTCTCCGAAGTGATTTGTATACCATACTCTACCATGAGTTCCACAGCACAAAGTCACACTTGGGCAGGATCTACACTACTGCTTTAAAGTGCTTTATAACAGTTATAAAGCACTTTAACTGCTTTAAAGCGCTATAAAACTGTTATAAAGCGCTTTAAAGCAGTAGTGTAGATCCGGCCCTGGTTTTGTAGTGGACTCTGGAAGGAGGCAGAACCAAAAATGCAGCAAAGGCTTAGTCAGAATCATGGACGCATGGCCTAGTTGCTTATCTGGTTTCATTCTCCCAGTGATGTTTGTAGACATGCCACATCAATAAGGTGGAGGGGAGGAACAGGTGGAAAAGGAAATAATCATTTCAATGGCAGCTTGCAAATGTTACAGCCGAAAAAAGGGTTTAATAAAGGAGAACTGCAGGGATTTTTCTCCCCCCGCTAATGCTTGAAAACAACTACAGAGAATTCCACTTAATCATAACACTGTAAACAAGGAAGTTAAAGCAGTATTTAAAAATATCCGAACATGCTTCAAAATCCCCACTGACTTAAATTAGGCAGCTGTGTAATCACTGGTCCTGCAATTTTAATGAAAATTCCAAAAGGAAATGCAGATTTGATTATACTTATTAACAAGGAAAGATAAGATCAGAGAGCGGCAGCCAGGCACACGGGTGCAACTACTTTGGGGGGAGGGGGTTCCTTACTCCACCCCACTCCAATTCCTCTCCTTGCATTCAAACAACCTTCGGGGACGGGGGACAGCACAAAATGTACCTGTCGCTTCCTTTCTCCAATTCTAGCTCCGTGAGTTTCCTAACCGCCACTGTGATCTCCCCGTTTCGATGCATGCCATTAGGCACAACGCTTTGGAGAGTAATTAGTGATTCAAGTCAGGGTTTACACTGGATCAAGCAACTCACAACTACTTGATATTCCATTGCAGTTTCCCTTTAACATACTTTGGGACATGTTATATACACTTAATTAGTTAATGTTTATACAGTACTTTGAAGAGATACAACATTATGGAAGGCCTTAAGTAGTGGGATCGGCAATGGAAGGAGGCCACCATCCTAGAGCACATGGACAAGAACGAAGTGGACAAATGCAACAGTTGTTCAAAGGAGAGCGGAGAAAGACTGAATGTATAAGGTCCAGTTCACACACATACCAGGACACCGTTCCTCTTCACATTATGGAGGAAGGTGCATGGACCTTTCCCCTCTGTCGTGCGCTTTACACGATGGACAAGGAGGATGCCCCCCACGTGAAGGCCCGCATGATGAGCAGGGCACATGGCGGGGGCTGTTATGTCCATATTTGGTGGCTCTGTGCACATGGAATGTTAAAACTATTTAGTTATAGGAATGTGTTGGTTTGATTCTTTAGAGAAAAATAAATGGGTTTGACATGTCTTTATTTAGCCATTGTGGAGATTTACTGGACGTGTGATCAAAGGAAGGACACATTGGTTAACCTACTCTTGGGTTGGTTAACCTACTCGAAGGCATTTGAAAGTATACGATAAGGTTTTTAACCAGACCCGGAATGTTTATTGTTGAGTGTTTTAAATTGTTTTGTATGTAAACGGTTTTTATATTATGCTTTATATTGTATCTTTAAGGCTTTGATCTTTTGTCAACTGCAGAGAGAGCTTTGGTTATTGGGCCGTATAGAGATGATGATGATGATGATGATGATGATGATGATGATGATGATGATGTGGTGGTGGTAGTAGTAATAGCAGTTATGCAATTTCACTCACACTAAATGTTAAAAGTAAACTACTGGTTTTTTGTTGAATAGTAGTTATTCTGATGAGAACAAATCTGTGCAGTATTTTCATAGGTTTTGATTTGGGGGAGGGTGTTGGTTTTTAAAAAGTCACTGATTTAGTGGTTTTGTGGAGGAGGTAGCCCAATAACTCAAGAACAAATTGATTGATTCAAACCAGATTTGGTACGTAGCGCAAGGAATAACTCGTTCTGTTTTTGGATGGAACCCACATCTGCAAGTGGGGTAAATTAGTCGAACGGCCACAATTGTTCCAAGCTCCTGTGATCACAGGTCTCTCTTCCGTGAGATATTTTAGCTTTGCTTTCAATGTTTCAGGCACAATCGCTAGGGAGGCTGGGTGCCTGGAAGCAACTTAAGGGGGAAATAATGGTGGTGATAAAAGTAAATACTGCGTAAACATTTGGGCAACAGCTGTACGCAAGTCGAGCTGAGCAGCAATGGAGTGGTGTTTGGGTGCAGGAAAGATTCAACAGGAGTCCAAAAACAACAAAATATACCACCAGTGAAGAGGTCAACATGTTTAAATGGAGAGTAATGGCTTTCAAAACATAATATTTTATTCATTTCAGCCTTCCTTGCATGAATACCATTCATCTCCCTCTTCTCTTGAATTCCATCTTCCACGACCAGATTCTAAATCATGCCTTTGCTCTTCCTAAACCAATATACCAGCCACTACAGCCTCCCCGCACCAGGTGCCCTCTAGATGTATTGGATTCCAACACCGCTCCAGGCAGCATAACCAACGGTCAGGAATTCTTAGACTTGTAGTCCAAAACATCTGGAGGGCATCAGGTTGGGAGGCTGAGCTACTAAACAAGCACTACATTCTGCAAGCAACTGACCATGCATGTCTGGATTCCAACCAGCATTGCAACTGTCATCAAGTAAGAAGAATGGTTTGTGGGTCACATCACGACTGTCTGTGGGGCCAAGAGATCACGCAAAAAGGTTTTGGTGCACAGACAGATCACTACCACTGGTCCCATTCTATATCAGTCACCATCAACTTCATTATTCCAAACCTGGGAGCTTTTAAATGTCAATGTTGTACTGCCTTTCTTCCTCCATCTCTTTATCTGTCTTGACTCTCTGTCTTCCAATGCCTCCTAAGGCCTCTCCCCCAAATAACCCTCATAAATGAAGGAAACAGGTGACTGTGCCCCTAGTTATGACCCATCTGGTCCCAACCTACCAACTGAAGACCAATGCTCTACTTCAGGCCTTGTTTCTCCAAACTTGCCTTCACAAAACTTAATGGATCCCAATATGGGCGGGTACAAGCTGCCTTTCATTAATTTGGAAGAAAGATCCGTGCTCTCCCTGCTTAAACAGAGGTTTGGTACTTAGAATAAAAGTTTAAAGTCATTTGCTCTAAAATGAGTAACACTGCTATCCTAATTTCGTAATGGAAAATGAGTGTTATTTGAAAACCCTTCCATTGGAAAGGAAAACTCAAACTCAAAATAAATGCATTTTGTTCTCAGCTGTGGATGGGGGGCGGGGGATGAAATCCAAGGCCTTCCAAAGGCTAAGATGAAAAAGAGAAAGAGCCAATACCTCTCCCCCCACAAAATTTGTCATGGTCCTGGTCTCAATAGGCAAAGTTCAGAGACAAAGGAAGGTGCGCTGGTTGAGGCCAGGGTCCATAACGTACCATAAGCATCATCATCAATTTATTTCTTCCCCACCTCTACATTTGGATCAAGGCGGGGATAAACAATAAGTATAAATACATAAAATTGATTAAAAGCATAGTACACATTGTTAAAACATCCTAAAATTCCATTGGGTAGGCCTGCCGGAAGAGATCAGTCTTAATAGCTTTCTTAAATGTTAAAAGACTGTTAAGTTGACGAGTCTCCTCCAGCAGGCCATTCCACAGTCTGGGAGCAGCAGAAGAGAAGGTCCTCTGGGTAACTGTTGTTAATCTAGTTTTTGCTAGCTGAAGTAGATTCTTCCCAGAGGACCCGAGTGTGGGGCGCAGATTGTATGAACACAACCAGGTTTGCAATACCAAACCAGGGGCACACCTCTTCTGTCCCTGATTCGCACGAAGAACCAAGCACTGTCTTCTCCACCACACCTGCCCAATGATCCAGGGGACACCCTCGGTGAGAAGTTGTGGAGCAGAGGAGACATGCTCACTTTCAGGCCAGGGAGTTGTCCCATGCAGGGTGCATGGACTCAAGGAGGGATAAATCTGGACAGAGGGAGATGCAAGGCCTCAGGCAACCTTTCGTCAGAGCAAGTTGGCTTCCCCCTGAGAACAGGTCACCATATTTAAATAAATATATTTAGGCTTCGCCAGAGTATTACGGATGAGAGCAAAGAGCTGCAGTGACATATGCTGGGAAGCAGAAAGGCACTTTCTCCTCTTTTTTGGGGGGGGGGGGACCAAGCAAGCAAAGCAAGGCTAACTATTCAAGGGACACTCGGATGTGCTATAAAGACTAATGATGGACACGGGGAGCAATGAACAGAATGACGGGAAACAGAGCCCAGAGGGGTTTCCTCTCTTTCTCTTGTGTGCCTATAAAACGGGATGAATAAATTGCATGAGTCTCTGACAAGTCCAATTAACCAATTAACATATGCAGATGCCCCTTTATTACCAGGCACTTTAAGATTAAATAAATGACAGAAGAGCCCATTGTCCCCGACAATAATTCGGCTCGGAAAGAGCGCCCGCCATCTCGGCCCGTTATCTGCATGTTCCTGACGGGAACCACGTGAGCTTCCAAATCTGTTCCAGACAAGGTTTGGAAAGCCAGGGCGGCCGAGGTTTCCGCATGCGGAAATGTGCCTCCCAGGGAGGCTTGCCTGGCGCTTGATCTGACGCCTGCTCCGCAGCCGGCAAAGACCTTTTTATTTGCCCAGGCCTTTCATCAAGTCATCAAGTCATCTGGTGAGCTTCAATTGTTTTCTGCTGGTTTTCTGGCTGGTTTTCTGCCCTGCTGTTGTCGTTTTTCAGGATTCTTTTTGTATTTTGATGTGTTTCTATGATTTTGTAAGGTTCTCTTCATTTTAATTTATATTAAGCTAAGGGGCAGCATATACATCTTTTAATAACAAAATAAGTGAACGCATATGAGTTGTTTCCCCTCTTTGAGGTTTTGGATGATAGAAACTTACTAAAAAGTTCCTTAAGAACAGAACATGAGCCCTGCTGGATCAGACCGAGGGTCCATCTAGTAGCCTAGTGCTCTGTTCACGCAGTGGCCAACCAGCTGTTGACCAGGGGCCAACAAAGCAGGCCATGGTGCAACAGCACCCTCCCACCCATGCACACAGGCTTACTACCTCGGATGCCTGAGGTAGTGCATAACCATCAGTGCTAGTAGCCATAGATAGCCTTACATTTACCTTTCACTGGCTGGGTTTCCCCCCGGAAATGGGACTACATCTGCATGATCAACACTCGAAGTTCCAAGAACATCGAGACGTGGGTGGGGAGAGAGAATCCTTATGCCTAATACTACCATAGAACTGGACCCAAGACAGCGACCCTTCCAAAGCATGCTGGGAAAAGGAAGGATTCCATGGTACCAATCTTTCCATTATTCCTATGCTATGGAAGTGAGGAAAGCATATCCTGGCAAACTGAATTTATGTCCTGCTTCCAGTTTACAGAGAAGGTCACCATGCTGACCAAAAAAGAGCCACACGCTCCTCTGCACTGGTGCTAGTCTTGATGGGGTCTTAGTGCAACAAGCCACCCTTGCTGCTGTGGACCTGGAGCTTCTGCCCACCCATACGTTTTGCTCTCTCGTGACACACGCGTTACAGCCCAAGGGCCACCTCCTTTTAAGGGCTAATTTCCTCTCCAGAGCCCTACCAAGGTGTGACAACACAACCAGATGTAATCAGAACGGATCAAATTTAGCTCCATGGTGGCACGGCGGAGGACAACGGAAGTGAGAGCAAATAAGGGCGACTTCAATACATAAACAATTTTGCAAGGAATGCCAGAAAATGGCAGAAAAGCGGAGAGGTTTTGGGGGGGCACGGCTATAAACGTTCACACACACACACCCAAAGTGAACAGTTTCAAAATGGGACACAAAGAAAGTGTGAACGAAGAGAGGAAAAGAAAAGGTTCAGTTGCAGAAGGCGGCCAAGCCAACCAGCCAGCTCTGAGAGCCAGGGTGGTGTAGTGACTAAGGTGTTGGACTGGGAGTTGGGAGATCCGGGTTCTAGTCCCCACTCGGCCATGAAACCCACTGAGTGACTTTGGGCCAGTCACAGACTCTCAGCCCAACCTACCTCACAGGGTTGTTGTTGTGAGGATAACATGGAGAGGAGAAGGATTACGTATGCTGCCTTGGGTTCCTTGCAGGGAAAAAGTCAGGATATAAATGTAATTAAATAAATAATATTTCTTCGGCACCGGACTATGATTCATCTGCAGAAGGGCCATGAGCTAAATTGTACTGCTGCAACCGAAGGAGATCCACAACGCTGCAATCTTGGACTCATATGGCAATGGCTATTGCAATGTATCATTGTCAACCTCGTATTGCCTAGGGCTAAAATTCAGGCCACGGTGGCAGGTGGTAAAATCGCTAACTTGCCTAGTTGCGACAAACAACTTCCCCCCATCACACGTTCTCCTTGCCAGGACAGGCTTCACCTTCAGATTGCTGGCGAACAAAATGGAATCTATCCTGACGGGACTCTGCAAGCACTATGGTCAGCACTGCTGACATCCGCAAACCAGCCAGCATTCAAAGTACCAGGGAAGTAAATCATCCGAGGAACTCGGTAATGAGGAAAGCGTCACTGTGTTGGAACCCGTCCCCAAGCATCCTGGACATTAAAGTGGAACAAGAAAGATTTTTTTAAAAAAGAAGTTGTGTACGTGCCAGCCAGTTTAATGCAGTGCCCCAAAAGTGGCTTTTTTTATACGTGCTTCCCTCCAACTGTATATATTCCCAAGCACTTTTTTCCTATCCTTACTTCAAAGGGCTTTTGTCCCCTTTCAAAGGGGAAATGCTAGTTTTGTCTCTTGGTAGTAGCTTGAGAGGAGAGAGAGCCATTGATTTAGAATCAGAGAATCATAGAATAGTACAGTTGGAAGGGGCCTATAAGGCCATCAAATCCAACCCCCTGCTCAGTGCAGGAATCCACCCTAAAGCATCCCTGACAGATGGTTGTCCAGCTGCCTCTTGAGTGCCTCTAGTGTGGGAGAGCCTAAAACCTCCCTAGATCATTGGTTCCATCGCCATACTGCTCAGCCCAACCTACCTCACAGTAGGGAGAGTTTTTCCTGATGTCCAGCCGGAATCTGGCTTCCTATAACTTGAACCCGTTATTCCGTGTCCTGCACTCTGAGAGGATTGAGAAGAGATCCTGGCCCTCCTCTGTGTGACAACCTTTCAAGTATTTGAAGAGTGCTATCATGTCTCCCCTCAGTCTTCTCTTCTCCAGGCTAAACATGCCCAGTTCTTTCAGACTCTCTTCATAGGGCTTTGTTTCCATTTACTTACAGCCTTGTAGTTTTCACATCCTACACTTTTCAGGGTTGTTGGTTTTTTGGGGGTGGTGGTGGTGGTGGCAGTATTAAATTCTGTGGCTTCCAGTACAGTCCATATGCTGATGGCACCCAGTTATACCCCCCTACCCCAAACCTCCCACCCTTTGTCCAGGCCAAATCTCTGCCTTCCTGTCTGAGATATTCGGTCTTTTGTCTCATTGTAGTTTCAAACTCAACATGCCTAAGACCGAATTACCCTTTTTTCCTCCCTTGCCTTCCACTCCTCGATTCCTCTCTGCATCTGCTGACAGTCTGCTATCGGGACTGCAGTCCTGTCCTCATCTCTTCTCTCCTTTGCTTGGCACAGCTAATGAATTGTCAAGCCAACCCTCTTCTCCTGGTACAGCGTTGTGAACCTCTCGGTTCTCTTCGTGGAAACTGTGGCCGACAATTCCTGCAGCCTTCTCCTGTCTGACCTTCCTTTTTCACACCTCCGACTTCTCGTCTGTCCGTTCCAACTACTGCTGCCAAAATTATTCCTCTCTCCCATTGCTTTGCCCATCTCTCTACTGGATTCTCATCCCACGGGCACACATGGTGGGACATTTCACACATGAGTTTGCTTCCAAGTGTACAGTCGACTGGAAAATGCAGCCACTCAGTTCCCTGACAAGCTATTGTGGTGACCTGCAGCTATAAGCACTGGCCACTGTGTGAACAGAGTGCTGGATTAGATGGACCCCTGGTCTGATCCAGCAGGGCTCTTCTGATGTTCTTGTGAAGTTGGGATGTATTAGGGTTTATCTGTATGCTTTACATTTTGAGGTGTACATATAATTACCTCTAGAATGCCACTTACATAATGTCATGAGTAAAAAAAAAAAAATCTCTCCACTTGATAAACTTCACAAGCTTCTTGGGGAACAAAAATAAATTTCAGTTGGCTGTTCCCCTTGCAACTTATTAAATTAAACATACATATATCACCAAGCATTTCTTGAGGCACTGAAGGTAGCTTGTGATGGAATAAACAAACGGAAAGTTCTGCTCATCACGACACAGAAAGCCTATCCTCGTATTTATTTCATTCCCTCTTGCAGACTTAGACCAGTAAAAAAAAGTAAACAATAAACTGGTGCATCTTTAAGTTTCAGCCCCACTAATTAATCAACTAAAACATTTGCTAATCCACCTGCCAGTTAAATGAATTAAAGCTTGCAGCTCTAATGGGGGGGGGGGGGGAGAGAGAGAGAGAGAGAGAGAGAGAGAGAGAGAGAGAGAGAGAGAGAGAAGGTAAGTAATAAAGTCTCCAACCAGATTCAAATTCCCCAAAGCTGCTGCAAGTTGGCTGCATTCATGTGTGTGTGTTTTGAGAACATCAAGTCACACACACACACACACACACACACACACACACACACACACACACACAGATTGAAAACTGTACATATGATTATGGGGGTCAAGCAAACTATCATGTGGGAACCGTAAAACTGTGTGTCTCTTGCCTTTTTCTGATTAAAATATCAATCTAATTGTTGGATGTATGTAGTTTCCCTCATTTAATATGGAAATCACTCTCCAGTATCCCACAGCTAGGAGGACGTGTTACTCCGTTTACTTGATTAGGCTGGGAATTGCTAGGCCTGCTGTCACCATGTTTACACTTTTAGTGACAACTTTGCATATCAGATTCCTATAATGTGCTGTCATTGGTTTGCTTGTCAAATATAAACTCTTTAAATGCAGCCCTGGCTTCAGCCTGCCGGGTTGGCATTCATTTTCCTGAAGCAAGGCAAGCTTTGCTTCCCAGCTCTTCATAACATGTTGTTAAATTCTTGTTTAATTGAACGGACAAATTCGTTCCAAAAGCAAGTGCTTCAAAGGCGAGCAACCTAGAAGGGCGTAGAGCGCGCAACTCACCGCTTGATGCGGTGATCATCCATCAACGACGGCAGACACATGAACCGGCCCATAGAGACACTTCGGAGTAAACCTATTTTAAGCCCATAGTATTAGTAACAGGTTCCCAGGCCTCCAGCTGCTGGCTTTCAACTGGTGCCACTTAATGCAAACAAGATTTCCGCTGAAATAAGTTACTTGAGAATTGCAGCCTTAGGGCGTTACTGAAGATTGCGAATGTAGACAAATTTCAGCCCCTGCTAAATGTGTTTAACTGGAAACTGAGGGACCTGGCGATGAAATGTGAGCTGAGCAAACTTTTCTGCTGATGAGCAATGTTGCTCTCCTGGACCTTGTGTGCATATCTTCAATAACCCGCGGACTCTGCTTCTCCATCTTCAAATGTCTACCTACTCCTACTCTATTAAAATCTGATCGCCCCCGTCGCTTCCTTGATATCAAGAGACCCAACACAATTTCTCCCCCCTTTAACTGGATATACCCTTGGCTCGCCTGGCTACATGCTCCTTCTCGTAATAGGTTTCCACCATGTACTGCTGTTCACTGAGACATGAAGCTTTGATTTCCAGGAGAAACAATGCACTGACAACACGCTGAGCAAAGATCTGAGGTTCTCGCCCCCCCACAGCCACCCCCGCAAGAGTGCTCTGCCACGCTGGCAGGCTGGTTTTTTTTCTTTTTCTTTTTCCTAATGTCAGGGAATTTGTGTCGGCCTGAATTTGAGACATCAGCACAAGCCTTTCTTCTCATTCCTGCTGATGAATGAAAGAGCATTTTCAATTGTGTACAATCCGGCAGCCCTTATGGCGCATCGCACCTAATCAAAGGCCGTGTCTGTGATGCAAACTGCTTTATCTGGCAGTTCCTATCACCTTCCCACTGGAAAGGAAGGGCATCTGGGGAGCACACTGCATGTCCCTCTCCTTAAGAGCCTGGACAGTGGCAGAGAAGGCTCCCACAGTGAGGTCCAGAACTCCATTAACCAGCCTTCCCCAAATCTAGTTCTCTCCAGACAATTTGGACTACAACTCCCAGCATTCCTGAACATTGACCATGTGGCCTAGTGCTGATGGGAGCTGAAGCCCACCACATCTAGAGGGTATCAGGTTGGAGGATGCTGCTATAAACAGTCACCAAGGCAGAAGTTAAAAACCAGTATTTACTTCCCGCTTTAAAGAAACAAAGGGGAAGTCTGGACTCAGGCAAAACTCTTACAAGGTCTATGGGATGGGCCATATTTCTTGGCAGAGTCCACACTTGCCATGGAGAAGGTCCCACGTTCAAATCCCGGGCATCTCGAGCTTAAAAAGGATCTATGATTAGAACAGCTATACTGGGCGAGATGGACCAATGGTTTGACTTGGTATAAAGCTGTGTCACACGTTTGTATGAGCACATCACCATCTCCTGCGGCAGAAGTGGGCAAAAGTTAGGCTGTGGTTCACAGGTAGACAACTGGCCCAATTCTCTAATGAGGATTCTTATAAATACCGCTAAACGCTCAGTCTTTTCAGAGTGGGCGATGTGCTGCACCGGCACATGCAGCTGAAAGATTTGGCAGAGTTCCATTAGTGCTGTTTGAGTTTGTGGAATGACATTGTTGGATGTTGCCCACTGTTTATTAAGAGACCCTCAGAACAGAAGTACACGAGAACATCAGAAGAGTCCCTGCTGGATCAGACCAAGGCTCCATCTAGTCCAGCATTCTGTTCACACAGTGGCCAACCAGCTGACCATGAAGATGACAGATCCCCAGCAACTGGGAAGTATAAAACAAGGAACTTTGTTTCAGTGGCATCTTTCAACATGAACAGAAGGGGCTTTCAGGTCCCTTTACTGCTCATTACGCTTTCTCCTCGTGAAGGCAAAACTGCCTCTGGCTACGGAGAGATGTATGGCTCTACTTCACGCGCCCAAAGGGACTGGCATGACAGCTAAGGAGAGCATTTCTGCTTCCTTCTTCGTCCTCCCTAACCCATCACGCTCCCCAAACACAAGCACACTTTCAACTACTGTCATAGTTTGGGAGCAAGGAACAAAAGTTCTCTCTCAGTTTCTGTCCTCGGAGGAGCAGAGATGCTCAGAAACATTAAGTGGCCTTATTCCTGCTTTACATTAGCAGGAACAATATGTGCTGATATTTTAACTGGGCTGTCAGTCTGATGCCTCCCAGGAACTCTACTATCCATCAGCCTCCTTGGAAATGCAAATCCACACCTTCCCTCTATCCACGACTAACATCTAACGGGCCATGGTTAGGCCTCTAACCCATTTGCAGCAAGTGGTTAGTGGGCGAGTTCAAACCGTGGTTATGGAGCCACCGCAGTTAAGAATGGTTCACATGACACACTGGCTCGGTTCACACAACACTTTTCTCAACGGTGGTGTAACAATGTGGAGTCGTTACCTCACCATTGAGGAAAGTGTTGTCCGGAGGGAAAGCTCCACCCCACAATTGAGTTTTTTTAAAAAAACACTCCACCCTGAATCTCTACGCTGTGCAGAGGAGAGTTCCTGCACAACCGTTGTGTTGCATGTTGTATGGAGGGCTCCGTGGAATTTCCTGTTGTGTTGAGTGCAGTTTCCCAGTGGCTGAAGAGTTCCATGGCAAGAGTGGCAAAAGGAGGGAGTGCCAGCCTAGGAGAGCTGCTGTGATTGGTTTTTTGCAGCAATGGCTGATGGGATACCGTCAGGAGGACTGGGGGAGGAGAGAGGGCGGAGGAACTATCAATCCATCACCGCATTACCTTTTACTCCACTCCACAGGAGGCCACACCCACACAACGGTAGAGTTGGAACATGTGTGGTGAGTACCCCCTACAAACTCCACCGTTGAGTGGAGTTTTCCCACTGAATAGAGAAAAGGGTTGTGTGAACTGAGCCACTAAGTCATGGTTCACACAGGGCCAATGCTTGCCTGCTTCATGAGGGATGGCCAAACCTGTGTCACTGCTGTAGAAGGCTGGGTTATTTGAAGTAAATCAGCAGTTCCACTGAAGTCGCTAGTAGATATGACCACTGCCTCAGATATTTAACAATATCAGCAACAAAATGACTGCCCCTGCCCTAAAGTATACCATTGAAATGGAGAAAGCTTGGGGTACCAGGAGTAGATTTTTTGGTGGAAGGACAATGAGACCCATTCAGTTCTGGTACTCAGAATAAATTCCTAGCCTCCAAATCCTTTAATTCTTGCTCCAGGCTCCGGCGGATGGATCTTGGGATTCGGGTAGAACAAAACAAAAGTTCCCGCAAGTCTGAGGTCTGCCCATCCCTGATCTACATGAACATTTCTCCTTCTGCACTGGCTTCAGGGGACGTAGCAGAAACCAACCATGAGCATTTAATGCCATCCGATCCCTTTCCAGCACGCTCCGAGGGCACGTGCGTGCTCACACACACAGCCTCATCAGCGGAGCGGGCGGGCTGGACAGTGACTAATTTTACTGTCTACAGCTTGTCACTTCAACAAGATTAGATTATTTTAATGTTAATTCATTACCCAATTTAATTCCAATTAATAACCTCTACTACAAGGGCTTGCCATGGCAGCGATCATGGTATAAGTTTTCTGCTGAAGTCCTGTTCAGACCAAATGTCTAAATTCATCACTCAGCCTTCAGTTCACTTTGTAATTGATACCTTATTTTTTTTAAAAAAAAAATACTAGGGACTCCTAGATAACACTTGAACCACACTGTAGTTATAAAACAGGTTGGTTGTTGGGTTGTTTGTTCTGAAAGTTAAGACACCTCATTTTTTAGAAGGTCTATGAAGCCTGGGTGCATCAGGGTATGTATGTACCCTGATGTCGTGCCTATACCCTCCAGAAGCACAGCAAATCAGCTACAATTCAACCAAGACACTCCAGATTATGAATGGCAGGTAGGTCTATTCTGTTGATCAACTTTGTCCAGCATCATTGGATCCACAGCCCAGAGATGGCCTTGAGAAACTCCAGTTCGAATGTGCAGGAGGGGCCACAGAGCTTGGGCTAAAGGGCACTGTGAGCTTAGCAATCATAAACAGGGAGACATTCCATTAATCCAGATGCCCAACCCAATTGGAGAACTGAATGAGGAAGGCTACAGACAACAGATATAGTTAAGAACACGTGAAGACTGCCTAGGGTGAGAGGATCCCACTGTTGAGGGTGAATATATTCAAGGTGAGCACCATTTGAAGCAGCAATGACAATGTGCAGATAATACTGAGCATATTCGAGGTGTGCACATATGGAATATGCACAGTATTATCTACACATTGTCATTGCTGCTTCAAATGGTGCTCACCTTGAATATAATCACCCTGATAATGATAATGATAATGAGGAGGAGGAGGAGGAGGAGGAGGAGCAGAAGCAAAAGAAGCAGAAGCAGAAGAAGCAGCAGAAGCAGAAGCAGAAGCAGAAGCAGAAGCAGAAGAAGAAGAAGAGGAAGAAGAAGAAGAAGATTACATGAGCAAAGGCCATCAAGCATGTACTGTAAGTTCTTTGCATAATTCAGGCATACCTGCTTTGGCATCTTTGAGGAATGAAAGGATGGAGACAACCTATTGTAGCTGAAGAACCCGGGGATGGGGGAGGAGGACAGGGAGAGAAAATCAGAGTATTGTTGAATGAAGAATCCAAAGGAGTTGAATCAAGCAGCTCTAACCACTGTTGAGTCCAAGTGGCTCAACCTCCCACACAGAGGCACTAAATGGCATGGCAGAAAGACAGGAGTGAAATATCCTTCCAAAGGATTTGCCTTGCTTGCTCTCCTTGTCATTTCTTGACGGAAATTAATTGTCAAGATTGATCTGCAGCGCAACAGACCTATTCAGGAGCGAATGAAGAATCCTATAAGGGGTTGTGCCAAAGCAATCATAAATAAAATCACTGGAATTATTTGAGTTAGCGCATGAGAGAGAGAAAGTATGCAAGGCACAGGAAGTCAAATACAGGAAATTAAGCAAGAGTAAAAGACGAGGAGGGATGGGAAGGAAAAGCAGGCAAAGGATCAAGAAAGGGGACCCCAAAATGGAAGAGAGGGTTTCCGGAAAGGCATCAAAACACAGGAAGGGTCGGAACTGAAAGCCCCCCTCCCCTCTACCTTCTATCCTTTCAAATTTGTTATCTGAACTTTCGCTTCAAGGACAGGAGAATTTGGAAGAGCTGCTCCTCACGTGGCAGCCTGGCTAGGGTCAACTCCTCACATAGCGGCGACCTGCCTTTCGTCAGTGCTGTTCCACAAGCCAGATGCAAAGATCTGGTCCAAACCTCTGGAGCTTTGTAGCCCATTCCGATAATGGAGTTGCTGAAGCTTCTGCTGCATGAATAAGTCCTGGGCTGCCCCGTCTGCCAGTTTCATATCACAAACGGGAGAAGGGAGGGAGAGGCTGGGTGCTGGTAGGGCCCGCCATTCAACGCGTTCCTTCTCAATCGCTGCGTCGCCCATTTTAATAGAGACTATTACAAAGCAAATGAGAGACAAGCACCAATGAACTCCATGGCAAGTTGCCCAAACTGAGATACGGCCTCTACTGGCTGTGCTCAAAGAGATTTAGAGTCCAGCGTAACCTTGGCTTTTAATGGAGTCGCATTTAATGAGCTTTAGCGCCCACCGTAAAAAAATTCCTTATTACCTAACCCACGAGTCAGAGCTGCCATCACTGTGTCCACGGTGAATTCCCATCCATCCAGAGGGTTTAATAGTGGCCAAGACATTATATTCAAAACCCTTCAGCTTCATCGTCCGTAATGTTTTCCTGATTATTTTTTTGCTGCTGTAATTATAATCCATTGAACCTTAAATTTAAATGGCTATGGATCACAGCAAGCTTCCTGGGTGGAACAAAGCTGGCTGGCGAAGGGACACCCACATTTTTAGCTATTGCAAGTTGAGAAGACAGCCGAGCGTGTACTGGCAGTGCCGAAGGAAAACGACACGCCGCCGTTTTAACTCCCCTGCCTCCCAGGACTGGCCTATTTATTTTTCAGAAAATCCAAACAGAATTGCTTCTCCATTAAGGAAGTCAGCAAAGCAACGAAGACATCTATTAAATCAAACAAACGAAGCATAAACACAGTTTACCTGGACAACTATTTCTTACTGCATTGATGTTAATTGATTGGACCTGTAGAGAATTAGCTTTCACCATTCAGTTTGCTACTCAGCCCCAATTTAGTTTGCTGATATTTTATTTACGTAGGGGGCAATCCTGTGCCTGTTTAGACAGCAAGGTGTCCTACCACTCCCAGCATTTTCCAGCCAGCAAGAAGTAGGATCTGAGGCTGTGTTCATGGTGGAGTAAACACACACACACACACACACCTACATCCATATAAAAGAAAGAGTTGAAAAGTTAAAAGAGGGGCGTGGAGGAGGCAAAGCAAACAGAAGAGGAGGAAACATCTGTGCTGCCTAGAGAGATAGAAAGAGCAAGTTGTCTCTTTTAACCTCACCCAAACTCCTTGGAGTTTATTATTATTTATTAAATTTATATTCCGCCTTTTTTCCTCCAAGGAACCCAATATGGCATACATAACCCTCCTCCTCTCCATTTCATCCTCACAACAACAGCCCTGTGAGGTAGGTTGGGCTGAGAGTCTGTGACTGGCCCAAAGTCATTCAGTGGGTTTCCATGGCCGAGTGGGGACTAGAACCCGAACCTCCCGACTCCCAGGCCAACACTGTAGCCACTACACTGGCTCTCTTTTTACCCTAAAATCTAAAGATGACACAGGACAAGCTCAGCTGAATCTGACCAAAAGGTCCATCTTTTAGCCTGGAGAAGAGAAGATTGAGGGGAGACATGATAGCACTCTTCAAAAACTTGAAAGGTTGTCACACAGAGGAGGGCCAGGATCTCTTCTCGATCTAAAAGTTTTACAGGGGAGATTTGGACTTCTGCAACCTGAAACGGGCAACACAGGTTTCCGGCGGTGCCTCACTTGTGCAATAAGAGATTTCCCCGCAGCCGACACCGGTGCCCAGATGTTTCTGGTGTCACTACTGCAGGTCGCAGGAGGGCTAAATCAAATCCGGCTCAGCACTGGCCCACCGTAAATTCCAAGCACAAACAAGCCCCGTGGGTCATGAACACATTAAGATATGCTCGACGGAGCGCGGAGTTACACTTAGTATGATTTAAATAGGGACGTTGAGCAATAAATTGCGGTACAAGTGACCCGGCCACTCCGCTTGCTTGGCAGGGTCAGCCTGGGAGGGCAGGATGGCCTCCTCTGCCTGGAGAAGCAACTGAAGATGTTGACCCTACCCATCAGCTCCAGGGGGAGGAGGGACCCCAGGGTTGAGGAATACTCTCCGGGAGACACCGGATAACAATACATTTGCCTTTTAAGCAAGCTGGATAAATTGATTTTCCATCTCTCCACCTCCCCCTGTACCAGCTGATCAACTGAAACAACCACTGATGTTGAGAATCTCAAGAGTTTACCGTTTGCCCAGCTATGAAAGGGGAAAGGTTTCCTGCCTGCTCCTGCCCTGGCTTATATATAATTAAGATTCAGAGGTTATCAGCACAAGGGTTATTACCCTGCTACACCTTGTCTGCATTTGCAGGGCGTTCCAGCTACACAGCTGCCTACCTCGGTTCATTCACAGATCACTTTGTTTATCTATCTAGGGAACTACAAACTCCACCTGCCAGAGATTAACAACTCTACAGTTGTTTACATGAGCCCTTTCCTCTCGGAGGAGAAAAATCCTTGATGTGTCAAGGTTGGCTGGACCATTTTTTAAGAGACAGAAGAGTTCACAGGGTGGATGGCTTCCCCCCCACACACCCCATGTTCGCAAAAACAAAGCCCTTGTTAGCACAGTGTAGAAATAGATGATGCCACTGTAAACAACATCCATCTGCCACATTCCTGTTACTTCTGCTGCAGGCCTAGGCCGTTTCTACACCTGCCTTTTCCCCCGGGATCGTCCTGGGATCTCCCCCTGTATCCAAATAACACACAGAGGATCCCGGGATCAGGCAGGGATGATTCCTCCATTTGCCTGGGATAATCCTTAGGTGTAGAAAGGGCCCTAGTCTCTTTAACCCTCTTAGCACGTCACAAACTTTGTTCCTACCTTGTCCTGTCAGAGCAGCCTTTCTCAACCTGGGGCGCTCCAGATGTGCTGGACTGCATCTCCCAGAATGCCCCAGCCAGCTGGCTGGGGCATTCTGGGAGTTGTAGTCCAACACATCTGGAGCGCCTCAGGTTGAGAAAGGCTGTGTCAGAGGGACCCATCACCCACATATCAGTCTCCTCACCCCAGACACCCACCCACAGACACCCTGATGAACTCAAAAGCTTATTCACTAAATTGTAGCATTTTGTTTGGTCCTTATATGGGTATCACTCTCCTGTGCATGTATTTGGCCTAATAAGGTTATTTCCTTACTGTGGAAATATTTGATGTTTACTCCTAATAACGGTATTACCCTACCGTGGATGTTTCTGCTTTCATTGGACGTTCTGCTGGACTAGATGGACCCTTGGTCTGATCCAGCAGGGCACTTCTGATGTTCTTCTTATATTTTGTTTCAGTGTGGATGTTTCCAACCCGCCACCCCTCTTCCAGCCGTTGGGTGCTTTGCTTGGATGTTCTGTTTGTTTGCTTTTTGTTCGGCCCTAATAAGGATATTTCCCTACTGTGGGTGTTAGGGCCTCTCTTCCCGCCATGGACCAACATGGCCACCAAAGTTTTTGTATATCAGTCAAAGGTACTCTCTAGAATGGGTGAGATCAAAGGAATCCCCCTGTCACCTCAGGAACCTCTATATCAGCTCACTGGTTGTAAACCGTGACACTATTGTTGTTATTATGAAAAGCAAGAGGCTTTAACTATGTTGAAATGGATACTGATGTTTTTATACTGTTGTTTTTTTATGTCTCTGATGGGTTTTAAATTTTGTATATTTTTTAAATGTTTTACTGTTTTAACTTTTGTGAACTGCCCAGAGAGCTTCGGCTGTGGGGCGGTATATAAATGTAATTAATTAATTAATTAATTAAATAATAGCTCTATTAGCCCGAAGATTTGTTTTTGGGTGGTTTTTTTTTAAAAAAAAATACTATCAACATTTATATACCCTCTTATTTATGCTGCTTTTTTTTTTTTTTTTTTTTGCAATTTAGTTCCCCCAATCCGCGACCCCTCCCCCATGCACTCTAAAATACAACAAGAAATAAAACAAGTGCATCTCTTTTCTAATTTGGCTCCATATGATGAGCTTTAATCAGGACCTGGATTTGTTTTATGGTTATCTAAAGTTGCTTTTAGATATATAGAATCATAGAATAGTAGAGTTGGAAGGGGCCTACAAGGCCATCGAGTCCAACCCCCTGCTCAATGCAGGAATCCACCCTAAAGCATCCCTGACAGATGGTTGTCCAGCTGCCTCTTGAATGCCTCTAGTGTGGGAGAGCCCACGACTTCCCCAGGTAACTGGTTCCATTGTCGTACTGCTCTAACAGTCAGGAACTTTTTCCTGATGTCCAGCCGAATTTTGGCTTCCTGTAACTTGAGCCTGTTATTCCGTGTCCTGCACTCTGGGAGGATCGAGAAGAGATCCTGGCCCTCCTCTGTGTGACAACCTTTCAAGTCCTTGAAGAGTGCTATCCTGTCTCCCCCTCCATCCTCTCTTCTCCAGGCTAAACCTGCCCAGTTGTTTCAGTCTCTCTTCATAGGGCTTTGTTTCCAGACCCCTGACCATTCTGGCTGCCCTCCGTGTGCATTGTGTGTTGGCATGTAAATGGTTTTGAAAATGTTGTATACTGTATTTTTAGTGGGTTTTAATCTTTGTAAACTGCCCAGGAAAGCTTTGGTTATGGGTTCGTATAGAAATCTAAATAATAATAATAATAATAATAATAATAATAATAATAATAATAATAATAATAATTTTGCCCTTTGGTTCAAAGAGCAACACTGATGGATAGGGAACTGATGAGACTCCAGAGGCAGACACATACCAGCAATTTCTTGGGGTGACTGGAGATTTACAGCCCCCTCAAGCTTTTCTGGGAGAGAGCCTCCTCCTTCCAGCACTCTGACCATCTCTCTCAGGCGCTCGCATTCCTCCCGCAGATGTGTCTCCTCCTCAAGCCGCTGCTGCTTAGCCAGGCTGGCTGGGTTCATGCTGAAGTGGAGCACTTTGGTTTTAGTGGGATCATGATAGCCCTACAAAATACGGAAACGTGACCAGTTAGGATCAGTAGGGACACAGCACGCTAGCGAGGATCGCGCACAGCCACACACCAGACCAGCAGGCAGAAGGGTAAAACTGTACACAAATGTTTTAATGTTAGGAGTCAGGTAAGGTTCAGCAGTCAATCAAAGTGCTAGTTACCTTACAATAAGCTTATCATGTGGAAGTTGCTTTCATTTATTGCATTTATGACATTGAAAAGTTCAACACAGGACAGTTGATAGGTGACAGCCATTTTGCTCAAGTCATCTACCATAGAATAGTTGAACTTCTTACATGGTTGTGAGAATGAGCTCTAAGTCAATCCCAGAGTGACTGTATATTCTTAGACTTTGGAAGAAAAGTTTTATTATCAGGTGTTTTACATCTCTCCATAGCACGTAATTTAAAGTCAACACTTGAACTGCAGGAGGACACAGCATCGGAGACTAATTTAGTACTGCAGTTCTTTGACATCAACTCAAATGTGGCCGTCATTACTGAATTGTGTCAGCTTTTCCTGAGCAAGCTACTAAGAGACATTTCATGTTGCACTTTTCCCAAGAGGTGAAATATATTTATAGCTGTTTAACTGATGAGCCAGATCCTAGAATAGCTGATTAATTTCCCTTCAAAGGGAGACAACAGTGAAGTTAAACTTTTGTCTTCAGAAATTACAGCCACACACTTGGCGGAGAGTTTTGCAAGGAAAAAAAGAGAGGAGGTTGCAATGAACCTGCTTTTCTAGAAAGCCAAGACTCAAAGGCATATGACAGGCTTACATTTTGCAAAGACCTGGTTTGCGCATAACGGCAACCCAAAGTAGGGGCTGAATATAGGCTGTTATTGAATTGTAGGTTCCTGTTATGTGTGAACCCTCCACTGTGGTTTAATTATGGGTTGTTAACCACAAACAATACAGGGTTCACAACCCAACAAAAAATCATGGGTTCTCTTCCTGGGTTGTTCATGGTTAACAATCCATAACTAAACCATTATGCAGGGTCTCCACGTAACAGCAACCCACAATTCAACAACTCACAATTCAATGACAACCATCCTCTGGGTTATTATTACATGAGAACCAGGCCTAAGGGTTCAATTCAGTGGGTTCTTTCTGCTTGCTGTTTGATGTCATCAGTTGTCCCATAATTACAGTAGGTGTCATGTCTAACCCTACTGCCCCTGTTTTGGGAGAAGGTGTTTCAGGTAATCAATCAGAATCCGATTCAGAACTAGAAGACGCAACACCAGGCACCAGCCGGCCTGTACTAGTGGGGGAGGAAGCTCTCACAGGCGATTCCCCAGCTGGGAGTCACCCCTCTCCAGAGCTTATCTCCTCAAGGCCAAATCCTACACACTCAGTGGGAAATGAGCCTTCTTCCGGAGGAGAGCTCCCCGATAAGCTAGCTGATGCTAGGGTCCACCGGAAGCTAAAACGCAGAGTGGAAGGAAGGTGTGAGAAAGTCGGTCCCACTAGAATTGTGCCAGAATCCGCCTCCACACCAGGCTCTCTGAAGTTACGGGCGTTTGGGAAGGGGCGTCCTGTTCTCCTTGGTCGGACAATTGTCTCGCTTAGTTTGCATAGTGTTGCCTAGGGGGAAGTTTTCAAGACATTAGACTCTCTTCAGGTGGAAGAGATGTTTGCTGCTTAATAAAAGCGTTGTAGATTACCTAGCAGGTCTCATAATTTATCTCCCATCAAAAGCAGGAGCTTTGTTAATCGCCCAGAGAGCTTCGGCTATTGGGCGGTACAGAAATGAAATAAATAAATAAATAAAACACAACAGTAGGGAGCGTCAGCTGCAGGAAATTCTTGTACATGGAGGAACACATGCAGCCACAGAGGATGGGGAAAATGCAAAGGACTATGGGATTGAGGCACAAGGAAGGGAGTTGATCAGTATGCCCACCGGGTGCCAGAGGCTTCAATAACTGTCCTGAGTTTATTTAGCCTCCCAAATGCCAGTTAAATACCATCCTAAGAGCCAGGACTTGGCAGCCAGCTAGAAACAATTCAGAACTCAGCCTAAACAGTCCTGACTCTACTCAACCAGTTAGTAAAGAGACGGATGCTGCACCATGAGACGGGCAGCCCATTACAGTCAGATGCCCCATGGACCTCTGCATCTGGGCACTGGCCATTTGGGAAGTTTGATGGAGCTGTGTTTAATCCACTTGCAGCAACTGTCCTGGAAGATTTGGTTATAGCGATGGAATTTCTCATGGGTCCTGTGATTCCCCAAAAAAGCACCCGATGGTCAGGAGAAATGGACAAAATTGAAATCTGACTCACTAGCAGCAGTCAAACAATAGCTAAATGAAGCTGGCAGCAGATTCACCGGGGTGGGGGTGGTCAGATTGCTCCAAGAGTATATTAAAAAGGCAGTAAGGAGCTTCAAAGTAAGTGTTTATGTCAGAAATGCTTCATTTGCTTGATTTCTTGTAAACCACTTTGAGCCTCTATGAGAAAATCCATGCAAAACTCCAAATAATTTGAAAGGCGGCAGAGCGCCTTATATCACTAACCAGCCAACTTGCTAAATAAATTGTAAACAAAAAAAACCAAGATTGCTGTTTTTATGTTTTGTTTTTCTGCAGAGGGGGATTAAAAAAAAACTCCACACACAGTCAAAACAGCAGCTAAACTTAATGGCTGACATTTCCCTGGCCAACAATAAATCCTTCCGTAGAATTTGTAGCATGGCTTACGATTTCACAGTGGATCCATTTTAAAAGCAAAACGGCAAACATAAAGGACGGTTTTTTCACTCCACCTTTTTCTTGTACGGAGTTAGCTGTTACACTGCCCTCTAGCGACGCATCGCCAGGCCCTCAGACACCTGATTTGAACAACGGAACACAACTAGAGGAAATGCCATGGGTGGCCGGGGCCCTGCAAAGGGTTAAAAGAAATCGCCTGCACAAGGCAAGACTTGAAATCTTGCTCAAGCAGTCAGTGCCCTGGAACTGTCAAAAGGGGGGGGGGGGCGGGGGACGGGGAGGGAGAGAAGAGAATGGGTGCAAAGAGGGATTAGTAGGGATTGGCTGAAAGTGCCCAACGGCATTTGCATAAGACGTTTTGTATGCATACAAGTACATGCCAAGGCAGCATTCACGGACAGCCTGTAAGCAGCAAGGTCCCCGAATGCATGGAAGACCCGGCTGCAACAGTAGGAATCTGCCCATCGGAACCAAGGCGGATTGGGTCGTCGCATCCATCTGCTCTGTCACTACTCGCACTTTGGAACCAGTGCACAACACAGGCTGCGTCCGTCTCTAGGGAACTGTGCAAGGCAAGAAGCCCAAAATTTCCCCCTGGAACAAGTCACAGGTTTCGAGAGCCACGGGCTGCGTATTAGATTTCATTTAATCTCTTTTTATTAAGCGTACTAGACTTGCTTTCCGTTCCCGTCTCGAGCATGGTGGACGTTCCTCCATGCCCGTTAAGCGGGCCAAATATTAAAAGGTGACAGGTTTGCAGGTGTTTCTGGAGGCGGCTGTGGAGTGAACCCGGACCTGCTTTCAGATGAAGGGTTCGAGAACACGTCCCAGTCACTCCAGTGGTTAAACAGGCCAGGCTTCCGGTAGGGCTGCAAAGAGCCAACCTGTGATGCTTGTGGCTTAATACCGGGCGTTCACCACTGTAACAGAATGTGGTCTTGAACTTAAGGTCATCCCACGGAAAGGCCTGACTTCAGGTACTCCTTGGGTCACAGGGCTGAAATAAAAGAGGCCGCTACAACTGAGGATTATTTACTCCTTTCCTGCTGTGGCCACTAGCTTGCTCAGTCCCATTTTTCTCTCCCAAATCCCCTCCCAAAGTGGTGCTGCGAGCTCTTATCTCCTTCTCAGCCCATTATATCCGCCTCCTTTTCTATAGCGCAGACCTGACGAAAACACACTCTTATCTCCCTCTCAGCCCATTATATCTGCCTCCTTTTCTACACCGCAGACCTGATGAGAACGCGCTCTTTACAGGAAGCCTGGGCCAGGTGGCGGCAGAGCTCATCCTATTCTTACGAGGCCACCCGCACTCGAGCCATTGTTTGGGAAACCGCTCGCTTGACATTAAAGTGAAGCGCATGCTGGAAAACACATTGTGATACGGAGCCAATACCTCAGGGCTGTAATAGAATCCATCTCGTTTTAAATTTCTGGGAAAGATCACTAATGTATTTCTATGCCAATGCTGGGTGTGCATCTGAAAGCGTACAGCTCAAGGACTCCTAGCTAAGGAGAGGGCCTATGCTTCCCATTGTACACTACCGGCTGCAGAGTAGGCAGGCAATGCTTCCATGAAGATAAAGGGATTGTTGCTAACTGAAAAAAGGGGGCAATAGAAGCCTGGGATTCTTTTGGACCCACTGCTGAACGGATAGTAACAAACTGAGCAGAGTAAAACCCGATAGTTTCAACTGCTTTGCTGCTGAAGAGCTGCCGTTCCTCTTTCGGCCCAGCCTGTGTTCTGGCTGCACCGTGGCTGCTTTGGGCGAGAAAGCACTTTTCGAGAAAGCACGAAGTCAAGGGATCCAATTCATAAAGGATTTAATACCGACTGCCAAAGCCGCTAAAGTGCAGGTTGTACCATAACAACAGAAGAAACGCTGACGTTGTCCTATCACTCTGCTGCTAAAGATGTGCAAGGTCCAGACAGAACAGACCGGTACGTTTATAGCTGGGCCAAAGCTTGACTGCGGTGTAAAACCCCAATATGGCAGTCTACACGTTGGATCTGTAAAATTATTTTATTTATTTAAAATATTTGCATACTGCCTCTTGGAGGCAAAGCCGCCTCGAGGCAGCTTGCAAAGCAACATTTTTAAAACAATAAAATATGCAAGACAATTTACTAGAACGCCATAATAAAGCATTTAAAATAACAGCAACAGTAAACGCTCCCAATTTATAAAAGGAAAACCGGCCAGCCATTCGTTTAAAAGCAGGCTGGAATGTCCGAGTCTTTAAAAGCCCCAGGGAAGGAGCCCAGCGCACACGTCTGTGGTAGGGCAGTCTAGAAGGATGGGGACACCACATTAAAAAGGGCCTTAACCATGGCCTTGAACAATGTTGCTATCGGGGGCAACAGGACAAGTGAACACAAAAGGCACGCACACACACACACCTGCTCCAGCTCTTTTGTGAATCCTCTCATCTGGATAACTAAACCATAAGTGACAGGGAGTTGAGTCTGTCATGCATATTGCAAGTGGGAGGAAAAGGGCAGAATTGCAAAATTACACCCGGGCCATATGGAAATCCTTACAAAGAGAAGATGGAAATCTAAAAGAAATGTTTCAAAACCGTTTCTTGTTGATACTGCCTTTTTGTGGAAACAAACCAGAGTAGGTGATATCTATCTGAAACAAAACATATTCTGGCTCGATGCAAAATCTATTTTGTGATCTCCAGGCAGGTGTGAAATGCAGAGACAACTGCAACACACACACACACACACACACACACACACACACACACAGACCCTAATAGAAGACCTACAACCATCTTGCTGAAAGAATAGCAAAAGATAAGATTTTGACAATTTGGCAATCATACTAGGGAGAGAGTCTTTTTCTGCAACAGCACACTATGAAGACACACTGGAGCCAGCAGGCTGAGTTACAGTTTTCTGTAATAATAATAAGAAAAATGTGCATCACAGATTTAACACTTATTGCTCGGTTCAGTGGTTCATTGAGCACTTTTGAAATTTAGAACGTGGTGGTGGGATTGGGGAGGAAACGATAAAGGAGAGGCAGAAACTAAAAGAAGTAATGAAACCAAGGGCTTTTCTTGGTGCCACTCATAAGGAATAATGCGATCTCAGAATTCAAATGTTGCAGGCATAGGTGAGAAAGAATCTCAAGTCTGCTTGGAGTGACATATTGCTTGATTTACGGCTACCAGCTGCCAGCTGCAGCTCATATGGGCACGTATCTGTCAGGTATAGGTTTCAGCAAGGCCATGGAGGCCTTGCAGGTTGTCATTAGATTTAATTAGAACTAGTTTGTTATGTCAAAATCTGTGCAAACTTATCTCTGTCTGAGTTCTCAGGGGGGGAGAAAAAAAGGGAGCAGATTCAACCCCAACCCTTGAGACTGTAAGGTTTCTCTGGGAACTTGAGAATGTTAGAAAGGTGGGGGGGCTTGTTGAAGGAGTCACTCAGATGGTAGCATCATCTTCGTGGGCTGAGCAGTGCTGTCCTGTTTGGACGCAGGCATGATTTACGGGCCACAACCCCTGTCTGTCAAGTGGTTTTGAACAGGCCCACACCTCCCTTTATAAGCTGGAGCAAAGGTGAGGAGCCTTTGCTAGGATCATCTTTCGACTCAAGGCCCGAAACCCCTCCCTGTTTGGATCTATCACCGTTTCAAAAGCACACGGACTCTTTTCTATTTGGACTTTTGATTTCTAAGGACTGTGCCATGAAAAGTCCTGTAAGGCTTTTCATAGTGTGTTATCAACCGTCCAGTGTAAGGGTAGACTGGGGTTGATTTTTATTGTTGGACTTTTTCTCTGCAGACTGAGGTGTCAGGGAGTTCCCAGTTCTAAAGTACTTGCACGGGAGTTCCTGTGGCTGAGATTTTTTTTACCTTCCCTGTGATCTTGTTTAGGCTGTGGCCATGTTGCTTGAGTTACCAATGAATGATCCATGTTTGGACTAGTCCAGTCTAGGTAGAACAGTCAATTCTAGGCACGTGAGGCTGTGTCAGAAAGACAAAAGATCAGTAAAGGTGAGTACATCAGACACAACAAGCTATATAAGAGCAGAAGCTCTCTTGTATAAATGGGTGTTGCAGCAGGACCACGGATAACTCAGAGTGAGTTTTGCTGGCTGGAGCGGTCTTCTACTAGAATCATAGGAGGATATTGTCCCAGCAGCAAGCTAAAGCCAACTAAGGCCAAAATCTGTAGTACGGACAGTTCCTCTCCGGAGGAGCTGGCTGGACTGTTAAAAGGCCTTTACCTGATATTGTAGTCTCATATTTCTGCAAGGCTTGGAGAGATGGAGGTTCTCCAAAGCAAAAAATAAATAAATGGGGGGACCCCACAGAAAATAATTTCTTTTATTGTATTGTTTCATACAATAAAAGAACTCCGACACATTTCCGACCCTCTGGTCCTTCCTCGGGATAATTTGATAGACTGTAAGGGATATCATCTGATAACCCCCCAGTCTGCTATGCTATGTTGGAGGATCTGCCATGGTTCATCCACTGTCTCAGAGGGTAATGTCAAGGCCATGTCTTCTGTCTGAGTGGTGGGGTGCATGCTGAATAAAGGATTGATTGTCCCTCCCTTGGAAGAACAGTCTGATCCTCATCTTCATAAGTACTTTCTAATATACCCTGGAAAGGCCAAGGGCTTGGGAAATGACACCTATGACATGTCACCTCTCTCTCTTTCAACCACCACCTCCTCTGCCAAGGCTCTGGCTTCTCCTTGGTTCCAAGTGAAATTAAGCCTAAGCACATATAATTTGTACATTCTTCCCTCCTGTCTCCCTGTCACTGTTGCTGAAATTTAAACTGTAAGCAACTTGTGGCAAGGTTTGGATGGGGGAGGGGGGTCAAAAATATACTTAGTTATCTGAATTTTAAATCGCACCCAGTGTATTTAAACGTACCGCAATCCACTCAGGGCCTCTGGGATGGAATGGGATGGAAGTCCAAACAATCTGAAAGGTCGATTTGCAAATGATGGGCACATACTCAAAGCTGCCCCACTGAAATCAACATAGCTGAGGAGTGTTAAATTTTGAATTGTGACCTATATCCATAAACTGTAAGCAGCAAATCGTCCCCAACTCCATTTTTAAGGGGTGGTTGGGAAGGGCTACCTCTTCATGAATACTTAAAAGGCATGGGAAGGAATTGGGTTCATCCCACAGTCAGCTGCCTCTCAATTGGGAGCATTTACCTCCTTGTAGAGCATCCACAGTCATTTTTTGCATTGTGCTGATGTGAGCCCGGCTGTACGGGGTAAAGCACTCTACGCTCGTGCGCCATTAAAATCTCCCGTGTAAGGATTTGTTCTCCCTTTTGTGATTGCCTTGCCAAAGCCAGGGCTTAGTCCTCCAACATTAAGGAGATGGGGGAACTCATTCCTTCACTCAACGTGTGGCCACTGCAAATGAAGAGTAATCTTCTCTCCCCCACCCCCAACCCCACCCCAAAACACAGCTTTAATGGAACAGCGGCTGCTTCATTTTGCTTCTTTGCTCAGGCTCGTTAAAGCGATTAGCGGAAAAACCCTAAACTAAACGGCATCCAAACAGTTCCCTCTGGACCCGGCGTACAAAAGGCAAACATGCTGACCAAACGCCCAACTCCCTCTGTTATGGCAGATAACCACACCCGGGGGAACACTAAAAGCCCTCCGAACAAAGTGTACTCACACAGAACTAGCTTGCAAAGGCAAGGCTAAGCAAGCAAACAGAACAAGCAGCACAGGCGCCACCGGCTCTCCACAACGCTGGAAGAACTGTGCATCCTTGCCATTGGCAGTGCCGAAACAAGAGTCTCGTCCACACCCTTTTTGTGTTTTGTTTTCCTCTGCTTTTCTCTCCCATCTCTGCTCTGTGTGGTCTCCAAAAACCTGGGATTGTGCTACGGCCTACAAAGTTCGCAAACCACCAGCAGCTTGGTCATGAGGTACGCTGAAGCTCCTGGAGCAGGCTACAAATTGGAGTAGTGGGGGGAAGAGGCAGGGTATTTGGGACACATTTTGTCCCCCCTTCCCCTGGGACCTAGGCCACTCTCATACTTCCAAGGCGGGCAAGGAGCAGAAGGCCTTCAAGAGGGAGAAGACACCCTCTTGGACGGTTTCCTTCCACAAAGGCCGCTGGAACATCTCCTAAACCATTTGAGAACTGGGGTATGACCAGCTCAATTCCCAACACAGAACATATTGACAAACAATACATTACAGTCACGCGTATACATTGAGTACCCCTCCAACAGTAAAGCACAAGGAGGAGGTACTACCGAGCTTCAGTATGCAAACACACACAACATTATGGTAAACTACTGCAAATCCAACAACCTCTACAAAGCTCATGGGCTGCTATGGGGACACATCAACCCACCAAATGGGATGGAGTGGAGTGTGTCGCCAGAATGTGTGCTATGCAGAGCTCCGACTGCTTCACCTTAAAATCTCAGAGACAAATTAGAGGGAGGAGTGTGCCACGACACCGGCTCTTTACAACAGGCCTGTCCGCGGACACTCCCTGCTCAAGCTAAGCGCCACCACTTTATGAGCCTGAGGTGAGGGACAAACGCCACCTTTCTACAAACTAGGTGGAGAAAGGGGTGAAACAGGAATGATTTCAGGAATAAAATAATGCGCTGTGAATTATATGTGCTGATGGTGAATTAAGGTCAGAACGGGGGTTATATGTATATAACTGCAGATGATAAATGCCAAGGAGACACGTGGGATTTTTGTGGTAGTAAAACAAACGGAATAAAAATTTGTTTCAATGTTCGCAAACTTTGTTTCATAACAAAACTTTTCAGACCTTTGTCAAAACCTCTCATCCAGTCCTTTCTCTCTTCTCATACACGCTTTCCTTTCTCTCACACCTTCACTCTTGAACCTTCTTTATTATCAGGATTGTTTAATATACACCGACTATCTGCACGCTACACTCAAAAGACAACCCTCTTTACCCTGATCCTCTAATTCTCCCTTGAAACAAAGTATTTTAAAAACACACACCCCTTTCTCACCTCAGTTATTCCCTTATATATCCTCCTTCCCCCTCCTAAGATATTCAATCTCCACCCACTCAGGTCAGCATTCTAAACACAATAGACTTACAAATCTTAGACATACATTAGGGAACTGACTTGTGGGGTGTAATGCCACAAGGAGTCATTCCTAACACCAATAAGGTGGCCTTAAAGGCCAGCCATCTTCCAAGGCATAGTGGTCCCTACTGGTTGTTTCCATTGCTTGAAAAGAATTCTGTATTCCATCCACCCAATACTGTTGCTTAGCTAGATATATCTAACTACAGTGGTGGCCAAAATTGTGGACACTTTTTGAAATTTTCATGTTTTGCAACTTTGCATGCTTATAGAAAATGTTCTGTTTCATGAAATTCAAATGTTTATATATCAATTGAAAGAGAATTTAATGCTGCTGAATCCAATACAAAAAACAGAATGCAAATATCTGCAGTACAAAAAAAAGTTATGCTCACTTTAGTATAAAAACACACACAGGTGTGATTGAGTGAAGAAGCGGATTGAAATTGCAAACCCTGCTGGCCAATCACAGTCCTTGTTCTGGGGACCAATCACATGGCAGTAGCTGCGATACATCCTGTTTCAAGTTGGGGAAAGTCAGTTTTGCTGTTAGTTCTGTAACTGAAGCACAATTGGAGATTGTGTGAATATTTGAAGTATTTCTCAAATTAAAAGTGTATGTACGTACCTCATAAACAGAGCCATGGCACCAAAGAAAAGAGTTGATTGGACACCCAGGAAAAGAAGCAGGATTGTTGTATTACGTGAATCAGGTCTTTCAATTGATATATAAACATTTGAATTTTGTGAAACAGAACATTTTCTATAAGCATGCAAAGTTGCAAAACATGAAAATTTCAAAAAGTGTCCACAATTTTGGCCACCACTGTATATCTACCATAGCTTGATCCTATGGCTGTTGGCACAAATGTTTCATTGGGACCTGCTCCCTGTCCCAAGTTTATTTATTTATTTATTACATTTTATAACGAGCCTTTTCCCCTCTTGCACGCTCTTCCTCCTCTTCATTGTGACATATTTTAAGTATGTGTACATAGGAGCCCTGCTGACACCATGCGAGTTAAAATGTGTTCAGATTCATCTAAGGATACCCAGGCCATTGACAGAGAGACATGAGTCTCAACCATAAACTCTCCTTTCTCAATTTTACTTAAGTCTTCTTTGGGCATGGCATGGGGCAAGTGTCCATTTATGTTCTCCCTACAGCCACTGCTTGGACAGAGCGATGTGCTACTTGTATTACCATTCCCTGATGCCAACAGAGGCAACAATGAGTGATGTCACCTTGCTACTTCCCTTCTTTAGAGATAGCAACGTTTATTGACCAGAAGTGACCTCAACAGCTATATTGATCCAGTGTGGCTGCTCACATTCCAAGGTCTTTGCATGTTGGGGAATTCTACTTGCAGGAAATTACAGGTTTGAGGATTTTGTTTTGTTTTTAAACTCCACGGGTGAATTCATAATTGCAACGTCAAAGAAATAACAGCCTTTGATCTGTGATTTGATTAGAGAAGGTGTTTCAGCTCTACTCCTCACTGAAAACATGGAAACACAGTCAACCTTTCTGGATTTGGAAAAGTCTCAGCGCAAACATTTTTAATATTTCTCCTTTCATATGTATGAAAAATCATGTATTTTGTGTGTGGGCGGGAGGAGAAATGTTGCTTAGAATTCACACATGCTTTGGCTTAACTATCCTGTAACACTGGGCTCTAGCTGTGCAATGCTATCTTAAAATACACAAAACTGACATAAAAGATGCAATATATCACCCAACTGAATGCAATATACTACACAATTTAGTACACCAATGAAAACCCAAGTTGCCAGCGCAGAGTTCTCAGGGAACCACTTCAACCTCCATGTTCAGACGCAAGATTCTGCTGAATAGGAGATCCTGGGAACATACAATGGAGAGAGTTCTTGTCTTCATGTCCTTGGGCTTCTCAAAGACATCTGGTTGGCCAATATGGGACGTAAGATGCTAAACTAGCCATGCCTTTGGGCTGATCCAGTAGATTTATTTATTTAAAATCTTTTTACACTGTATTTTAAAGTGAAATGGTTTGTAAGCTATATTTTTTAAAAAAAAAATAATGGTATCTTATCTCGTTGTTATAAGAACACCAACAAAACACAATGGCTTGAATCCAAAAAAACCCAGTACTGCACATCGAAGGAGGTGCGGAACTAATGGTTTTTACCACACCAGGCATTTGCATCGCATAGCAAATGAATTCTGAATCTGACAGGATTTCCAAAAGCAGTTTTGTGCTATAACACGGAGGGCTGCTGGATAAAATAATGTCTGGGCTGGATCGAATTTCACCTGAAATCTTAAGGACTAATATATCATAGTGGGAACCTAAACAGGCTATTTTGTCGATGCACATAAGAAGCACGGGTCAAATTCCTGTGACGTGGACATGGAGTGGCACAATAATTATTCCCATTTTTAAGGAAGGACCTAGATCAGACCCCCCCCCCCCCAAAGTTAGTCTTTATCTATTATTGGTAAACTACATGCACAATGTTTATGCTATAAATGTGGAGCCTGGGCTGGAGCTGGAACTCTTGGTATGGAAGAGGCTGAATTCAGAGAGGGGGGAGCCACATTGGGCCACTGTATGGCTTCAATTGATTTGATGGAGAAATATCCTAGAAGACTTTTTGCAGCTTTCATGGATCTGAAAGATGCACTTGATTCCATCTCTAGGAAGATATTGGGGAAAGGGGGCATTCTTTCAAACTGCTCCTCTGTCTTTTAAGAGTTCTTTATTCCAAGACTAAAAGGAGGTTGAGCTATGGCCCACAAGGCATATTACTTAACCCTGTTTCAATAACTAAAGGGGTTCAGCAAGGGTGAGTCATTAGGTACATGCTGTTTCATTTGTATTTAAATTATTGAGCCCCTTGTTGAATGGCTGATTAACTGTCTCCCCCTATCTTGGCAAGTGTTAAGATACCAATTCTTCTTTAAGCAGAAGACAGCAGTCCTCCTATTGCCATCAACTAAGCTAGGGATGAAGCATCCTTGTTTCCTTCTTATTTTTCAGAAGAATGATTGACTAAATCATTTCAATAAAACAAAAATTATTAACTTCTCCTAGGCTTGTGAAAGGCTGATGGTTCTTAGATGGGCATCTTATAGAGCAAGCGGTGAGATTCAAAGAGCTTTCATGCAACATTTTCATTTTACAAAATGCAGGAATTTATGGATTGCATTGTGATTTTTTAAAAAAATTCGGTCCGCTGTGATATCATAATTGAGGAGTTGTATGTACTGCTGCCATTCAGTTGTCTCGGACAACTTCATCACAACAACAGTTCCTCTATCAGGTAGTTTTATGACTATGTCTTCTCAAATTCAAAATTGGTTGAGGGCCTCTCTTCTCTTGCTAGATTGTAAAAGATACATCTAGGTTTGTGTTCAGCAATTTGCGACGCATTATGTTTCCACAAGCGGGCTGAGCAAGATAACTGAGGCCATTATTTGTCCCAAAATATACAAATCCATTAACGCTAGTTTAATTCGATGTTCTACCCTCAGCTAATTCAGAAAGGAGATTTAATGGCATTCTATTCTATATGTAAATCGTATACATCCATGCGGTAATGGAGAATTAGGAACTGTACAACACAAGTTACTATTGTGCAAATTTTACAGAGGTGAAAGAACTAGACTTATTTGTCCTTTGATTGCTACCGTCTCAGGAAGGGCTTTATAGTAGTATGAGGTTTTCCCAGTCATCGATGCACAATGTTCCGTATCTGAACCGAGTGTGAATTTTGTATTCCAAGCTAAAGATACATAAGCAACTGTTAACGGGGTCCTAAATGTTTCGATTATTTCATTTTGGGGGACTACAAAGGTCTGAGGATCATTAGTGAACTTGATATGATACCCTCCCCAGCTGTGATTACTGCCAAGCCCCCCACACACCCCAAGACCCTCCCACACTTTAATAAGGCTTTAGAAGTAATTAGGCTTTTTAAAAACCCTTCCACTGGTCCAATGAGAGGCCTTTATTTCAAGCTTAGCTATTGTGTAGGGGCTGAGCCAAGGTGGGTCATTCAGGGAGGCCCTGTGAGCCACCCCTGTTCTAAATCATCCCCTCCCCCACCGTCCCGTGCTGATGCCAAATCAGAGTCTTAACCACTCAAACTAACTCCCAGTGGTGCGGCGTAATTCCTCCTTTCATGTTGGGTTTAATTCTGCATCCCTCCCCCCTATAAAGCTCATTTCTGGAATTAATTCAGAGGGGATTTGAAAGAGGAGATCCCAGGAGAGAAAAGTAGTACAAATCTTCGAAGCTAGCCCGGAACCCTTATTATTCAAACATGAAGGGAAGAATTATAGTGCAATATGGGGTACAGAGGTTCCCGCTTTCTAAATGATACCACTCTTAAAGGAAAGCGAAACGTCAGTGTAATGAGCTTTACTACTTAACACACCTAATTGCCACGTGGGGTATTTTTTAATTTTTAAAAAAATTGCCGTATGAATAGATAATAAAATATGTTATTGTGTTAGAAGATCTGTATCTGAATCGACTGTGAATTTTGTATTCCAGGCTAAAGATTCATAAGCAACTGTTAACGGGGTCCTAAATGTTTCATTTTGGGGACCTGGAGAGGCTGTTGTAGGAAAAAGGGGGAGGGAGAAATCTGTTTCTACGAGCCCAGTCGTACATGCCTAAATCTAAACCCAAACCAAAGGGTCTTATTTCAGAGTAAAAGGCACATTGTTAATCTATAAGTGTTGTACAGTTGGGAAGGTAGATCATTTTACCCATTTTAACATCAGCCCTGTGCACTCTCATTAATCGCTCTGGTGTTCCATCTTAGGGAAAGCAAGGCAAGGTAAGCTCTAATTTAGAGCTGGAATCTCTGGATCTTTTTTCCCCCTCCCCACTCTGGTAATCTGACTATAGCTTGTGCTAGTGAATTGCATCTATGTGATTTTGCATCTTGCGGCTTCTTTCAGTGACAAGGCATGCAGACTGGAGGAGGATAGCATTGTAGCAAGACCTCGAAAGGCGAATAAAAGGCATGAGGCTCTGGCTCTTCCAAATCACCCAGTTCTGAAGACCAGGAAGGCTCTTGTCTATGGCAATAGCATCCTAGATTGAGCTGCCTTCAGTTCCTAAGCAGCAGCCTGGGGGATGCGGAATCCAGGTTCCTCATTCACTAGAGACTGGTTCTAGTTCCCAATGAACTCACTAAAAAGACAACACTGGTGGTTCTGACAACAGGAACCCCATGATGAAAAAAACCCAAACCAAACCATCCTCTTCTCTCCCCCTCTCTGGCCATTTCCACACCTGCCTTTTTTCCAGGGATCGTTCCGAGATCATCCCTGTGCATGCAAATGACACACAGGGGATCCCGGGAGCAGGAAGGGACGATCCCTCCATTTTCCTGGGATAATCCTTAGGTGTAGAAAGGGCCTCTGTTTCTATATGGAGCCGCACTAGTCAGCAACAAGTCCAAGCGCCACAAATCTGCTCTCGGCAACTGCGTTGAAGTGCAGTACTACGAATGGCTTGGAGGCTCTGGGGCTGGCAAACGTGGTCAGCAAAGGGCACGCTTCAGCATTATATGGGGATTTAGAAGGGACTGGCACTCCGTTGTGAATTTCCACTCCTCCAGGATAATCTCCTTGTAATGAAACCATTATCAGCATCTGGACAGGTGTTAAACGATGAGCTGCCGAGGGATTATTACCTCCCACTGCTCTCCGGTCATGAGCAGAAAGGGAGGCAAGAGATAGCGTAATTGCCACGCATTGTGACAGGGGGTCAAGGGTTACGTCGGCCTTCCTTCTGAACATAAATCCAAGCAAGAATTTTAGCAGCTAAGAACAGGTGAAGCTGAAATGCAACCGAGCTTGGCAACGGTTTTCCCATGCAATGGGATTTGATTTACTGCACGTTGGTTTTCCCTTTGGAATGCTCAGAGTGGTGGAGCTCCAGGCCAATGGAGCTCCAGGCCAATGCGTGGAGCTCCAGGCCAATGGCCAATCCAGGTCTTAACCCGGCTGAGACCCACTTAACTCTAACAATGAGCCAGTTCAGACAACACGCTAAGCCATGGTTAGGCTGCTAACAATTTTGCAGAAAATGGATAGTGATCATGTTTAAACCGTGGTTGTGTAGCCACCATGGTTAGGAATGGTTCACACAACAGACTAAATAATGGTTCACATGACACGCTAAGCCATAATGGCCCTGTTCAGAAGACAACTTAAGCCCTGCTGGTCAAGGCCTTTGGTTAAGCAGCAGGGTTTAAGGTGTCTTGTGCGATGCGTTTTGCTAAACCCTGCTCACTCACTAACCCCAGTCGGACCATCTGCAACAGGGTTAGCGGCTCTAACCGTGGCTTAAAGTGTTGTGTGCGACAGCATGGCTGGTGGTTATCGTTAACCCCAGAGAACCACAGTTTTGCTAACCACAGAGCCTGAAGTGTCATCTGAACAGGCCCACTGTTTACCTCAAAATGCGTAACCACCGTGACTTAGTGTGTCATCTGAACAGGGTCATTGTAAGAGCATCTTGTGCCCTCCAACCGTTCCCTGGCCTACATAGTGCTATACGTGCCCCTTTAATATTTCAGCCCCCATCCCGGAGGGAAATTCTTCATCCTTTTACTTTTACAGCCCTGAAGTTTTCTGCAGATGGGATTAACATACACTGGAAAGGTCCCAAACTGTGAGAATAAGGCTGTCACCCGGCAGCTTGCTATGCATTCAAAGAGCTCTCAACTGAAAGAGTCGGCAATGCAAGGAGAATTAAAAAGCACCGTTAAACAGCCCCAAATCCTCATGCATATTTATAAGTGACATGGCAACGAGGCTAAATCAATACTCCTCCCTTCGCTCATTACATACAGCTCGGAAAAGTCAGATCCGGTAATACACTCGTTATATTCATATATATTTTTCAATGAAACCATGGAAAATCTCATAGCGGGGGTGGGTGGGGAATAGACCCTTATAAAGGGTGCTTATGCAGCTTCATGGAGCGACATATATGTTTTTTAAAAAGATGGTAGAGAAGGAGAAGATAAAAGGTTTAGAGTCGTATCAAAGAAAGAGACGATGGCTAAATCTTCCTCGTTCTGCTAAGCTTTATGTACCAAACTAAGGCCTGGTTTGAATGTAATGATGAAGTGGGTGCCAATGAAAAATACTTCTTTGTTGAGTGGATTCCACACAGTTGTCATAACACTTGTAAACTGGGTCTCCACAAGTATCAATAGAGTGTTTAAGTGTCTTTTCCAATACTGTACCATTCTGGGACATTTTATTCTCTTTTCCCACCTTTTCTGGGCTTCTGCTTTATTCCCTAGGGCAGTCTTCCCCAAACTGCTGCCCTCCAGACATTTTGGATTTCAACTCCCATCAGCCCCAGCTTGCATGGTCAATGGTTATGGGAGTTGTAGTCCAAAACATCTAGATGGCACTGGGGATGGGGAAAGCTGCCTTAAGGCCTTTCCCCTCTGTCCTCCTCCCCTCTAGGATGAAAACAGCTTGGCCAAGTGCAACCACGTAGAACTTCACCCCTGCCCGTTTCTGCCCAACTTTACAACGACTCAGGCAAATCATGGACAGCGGCTTTATCACCATTACAGTTTCAGGTTCACTCTTTTCTGTTGCACCGATGGAGCAAATAACAACAGCAACAACAGCTTTTATATCCAACTTTTCCCCAATTGCAGGGAACCCAAGGTGATTTCCATGGTCCTCCTCCTCCTCCTCCTCTCCATTTTATCCTCACAACAACCCTGTGAGGGAGGTTAGGCTCAGAGTGAGTGACTGGCCCACTCAGCCAATTGGGGATTAGAATCCACATCTCCCAAGTCCAGAACTCTAACCCTACATCACACTGACTTGTCATTAAGCAAACCCTTCTCTAAGATGTTTGGATTTTAAATTTTAAACGCTACTTAAGAACTAAAGGATAAGCTCTTCTCTTCTTTATCTGGGCATGCATCCATGACTGGAAGTTTAAATCAGTCGCTGTGACTAAACAATGGAAACACGTTGTTGTTCTTAGGAACCTTTCTTTAGTTTTATAGCTGTATGATGCTATTTCCAACACAAAGTTCCTATCAACCATGTAATCCGATGATCTATGAACTATAAAACTTGTTTCAGAATGGGCTCTGACATCCCCCATTTGGTAAGGGTGGTGCACAGTGTCTTTCCTAAATCCATAGTTCACATGAGAAATTTGAACTTACTTATGGTGAAAGGGATGTGAAGAGAAAGCGTTACTCATCCCACGAATCTCCCCATCAATGAGTCATCAATCCTAAACTGCAATCAGCCAAGCACGAGATTTCGAAAAACTTTGTAAGAATTTCTGTATGGACATGTGGTCCAGAGCTGTTTGGTGCCCACCCACCCCCGACCCCCACCTTACCAAGCAAGCAAAGATGGGTGGCAAATACATTATTGTTATTTTTGCAGGGTGTTATAAATCTATCACTGCGAGCTAAGTGCTATGAGCAATTAACAGCAGCGGCCAGGATCCAAAGAACTGCACGACTAGTTTTGCATGCCCAATGGGACATTGGGTGTTGCTTGAACCTCAGTGCTGCTTGTCAAAGGGCAGGGAGTCAAATATCTCACTGGGGTGCTTGGGCATACTCTTGGATTCCAGCCAGACCTTATAACTACAACAATGTATGGAAGAACATATCCAAGGTTCTCACATACCTTCAGTGGCAAAGGAAAACACACACACACACACAACCCTGATGATATGCCTGCTCTGGAATAAAGCTCAGTACGGAATTGTGAATTGGGCAAAGGGACTAGGTAAAAAATAGATAAAATATAGAAACTTCGTCAGCTGGACTTCGGAAGTTCCCTTGTCTTTTCAACCTTCTCGGTGACTGAGCAAACTGCACAAGCCTCCTACATTTCTCTACAACATATCTGACTTTTCCCATGTATTTGCTTCCGTTTTTTCAGTGTTGTTACAGTCAGCAAGATTTCTCAGAGACAAAACAGCAGCAGCATTCGGGAAGAAGTAATTTCCCTCCCAAACAGATGCCTGCAAGCATTACCGTGCTGTTCCTTTTGCTACTCAACAATCTTACCATAATGCCTATATTGAATTACTTAGTTGTTTAATTTTTACTCTATTGCTTTTTCCATTTCCCCTCGATACAACTAAGGGCTTGAATCAATCTGGAGAAGGCCAACATGTCCGGGTCAAGCACCTCCTTAAAATTGCCAATTCTGGCCTACATAGATGATGACATTGTGAGCATAAAAGAAAGTTGCAGCTGTCTCCATCAAGTTCAAGTATTTTCATTTCCCCTATTTTCAATGGCATAATCAGCAATTGATCTCGGACTTCTGGAGAGGACGTGTCCGTAATGAAAGGAGGCAGCTCCTGAACTGAGCTGAAGACGAATAGAAACAGTGGGTTGGCCTGGAATGGCAGCTTCACACCATCATCAAAATATCAAATATTGCAAAATCATCGGCAGCAAAGTCTTTCGCTCACATAATCAAACTCATCTAACTCTTTCCCCTTCAACAAAGTTCCTTTGAAGTGGCTGTTTGATCTTGGGGAATCCAGACACAACTTCGTGAAATGAGCACAAATTGTTTCATTTGTTTTTGTTTCACTGCTTTTTCATGTGGCTCCTCTAACGTCTGCCTGAAAATTATGGGTGAGCATTATCCAACTGCATCCAATTGTTTATTGCCAGTCATTACTTTACAATTGGCCCTGATGAGTCGCAGTAAATTCACACACCCATGTTTTGTGACAGCTAGTGACTTATTTGCAGTATCGATTTGCACATTTCTTGCACCCAGAATGAGAGAACGACAGGCCACCAGCATTGTGTGGGCTGAAAAATTAAATCAGTTAAGCAACACTCTATACTAGTGCATAAACTTGTCTTGTCTATCTCATTCCCAAAATTCTCTGGTTGTAATCAATGTAAGAACATAAGAAGAGCCATGCTGAATCAGACCAAAGGCCTATCTAGTCTAGTATTTGGTTCACACAGTGGCCAAGTAGCTGCCTATGAGAAGTCCTCCAACAGGATATGAGTACAACAGCCCATGTTCTCCAGCAGCTGGTATTCTGAGACATACTTCCTCCAATACCGGAGGTAGCATTAAGCCATCATGACTAGTAACCACTGATCGCCTTATCCTTCATGAATTTGTCCTAGTTGGTGACCATCTCTACATCTTGTGATAGCTAACACTATACTTTTAATGATGTACTGTGAGAAGGGTCGCCTTTTATCTGTACTGTACTATTCTCCAGCTTAATGGGATGATGCCAAGTTCTAGTATTGTGGGATGGACCCCAGGTTGTAGAATTATAAGGAACACCTTCTCCTCGTCTGCTTTCTCCATACCACGTCTGATTTTATCGTGTCTCCCTGTGCTCACATTCGCCCCCCCCCCAAGCTAAACAGTCCTGCAGCTAAATAGTTAAAACCTTTCCTCACAAGGGAATCGCTACAGCCCCTTGGTCATTTTAATTGTCCTTTTCTGCACTCTCTTTTGTGCTCAGAGTACACAAAATTAAAACTGACATGGGACTCTACTTGCATGGAGGGGTGAGTGGGTATATAACTGTAGGGAAATTAAACAAATTATTGCTGATTGATAAGAGTGATTGACTGGTTTAAAGGTAAGACTTCATTTGATATCATTGCTTGACATTTCAAATTTAGCTCATAGAAGCAGCCATGGACCCAACGTATTAGAGCTCTGCAAAAGGTTTTTACTTCGTTAGAACATCATGACATACTGATTAAAAAATTGAATGCTACCAAAAAACACAAGCTTACACAAAATAGATTTGAAATGACAAACTGACAGATACAGAAGAAACCAGGGGGGAAACACACAACGTATTGCTGATAGTGTTTGTCGATGAGGCCGGGATGGCAAACGGAGACACGCTCGATAACTGGCTGTCAGTAACATTTGACAGCAGAAACAACATTTACAGTAGAACGTTGCATTTATAAAACAGTCCAAGAGAATTTAAAATAGTTTGAATCCGCACCACCGCCAAAACAGGTGTCCAGAATAGTTCATTAAGACATGCATGTAATAAAAATTGGCAAAAAGTATCCAGATCACAGGGCAGGCATGATAAATATGATCATGCTGTATTTGGGAGAATGTAGGTCTTTGAGAATCTGTAAAAGGATCCGTGACATTAGATGGAACTAAGGGAACTCTGTTGATCGCTATCGGGGAGTCCAGGACTTGACCTGTGGCTGGGACCGAGCTGAGCAATCTATAGGCTGTGGATAGGCTACAGCTACCTGAATGCTTCCAGCCCTAGCACCTATGCCCCACAGGGAAGTTATCCTCCATTTCTGGCCAACGGGATCACATTATGCCAGTACTTTTCCATCTGCACTGGCTGCCAGTCCAGGTCCGAGCCCGATTCAAAGTGCTGGTATTAACATTCAAAGCCCTAAACAACTTGGGGCCACGTTATCTGAAGGAACGCCTCCTCCCACATGTACCTCCCTGAACCCGAAGATCATCTCCAGGTGTCCTTCTCCAGGAGGCCCTGCCAATGGAAGTGAGGTGAGTGGCTACCAGGAAGAGAGCCTTTTCTGCTGTGGCCCCATGAGAGAGGTTTGCCTGATGTCTACATTGTACTCCTTTCGGCACCAGGTGAAGATCTTTTTATTTTCCCATTTTCATCTTTTAGCTCTGCTGTTTTAAATCTGTTTTTTAATCTCTGCATTGCTGCTAGGTTTTATTCTGGTTGTGCTTTTCTCTTGTAGTCTATGTTTTCATATTTTATATCATCTTATGCTATACCTTGTCATTTTAATGTCTGTGGACTGCCCAGAGAACTTCGGCTATTAGATGGTATAGAAATGAAATGAAATAAATATCTTAGCATTTCCAGAAATGAAGATAAAAGAATAGCCCATCCAATTCAAGTTTTAGTGAGCCATGAGCAGATATTGGGAACGAGAAGGACGCACCACATCAGTGCTATCTGAAAACAGGGTTCATGCTCTGTGGACAAGTCAAGCTTGCTTGAGGAAGCGAGCAATGCAGTAACCACAGTTCACCCGCTCCTATCACACTTTGATCAACAATGAGATTGATGGGTCACAGTGTGCACACACAAGCGTGTGCGAGAAGGGGGGATTTCCTGACCCCAAATCAAATCTACCAAAAGATGCAGCGGCAATTTGATCACGGTCTACAATTATCAACACTGGAAAGACGTATCTGATATAAGAAAGCCGTTTAATCTGTCAGACAGAGACATACTATAGAATTAAGTCAGAAAAGCTCACACTGGAAATAAGATGATTATTTTTAACGGGGAAGGAAATGGCCTTGAGGAACTGATAACCCGCATATCGGGGAAACTCGGTGTCACTTAAGAGTCTTAATCAAGATTTGATTTCTTTCTAGAAGACATGCTTTAAGTCAACTATGTGTTTTCTCACCACGTTATCTCAAGCGAAATGTTATATCTGAAGCCGTCCTGGAGGTCTGTCTACACTAATGCAGTAGTTGGCAAATATTTGTCACCAGGCCCACATTTTAAGAGAGAGAGAGAGAGAGAGAGAGAGAGAGAGAGAGAGAGAGAGAGAGAGAGAGAGAGAATTCAGCTAGAAGGCAACAACTGAATACACATATTTATATATGACTAACCGACTCCATTAAGGAATGTGCCAGACACCAGGACATGTCGTATGAACTACTTCATAGGGCCAGGTAGATAAGCCTTTGTTCTTTGTGCTATCAACAGCCATGATAACTCAATGGGACCTCCATGGACGGGGTCCGACTTGTGAGAGCACAGAGGTATCTAGTTGGCTGTTGGAAACAGATGAAACACGGCCTAATCCAGTAAGGGAATTTTTGTGTTCCTGCACACCACATCATGTTAAAGAGAAGAATTAAAATAACCATGCTGGTTACCAGGAGCAGGGATTACTTCATTTTGCCATTACTTAAAATGATCCAAACCTTCTATCTCAAATCTGCATTGATGGACATCAGAGCCCGGCTGGCCTTAGCTCCTCTGAGAGTCTTTGGACTGAAGAGTGGGATATAAATGTTTTGAAACAAACAAACCAATAAACCAAGATCTCTTTCCTGGAAAATCGCAGTCAGTTCAGATCCCGTTTGTGCATATGTGAAGTTAGAAACTATCCATTAAACTCTTTGGCGAGGGTTTTCCACCAAATATATTCACACTTCTAATAAGTATTCAGCACTATCTGAGATCCCTCTTGAACTTCCTTTAATTGATGAGAAATTTATTTAAATTCATATTTAGCCAGCTTCCATCCTGTTCCTACACACCACACTCAGGCTTGTTTAAATAAACACTCCGTTCACATATTCAGACTCAGGTTTCAGCTCTTGGGAACTTTTAATAAATGATTTATTGATTCTCTCATAGCTAATGCACCAGTCTGATGCTGCAGTCCCTTAAAATCGCAGCCCACCAATCTTTGGATGCTGCAACGGGACTGCCTAGGGTGACCCTATGAAAAGGAGGACAGGGCTCCTGTATCTTTAACAGTTGTACTGAAAAGGAAATTTCAGCAGGTGTCATTTGTATATATGGGGAACCTGGTGAAATTTCCTCTTCATCACACCAGTTAAAGCTGCAGGTGCCCTGCCCTCTTTTAAATCTGGTCACTCTAGTATAGCTCCTGCACCTTTAACTATTGTTATGAAGAGGGAATTTCACCAGGTTCCCCATATATACAAATGACACCAGCTGAAAATCCTTTTTCTATGCAACTGTTAAAGATATAGGAGCCCTGTCCTCCTTTTCATATGGTCACCCTAGGACTGCCCCCACCGCCATAGGTGAAGGAACATCTGTGTAAAACTGCTTGCTCTTGAAGTATAGCGACATGCCTGCAAAGGTAGATTCAGAAAAGCAGATGTTTACTTGCTATTTTTCTCATCAGTAAGTGTTTACAATCTCAAGTTACCAAGGGATGGGCACTGGGTAGCCACAGATCAATGGCAATAGATCTTGCCCATCAGTATTTAGCTCATTATGATGACAGCAACTTGGTATTTTCTTAATGTTTTAGGGCCCAGTCCTATGGGAATGGCTATAAGTCTCCAAACTTGGAGGCTTACGGCCATCCAATGCATAAGAATGTAAGAAGAGCCCTGCTGGATCAGACCAAGGGTCCATCTAGTTCAGCACTCTGTTCACCAGCCGTCAACCAGGAACCCACAACAGGACCTGGGTGCAACAGCACCCTCCTACCCATGTTCCCCAGCAACTGGTGTATAAAGGCTTCCTGCCTCTGATATTGGAGGTAGCAGAGTGGGAGGAATGGCAGAGGCGATCGCCACCTCTGTGCTCCCCCGCTCTACATTTTAGCTAGATGGGCATTTTAGCTAGACGGGTATTTTCAGATACAGGAATCCAAACTATCCTATGGCTCTTCCCAGACTCTGTCTGGGGGGGTGGGCATAGGATTGCTCTCCTGTTGCGTTTAAAACACTTCACATATTTATCTCACACATCCTTAACAAGCTGCAGCAGGGTAGTGCAATACTGCCATCCCCATGTTGCAGAGGGGAAGTGAAAAGATAGTGGGCTACATGACCTAACTCTCAGAGAAATGGACCACTCACTTGATGGCATCAGAAGTCAGAGTTCGTAGCTCAGTGGGGCAGCACTTTTCCCTCCATTTTTTTTTTTTTTTTTTTTTTTTTTTTTTTGCATACAAGGTCCTTATCAAACCCCAGTAATTTTCACTAAAAGTGTCCTGCAAACCCTGCTCTTCAAACCTAAGCAGGCTTTGCAGAGCAGCCAGCCCAGGTCCTCTCAGTGAATTCCCAGTAAGGTATTGCACAGCAGAAGCATAGTCAGGTCAGTCCATAGTCTGTTGCTATGTGGTCGAGGAGCCAAGCGTGGAAGCAGTCAGGGAGCGTTCAGAAAAGCGGTATCAGAAACGTTGCTGAGGGTCTAGGAATCAGAGTCATGATGCAGCCAGGTCAAGAAGCCAGGGAAACGGGCGGTTTGCCTTCAGTAAGGTACACCTGGGCCTGGTCTGATTTATAGCCAGCTGTTAATTAGCACAGCTGGGTCATCAAGGCCGTGTGTGATACTTAAGTGCTCTCTCCTGCTGTGGTTGGCTTTTCTTCCTTTGCTGTTCCAGCCGTTCGCTTTTTCTCTGCTGCACCAGCTGAATTACGTCCTGCAACTCAGGCATATCTGGCATGCAGCCTGATTTGCCAGGCTGCTCTCCTGCCTCCTGCACTTGCAAAACCTCTGAAACGCTGTTGGTCGGGGCCTCCACCCCTCCCTGTGCCTCTGGCTGCGGCACCATGAGCTGGCTCTCTTCCTCTTCTTCAGAGGACTCTTCTTCGAGGACAGGCATGACGAAAAGGGCCTTAGGGAGTAAGACTAGGAAAGACCTCTGATTCAAGAGGGTGACTCGGTATAAGGTGGATCCTTAAGTGGAACTTAAGAGGTCCAATGAGCCATGGCCTCTAGATGTTAAGACGAGCCAAAACTCATGTGTCAAGTTGCCGCAAATATCTGAAAAGCCAACACAGTTCATTTCCTTATACTACTCATATACGTCATTTCAAGGCCACGTTATTGTAAAATAGTTTGGTGGGAGCAAAATGAGTGAGGAATGTGTTTGCTGCTTGGATCAAAGCCCATGTATCCTGCAGCTCTGAGGAATTTAAGAGCAGAGCTAAAATGTTCAAGGTGGGCTCTCTCTACCAACCCACGGAGATCTGCCATAAAAAGCAAGCACTGGCAAATTAGCACACACCTGAGAGACCCCAACGGCTGTATGCCCACATATTACTCATCCAATTACGGTTAAATTAAACTGAATGGATAATGGTGCGATGGCACAAATATCTGTCACTGAAAGGTCTGAGCAAAATGGGAACAAAAACGTAGACTGCCAGTTGTTGCCATTCTGGTGGGACTGGTTCCATCCATGGCAGTGACATCTCCCGAAATAACCCAGTTTTTCCCCATTCATCACTTCCCTATTTCAAATCCAATGGTTCAATATTACTCTAGGACAGCATAGAATCATATAGAATCATAGAATAGTAGAGTTGGAAGGGGCCTACAAGGCCTTCAAATCCAACCCCCTGCTCAATGCAGGAATCCACCCTAAAGCATCCCTGACAGATGCTTGTCCAGCTGTCTCTTGAATGCCTCTGGTGTGGGAGAGCCCACAACCTCCCTAGGTCGTACTGCTCTAACAGTCAGGAAGTTTTTTCTGATGCCCAGCCGGAATCCGGCTTCCTGTAACTTGAGCCCGTTATTCCGTGTCCTGCACTCTGGGAGGATCGAGAAGAGATCCTGGCCCTCCTCTGTGTGACAACCTTTTAAGTATTTGAAGAGTGCTATCGTGTCTCCCCTCAATCTTCTCTTCTCCAGGCTAAATATGCCCAGTTCTTTCAGTCTCTCTTCATAGGGCTTTGTTTTCTGGTAGCTCCCTGGGAGAGGCAAACAACCCCTGATCAGTTATGACCTGGTTCTCTACCAGCATGATAGCCTCCACCCCCATGTCTGAATCATCAACAGTGAATCCTGCAACACAACCCTAGACAATGCAGCTACTGCAGTTTTCTCCACTTCCAGCTGCTCGACAAACCTAGAGCGGCAAAAGAAGAAAGAGCCTCCTTTTCTTGCTTCTCTGCAGCTGCGAAAAATGCATGCGCCCAGAACGAGTTTTCGTACTAGGAAAAGCGGCTCTTTTCAAAGGAAGCGAGACTGGGTGCAGGGAGAGAAGAGATTCAAAGGAACACCTGCCTCACCGTCCGACTGCACTGTTCACATTTCCATTATTAGCAGAGCGTGTGCTGCAGAGAGAGGGCCGATAGGGGAAAGACTGCTTTGGAAAGACAGAGGTTTGAGAACTTCACATTTAGGACGGCAGCTGAAACAAACAGAAATGACCAACAGAAGCGGCCAGGTGGTTAACTTCTAACGAGAGATCTGCCATGACACAGTTCTACTGGATACACAAGCCAAACTCCACCATCAACTACAACAGGGCTGGGGAGAAGGTATATCTCGAACTGCTGGTGAATTTCTAGCTGATTGTAATAGGTCATCAAGGCTTTCCCCTGCTCCTGGAAGCTTCTTCAGGATAGACTAGAACATGAGTGTGCAACATTTTCCCGTGTTTGAGAAACCTGAACTGTCACTGCAGAGGCCACCAGTGAGGGAGGAAGCAGCAGCCAGGCACCTCTCCACCGTGCCTGGGTCCAGCTCCAGCTCAGAGCCCCCTCCCTCCTGCTACCAACTGTCTCTGGAGAGGCCACCAGTGAGGGAGGAAGCAGCAGCCAGGCACCTCTCCATCGTGCCTGGGTCCAGCTCCAGCTGAGAGCCCCCTCCCTCCTGCTGTCAACTGTCTCTGCGGAGGCCACCAGTGAGGGAGGAAGCAGCAGCCAGGCACCTCTCCATCGTGCCTGGGTCCAGCTCCAGCTGAGAGCCCCCTCCCTCCTGCTGTCAACTGTAACTGCTGAACTTTGCAACTAAGATTGTAGTGCCTGAATTTGCTTTCCTTTCCCCCCCCTCCTCCTCCTCCCTCCCAATCCCCTTTCCTTTTGTGTCATGTCTTTTAGATTGTAAGCCTGTGGGCAGGGACTGTCAAGAAATACTTTTGTAAGCTGCCGTGAGAGCCTTTTTTGGCTGAATGGCGGCATAAAAATCCTTAAATAAATAAATAAATAAATAAACCATATGGAGCATCTGGACTAACACGGCTTGGTATAAGCAGTGTTCCTGCCTTGCCAGTAACGCTGAATGTTGAGCCTCCTGAGGTTCAAACTCCAGCCCAACCCACCCGCCCCACAAGAGACAGCAGGGAGCTTGGTTGTAAAGCCCTCAGCCCAGGACAGATGCAGGTAAAGGTGCCCATGGCCTCAGCCCAGTCCTGAATTGTGCCAACAGCATCGCTCCACTTCTGAGAATAAAAGCAGAGTTGAGTCTCAGGAGGGTCAGTCTTGCTTCCTGGTTAAAAGCAGCATGGGTGCTATCACTTCTTGTATGGTGAAAAACACTGCCGGTGCTATTACCGTTGTAACTGTATTGACAATGACAAAATGGAATGAAAGGAGGGACAAGATGAAATGAAACCACCGCCTTTAGCTTGAGCTGCACAGTCAACTTCCAGAGCAGAATTCTGACATGGCGAGGGGAGGGGAGGGGTGCCTGAGGTGGCCACTCTGCCACAGAAAGGATGGCACGGTGACCAACTGCACCCACAACACCAAGGAGGCCCTGGCTAGCAGGTAGCACACCAACGTTTCAGTAAAAATGGCGCACCTCAAAGTAGGCATCCTCGGTTTGTAACTCGTTCTTTCACTAATTGTGTCTTTCTTGGCAGGTCCAGTCACGAGGGAGGAACGAGAGAAGGTTCTCCTATGTCACCACGACGGGGTCTTTTAGGGACAGCTACCAGGCTCACAAGGACTGAGTGACTTGGCAGGCGAGAGATGCTAAGGGGCCATCTGCCTCCCCCTCTCATCAGACACCACAGGCCTTGTTATGAGACCGTGGGGGAAGTGACCTGGAGTTACTGAAGGCGAAGGGGCTAGAGCGCCGTAAGGCCTTGGCTGGCTCGTGCCTCTGAGCAGCGCTCTGGGTGTGGAATGGTGAAAGGGATCCAAGGCGGCCCAGCAGTAGAGCAGAGGACAGCAGAGGTCTTTGGGGAGGTTCGCAGCGTGGCCTCCTAGAGCAGGCCCTTGGCAGATGGGAGCTAAAGGACTGTGTAGAGGCAAGCTACTGGTGCCATAGTCGGTTAGTACCTAAAGGCCCCAAGATGGTGAGCCGGGGATTCCCTAGAACTATCACTCAGGGCTCTAGGGCTTGTGGCAGTGAAAGGAACGCTGTAGGGGCCTTGCTGATCTCACACGACCCAGGATCTTGGGGGGGTTATGATCCAAGCAGGGAATCCTTTAGCATGGGGATGGTTGTGACCAGATGGGGTAGGAGCAGTAAGCACACCACTTCCAGTCCAGGTCCAGGTGAGACTCGCCTTCCATTCAGGCTGGGAGGTCTTGCTGCAGACAGCTTCCACACCGTTTTGAATTGCCGCAGTTCTGCTTGCTGTGTTAAGAATGTTATGGCCCTACTTAACCCAACCAGCGTCTCACCTCTTTATTCCGGGCATGGGGGCAACCTCTCCCCGGCTAATGTGAGCTTCTCTCAACTGCTTCGCAGGTCAAGTCCTGGGTCCATTGCAGCCGCGTTTCTGCATTAAAATCTTGCTGACCTCATATTTTAATCAGCACCAACACACTGGCCTCCCTATTACATGGGATTCAATAGTCACTGATCCAAAGCCTCTTAGAATGATCGATGGCCAGTTACAAGTTCGTAAACGGGGCAGAGGGAGGAAGACGGCCGTAGATTGCAGTTAACTCCGTCCCGATCTGCATTAGAGGGATTAAATGGCTGTGTCATTAAAAATGCTTTGAGGTAAGCCTTTGATCGTAAACTTTACATCTTTTTACGGTTATTGAAGGCGACTGCCAATGCATCTCATTCGGCCATATTCTGCTGTCATTTCACTTTCCCTCCCGTTATGTGAGTGGTTTGCCATGAAGCGCTCGGCCTCCTCCTTCCTAGAGCTGTTTTGTATGCCAGGCCACAGCGGCCCTCTGGGGACCGAGATTGCTCTATGCTGATAGCCTGGAGGAATGGCTGAAGTGCAAAAATATTTCATCGAAGGAGGGGTTCAAGAGGAGACGCAAAATAATCCAGGAAATAGAAACCTCCCCGGTTTGTGTTTTCCACGGGCGCCGCACCAGAGCGTGACTACAATTGTTTCTGTCATCAGCTCGTCTCTCCATTGCTGCAATAGGACATGACCAACTATTTAATTTAACTCAGGAACAATTAATTCAGCACTGTTAAGATCTGGTGAGAGCTGAAGAAGGAAGAATGAGTAGAGGGAAAGAATTGTTGAGGTCAAGGAGTTTTCCGTTGTGAAGCAATCGGCAGACGAAATCCTCTCTCCCGCCAGTGATACTCTCTCCCAACAGTGATACTGTTGACCGGTATCACTGGCAGCTCTTGGTTCGGTGGCCCAATCGCCATGAAAATGTAAGCTGCTTGTACTAGCATGATCTGCCAGCTGCAGAATGCAAACAATAGCCGGCAGCTTACACCCAACTTGGCGAGTGTCTAGCATCCCAGCAAGATCTTGGAGGAAAGACAAAGTTATCATCCGCCATAAGTATTGAAAGAGCATGACGCTGACTTTAGCAGAGGGAGATGCTGCAAACAGGAGACGCGGATAAGGGCTAATGATGCACGCATACATGTGTAATTCAGCCCCAGCAACGTTTTTGAAAAGATTAAAAAAAAAAACATCAGAAGAAGAGGGAAACTCAGAGGAGAGAAACTGGGTGGGGGTGCTTAACCCCTTTTCTGTTTGCTAGCTCTCCACTCCAACCCCGAAGCAAGTTTTCCCCTTTGCAAATTCTACCAGTGCGTTTGCTAGCAACCCTAACTAAATTCTCCTCTCCTTGAAGCTGATGGGTGGTGTCCCCACGACTTCGACATTGACTCGTCCTCACTTTCTGTATTAACGTCATGGCCCTAGACCCTAACTCCAAGGCTCTTCCCTAGTAGTCTTCTCATCCTGATTCTATTCCACTTCTAGTTCTTACTCTTCATAAACTCACCTGTTTCCCAAGTTCCCAATCTGTGCTTTTTGGGGGAGGGTCATGCAGCTCCCTGCGGCTTGAAAGGTCGCCCGGTCTCTATCCAACTCCTCCATCGACAATCTCTTTGCCGTTCCGCTCCTAGACTAGCACAGTCTCTTTTCTGCACACCTGCTGCCAGTTATCCTACCCTCACTGCTCCTCTTGCAAACCCTGCTATCCCACTTCATCTCTCTACTGCCTAGACCAGCCGTACCCAAACTGGTGCCCTCCAGATGTCTTAGTCCCAACAGGGCTAATGGTCAGAGGTGCCGGGAGTTCTCGTCATAAATATCTGGAGGGCACTAGGCCAGGGAAGGCTGGCCTCGGCTGTAAAGGTCTTCCGGACAGGAACAAAAGTCTTTTCAGTTTGCTGTACTATGTCTGCTGGACGCTGCCCTATACCAAGTCAGCCAGACCACTGCTCCATTGTGTGCAGTATTGTCTACATGGGGGTGGGCAACCTCTAGCCCTCGGCATGGTTTTACTTGCAACTCCCATCATCCCTCAACATCTGCTACGTCAGCAAGGGCTCATGAGAGTTGTAGGCCAAAAACATCTGGAGGGCCACAAGTTGCCCACTCTTGATCTGCACTGATTGGCAACGGCTCTCCAAAGGTCTTACCCAGACCTACGTGGAGTTGCCAGGAATTCAACCTGGGACCTTCTCCTGCTTTAGCATTGAGCTATGGCCCTTTCGAAGCAAATGAATAGTAAGTGGCGACAGGAGTGACAGTGTTGGTAATGAGCTTCTTCCTCTTTTGCACCAAGGCAGGTCCATATGTATCTTCGTCCAGGCTTGCGTTAGTCATCCAGGTATGGTGCAGCTCTGTCACTTGCTATGAAACTCCGTACGTCTTGACCACTGCCCAGCAGAGAAGGTGACTGCTGCGTCATTCCTGCCAAGCTACCCAAAAATACATAGCCCAGAACTCAAGTAGTTAATGAAAACATGCCTCATGGTTAGTAAGATTTTTCACACGCAGAAACCCCCCCCTTTTCAAAAAACCAAAATAAAAACAGCAGGCTCCTCTGGCATATCACCAGATGCTTTCGGAAGACCCCTCTTTTTCGAGAGGTTTGCCGTAGGGCATGGGTGCTGTTCAAGAAGCACAAGCCCAAAGCTCCCTTGGGCGTGTGGAACATGAGCAATCCTTTGGATCCCGGAAATCATCTGCTCTACCCAGGTTAAGATGAGGACAGGCGGTCTCAGTACTCTTGCTGCATCCCTTCACCACACACACACCCCACTGTAGTAGTCCGCATAGTCTGCCGACCAAAATAAAATACAGACACACGCCATGAAGACCATCTCTCATGGTTCTCCTGCAGGTTCAAGGGCATTTTAGTTACGACTCTGTGTTTTTCAAAACCTCCCTGACATGCTTGCGTTCCATCTTTACACGAACGCTTAAACACACCTGCTCCTGAACCCACCTCCACTCCAGCAGTTACAGCATTATTGTGGCCGTTTTTAGTTCAGTCGCTTTCAAACCATCTTTTTTCCAACTGGATCCCCTCTTCTCCTCACACGGGTCTATTTGTTTTATGGCTTTAATTTTTAAATGGTAAGCTCTTATAATGCAGTTGTTGTATTTTATGGATGTCGTGAGCTGCTTTGGGGCTTCCAAAAAGAGGCATGGAAATATATAAATGAACAAATGAAACAACCACCTTCCAACACTTTCAGTCACAAATTCCATGGTCTCATTCTAAAAAAAAAGAAGTCCTCCACCCTTTTCTCCTCTCCCCCGACAACCCAATGAATTGAATTTACTTGTCAGGCAGCACTAGAAACTTATTAGCAAAAGCTACAACACTGCATTTGCAGAGGAAAATACAATGATCTTATCAGCCTCTCTCTGCAAACTCAAAAGCTCCAGCGCCTCTTCCTAGCAGCACAAAGGCAGCCTCAAGGAACGCAGAAGTTTTTCCAAGTGGAAGAGTAAAAGTTATCTTCATTCAGAGAACTGAGCGCAGGCTGAGAATGAACGAGAATATTGAAGAGCAGGACTGTGGGGCAAAACCAAGGAAATTTGCAACTATAGGAACTTCTGGTAGAAAGGCAAGGAGCAAAAGCGACAACCTTATGGAAAGCATACAATCTCGGGCATTTTGTCCATTACTAGATAGAGAGATCGCCTCGCTACAGTGATCCATGCTCTGATAACCTCTCGTTTGGATTACTGCAATGCGTTATACGTGGGGCTGCCTTTATGGAACCGGAGAGCACCCCCATATTGCAGTATCGGAAGTAAATGGATTAAGTGTATTCTCCATCGTGTGTTTGATTGGCTATTAACGCGCCGGGGAAGAAGGCCTTTAAATCCCTGGTTAAGAGACAACAGGTGGGGAGTCTATATACATAAAATAAACTACCCTACATGCAATAGCAGTTCAATGTTTTCTAGAAAATTCTGTATACATCTAGATAAGGCATTTGTGGTCACTGGGTCATGTAAGATTTTCCACTACATTTAAGCACCTGACTAACTTCAAAAATAGATGTTATCTTTGAACATCCATCAGAGACCTTCAACTAAGCCTATGCGGCAGGGTCTCGCTATTTACTGTTTTACTCTGTACAGCACCATGTACATTGATGGTGCTATATAAATAATAATAATAATAATAATAATAATAATAATAATAACAACAACAACAACAACAACAACTATGGGGTGGTATAGAAATATAATAAATATTTTTTAAAACAAAAAACCCAAAAACAGAAACAAAAACAAAAATGGCAGCAGCTTTGTTTATCATAGTAACATGGAATTTTAGGACAAAATGTGAATGCCACTGGAATGGTGTATATAACTAGGTGTCTCTACTACTACTGCTACTCAGATGCTACGCTTTGTGTACCCTCCTCTATTCAATTCTGGAAAAGTGCAATGGAAAACAGGCACAAACACCTTTTGTTTCAAGATAAATAGTACCATACACAGGAGCCAAGACAACTACCCTTCAACCAGCTTAATGAACCATGACAGGAAATGCATGATAGTAGGGACATCCTCTCTCTCTCTTGGATAGTCAGTAACTACGTGGAGGGAGAAGCCAGTAGTTGAAAGTGTAAAGGTATTCTCTGGCAAGTTGGGTGGATGCTTAGAATGATTGCCAAGTGCATAATCTTGACTTGAGCAGTGCTAGTGGGCTCAGAAACTGGAGTTCCCCTGGGCCAAAACTCACCTTCTGCAAGGCGCTGCTGGACTACCCAATTGGCAACCCATAGCAAGTTGCTACATGGAGGGAAAAGCCTCTGTGGGAACAGGTCTAAACTGGGGGTTGTGATCTCGTCTTTCCATCTGTCACCCCTTCCAAAGTCGCCCGTCAGGAAGTCTAATGGCTAACCAGAGTCGTGCAACGATATTAATAAGAACGCCAAAATCAACAAATATACTGGATTCCAAGAACAAAGGTTTGGAGAGAAAATGTGGTTTCTCCAATGATTCTGAACGGTCGATATTTGCCGCTGAGAAGAAGAAAGTCAAAATACAAAAGCCGTTATTGTCAACCACAGCTTGATGTAGTAAGACTTGGGAATGAACAACCTGCCTGAAGTGATTGTAATATTTGCAACCTTATCTAATTTTCTATATAGCTCAAAGGTCTCCTTCTCTCTCGCTGGGCCCGAAATGCAGCTCTGTAAAACTGGAAAGCTTGCCGTTTATTTCATCAACAGAAAGAAATCCAATGAAATTATTGCATTACCCATTTTTGCCCCTGTAAAAAAGATCCTTTGTTTTGATTACCCCTGCCTGTAGCTACTACTAGACTTTATTATTACTTAGTACGAAAGGGTATGCTAGCTTCGCTTCCAACACTCGGGCGATGCTGTGTAATTTATCCAAGATTAAATCAGTCAAATCTTAATATATTGTGCAAACCACACAAACGCATGGAGCGTATACATAATAGCATCATGAACACATGGGCTGTGTTCGCACATCACGCCAAGCCACCCTGCGGAAAAAGCTATGCAGGGTGAACTGTTCGCGGAGCAACTTATGGTGCACCCAACAGATAATCAGGCTCTCTGTGGTTTGTTCTCGCCCTCTTTTCCCCTGACTAATCTGCCTCTCCTTCCTCCGATCGCTACCCCTTTTCGATCGCTGCAGTTTGGGGGCAGGGTGGAGCCTCAAAAACGTGAAATTGGGGTCATACTTTTTTTTTCAGCCCCAGAAAATTGTGCAAGTGCACAAGTGATAAGCTCATAAAAAGACTGTCTCCTCCCCACCCTAAAAAAAGGTGCAGTTTAGCCCTTAGAAATGTCTATCATCCAGCTCCAGTGTAGGATCAGATATGGAGTTACCCTGTTCTTCACTACATGAAACTAGTTAAAGCAGTGGACTTCGACTGGTGGGTCATGACCCCAAAGTGGGTTGCAAGATCAGTCCAGATGGGGCACGGCAAAGCTGTTGCCGCCAGGTTGGGCATGGAGAAAATTGTGAAAGTGGGTCCCATGTTGCAGGTTGGGGAGTCCAAGGTGGGCTTGGGTCTGGACCAGTTGAAGACCACTGAGTTAAAGTAATGAAGAGTCCTGTGGCACCTAGAAGGTTTACAAATTTATTCCGACATAAGCTTTCATAGAGTGTAGTCTACTTCAACAGATGCAAGCTGTTGTTCATCGACATCCTGCACCGCACTCCCAAATGTATGAGGCTGGTCGCATTCAGAAACAGTGGTCAATCTCGATTTGTAAGCAAACCTTCACCCAAATCCACTATTAACTGGGGAGTGATTGTCATTATGAAAGGTCTAAGAGAACTGAAGAGCACTGCAGTAAACCTGGCTTTTCAGAGAGAGGCAAGAAGAAAACAGAGTATAATAAAAGAAAGTAATACAAGGGCAGAAAAAGAGTGTCTGCTACTGAATGATATAGTAGAAAAATTTAGAAGCTGCTGGCTCATGGAATAAAAGCTTTTCCAACATCGAAGAAGCTCAAAGTTGTGTGGAGAACAGCTCTGATGCCCCTGTCCTCTCTCACTGGATATAGGAATTACTAATCAAAAATAGAGACAGTAAACAACAATTCAAAAAGTTTATGTCCTTCCATACATTTAACACTAAGTTATGTCTGTTGCTGCATAACATCATAAGAGAAGCATAACAGAAGAATGAGAGCGAACAATAAAGAGAAACTTTCCCAGCACCTGAATACCCACAAAGGTTTAATCAGCATCTTTGTTTATGATATTTGTACATAAGTAGCAATTACATCAACAGGAAGTCTATTGCCCAACAGTGGCAAGTCTGTGGCCGGCTTCAGAACGCCATAAACTTTTGGAGGAGAAAATGCCAGAAAGGATTCACTGGGAAATGCAAAGTGTGTCGCTACAGAAGGACCATCAGGACAGGCGACCACAAGCCCACTGCACGCCAGGTTGCTTCAACCCAGCCTCTTCTTCCAAAACAGCCACATACTTTCCTTCACCAGGATTCCCCCTGCGTTCTTAGATGCTCTTTCAACGTTTATTGTGGCTGATCCAAGGGATGAAAAGCTTTTCACTTCACTGAACCTAACCCTGCCACTAATGGACCTTTAAAAAAAACCAGGAAAGCTTAGAAGCCTCCAAACTTAAAGCTTCTTTGCTTCGATGCCTGGAGAAGAGGCTGACTTCGCACAGACAACCAGCGGTTATTTACAGACTTTATTATTCTTTCTTTTTCTTTTTAATAACAACAAAGGAGTGACGAGCAACCAGGATGATCAGGGGGTCTGGAAACAAAGCCCTATGAAGAGAGACTGAAAGAATTGGGCATGTTTAGCCTGGAGAAGAGAAGATTGAGGGGAGACATGAGAGCACTCTTCAAATACTTAAAAGGTTGTCACACAGAGGAGGGCCAGGATCTCTTCTCGATCCTCCCAGAGTGCAGGACACGGAATAACGGGATCAAGTTAAAGGAAGCCAGATTCCAGCTGGACATCAGGAAAAACTTCCTGACTGTTAGAGCAGTATGACAATGGAATCAGTTACCTAGGGAGGTTGTGGGCTCTCCCACACTAGTGGCCTTCAAGAGGCAGCTGGACAACCCTCTGTCGGGGATGCTTTAGGGTGGATTCCTGCACTGAGCAGGGGGTTGGACTCGATGGCCTTGTAGGCCCCTTCCAACTCTGCTATTCTGTGATTCTATGATTCTATGACGAAACAAACGTTTGTAAGCTGCCTTTACTATAAAGCTGTACTGATGTACATCACACACTCGCACACCGTTCCCATGTGCGTATTTCCTTCTTTAATGATCATCTTAGCAGGTCCCTGCTGTGCATTTTCAGCATCTGATAATCTGTAATTAATTTGAATCTACCTACACATCCTTTTAACCAAGGTGTTTCTGCCCCAATAGTTTGCTGACTCACAACCTGCCTCAGCCACATACCAATTCTGAAAGCGTCAGGTTAGCGCGGAGCTTGTCATGATTCCAAGACGACAGGACAGCTGATGACAGGCTGATCGGTGCCATGGATGGCAAGCAGTGTAACGGAGGTGTGTGGAAGGGGACAGGGAGTGGAAGGCATTTGGGAAACGAAAGGCTCACATTCAGGCACGAAGCAAAGTGCTTAATGGTTCAATAGCAAGACACTTTGAAAGGCTGAGTTATCAGTGTGACAGTGGAATCAGTTCCCTAGGGAGGTTGTGGGCTCTCCCACACTAGAGGCCTTCAAGAGGCAGCTGGACAAGCATCTGTCAGGGATGCTTTAGGGTGGATTCCTGCATTGAGCAGGGGGTTGGGCTAGATGGCCTTGTAGGCCCCTTGCAACTCTGCTATTCTATGATTCTATGAATCTATCACTCTGGATTCTTGGCGTTGAGTGCATTTATTAACACCACACTCCACCCTTCACCCTTATACCAGGTCCCAACCTCTAAAGTTATCGAAGACTGGATAAGGCAGCAGCATGCCGAAAGACCTGCTATGGACCCCACTGTGTCTCTAGACCTCAATCTACTACCCCTTACAATGCTGCTTTGCTGGAACATTTTATTTTATTGGAGGCGGGGGGGGGGGGACACCAGAAAGAGAAAGAGTAATGAAAATATACTAGGCAGATGAACCAGGACCCCTGGAATCCCCAGAGACTTGCCTTAAATATAACTTCAAAGGAAACCCTATCAATGTTCTACTACGTGCTTCAAAAATATATATAGTTTTGCTGCAGAAAAATGGCATCCCTACGTAAAGTATCTCACTTTCCCCTCCGTAATGTGTAGTAAAATCTACCATGTTCCAAAATCATGATTGATTTTTACACGTTTTATCCCATTTTTTTCTGCTCATAATGAGCATCCAAAGTAGCTCACGACAGAACTAAAAAGTATACCTAGCAAAGAGAGGGGGGGGGGGGAGTGGAAGAGAGAGAATATCAGAGCACAGTGGAGACAAAACAGGAAAGTGTGTGGGGGTGTGTGTGTGGCAAAAGATCTTCACTGGAAGGTGAAAAGAGCAAAGGGACCTGGTAAATCTCCAGGGAAAGGAACTTCTAAATCCTGGGTGCAATGGCAGAGAAAGCCCAGATTTGTGTACTGTGTGCAAAGCAAGCCCTCCACTGAAGATCAAGCGGTCAGGTTTGCCTGGGAGGAGGTGGTCTTCCGGAGGCCCTGTTGCACACCTCCCCGCCCGCCCCTGCTCCATGCTATCAGCTGCAGGGGAAAGCAAGTGTCAGGATGTCAGGAGAAAGGGCCAAGCTTCACTGCAGCCTTTTATTTATTTATTTTATTAGATTTTTATACCGCCCAATAGCCAAAGCTCTCCCAACCTGGTGGCCTCCAAACGCTTTGGACTTCAACTCCCACCAGCCCCAGCCAGCACGACCAATCACCAGGCATGCTGGGAGTTTTTGTCCTGAACTATACTGGAGGTAACACATGGCTATGTGGTACCTCCAGTATCCGAGGCAATAAGCCTATGTGCACCAGTTACTGGGGAACATGGGTAGGAGGGTGCTGTTGCACCATGTCCTGATTTGTTGGTCCCTGGCCGATGGCTGGTTGGCCGCTGTGTGAACAGAGTGCAGGACTAGATGGACCCCTGGTCTGATCCAGCAGGGCTCTTCTGATGTTAGAATCATAGAATCATAGAATAGCAGAGTTGGAAGGGGCCTACAAGGCCATCAAGTCCAACCCCCTGCTCAATGCAGGAATCCACCCTAAAGCATCCCTAACAGATGCATGTCCAGCTGCCTCTTGAAGGCCTCTAGTGTGGGAGAGCCCACAACCTCCCTAGGTAGCTGATTCCACTGTCGCACTGCTCTAACAGTCAGGAGGTTTTTCCTGATGTCCAGCCGGAATCTGGCTTCCTTTAACTTGAGCCCGTTATTCCGTGTCCTGCACTCTGGGAGGATCGAGAAGAGATCCTGGCCCTCCTCTGTGTGACAACCTTTGAAGTATTTGAAGAGTGCTACCATGTCTCCCCTCCATCTTCTCTTCTCCAGGCTAAACAGGCCCAGTTCTTTAAGTCTCTCTTCATAGGGCTTTGTTTCCAGACCCCTGATCATCCTGGTTGCCCTCCTTTGAACACGCTCCAGCTTGTCTGCGTCCTTCTTGAATTGTGGAGCCCAGAACTGGACGCAATACTCTAGATGAGGCCTAACCAGGGCCGTTTAACAAGGTTCTTAAACATCTCAAGGGCACCATACTAGGGAAAGCTGATTTCCTACTTGATACTGGTAGGGAGAAGAATACTTAACCTGAGGATGCTGTTTGAACACAAGAACAGCCCTGCTGGCTGAGACCAAGGGTCCGTCTAGTCCAGCACTCTGTTCACGCAGTGGCCGACCAGCTGTCACCAGAAACCCACAAGCAGAACACAGGTGCAACAGCACCCTCACGCCTCTGATACCGGAGGTAGCACATAGCCATCAGGACTAGTAGCCATTGATAGCCTTCTCCTCCTAAGTGTGTTGTTCCATTCTGAGGACTGAACTAAACTAAACTAAACTAAAAGTTCATGGCTACAGGATTCAGGAGCTACCTACTTAAGAGCTTCCAGCCTCTTTGGGGGTCTACCTTCCAAGTCTTGAAGCTTCTGTCCTCTTCTGGGGAAACATCTACAGTTCCTTCTGACCATCACTGTCTTTCAATGCCACCCGCACCCTGCAGGCGCCAAGGAAGCTGTTGCCGCACAGCACTTTGAAACACAGATAAATGTCAGCCTCCAGAACCAGCACTTCCGTCGCTTGTGAGCGTTAAAAATTAAGAGATGTTCTTTCCCCTTGACGGATCCAACCCTCTGAGCCATAACCAGGCTTTTCCTTCCACCGACCAGCTGCAAACAAAGTAGTAGTCGTAACTATTCGAAGCTCACTCTCCAAGCATATGGATCCAATTAAGTCACAGTGCAGCTGATTTTAAATAGGTCTTCCTTGAAGCAGCCACGGAACTTTTAAGACTCTCGCTTTCCCTTCAACTCCGAAGAGCTGAGGAGAGCGGGAAAGGAGGGAGGGTTGTATTTGCATAAGGAACACTTCACCAGCCGCCCCACTGCCTGTAAACACAGGGCTCCTTGCAGAAATAGATGCTAATTGAGCACTCTTCAGAAGTCTTTCCTCCCACTTCACCAAGCACAGCGTTGATTTGATCAATCTTTTCTTTCCTGGCTTCAAGATGCCAGCTCCTTCAAGGACTGGGGTGGGGAAGCAGAGTGAAGCCTGCACCTATAATGTGATCTAAAGCTAAGCCACCTTTTTGGAGCAACCGGTGCACACTCCAAGAGCCCATTGCAAAGCAAAGTCACAACAGGCTTCCATTGCGGAGAAACCACTGAGGCAGGAGACAAAGGAACCATTCTAAATAATTATTTCTGTTCATCATTCTAGACATTCTCTTCACCTCCCGATTCTTATTCTCCCAAAGCTATCCAAGATTTAGGGTGCGCAGGGGTGCCGACATCCAGCAATTCCCGGCCCTTCTCATCTTTCTGTAACCTGAGGTTTTTATTAGCAGTAAAGATCTGAACAGTGAGTAATATCCATGCTACAGACTTTTATAGGAGTGAAGGAAAATCAATGCCGCCTGGAGCTAGGTGTCAAGAGCTAAGGGGGTGGCAGAAGAGAAAGGCTGTGGAGGTGGACGGCACCTCCAGCCATAATTCAAGCTGTCCTCACACAAGCTGAGAGCACGAATGGATGTCAGGAGTTATACAGGCTGCCGCACATAATCATCAATATCTCAATTTCATCACTTGCTAATACCAGGTTTGGAGCAAAGTAGAAAGCAAAAACAAACTCCTCGCAACTTTGGCCCAGTTGCTGCAATGGCAGCTGTCAACCTTCTGCACCACCAGGAGTCAATCAGGAGTCAAGCCAAATTATGGACAAACATGCAATATAGACAGGCTAGGTATGCTGTAGTGTCAAAGACATTGAGGGAGCCAGAGGTGGGTGGTCAAGCACGTGCTTTGCATGCAGAAGGCTGCCGGCCTCTTCAGTGTTCCTGACACCATGAGGATGCCTTTAAACTGCTCAGTCTAAAGCCTCGGCAGGGAAGATGGTCCAATTCAGAAGCATCCTCACCTCAAGGTAAGAGTGGCAGGCTAAGCACCACCTGGGCACCCTTCATGATTCCCTTTGCTCTAAATACCTCTAATTTACTGTCACTCAGAGGCGTGGATTTGTAATGCTTGGTCAATTTGCTTTAATGCAGTCTAGGAACCAGGAACCTCTTTGATGTTTCCTTTCATTCCAAAGAGTCAAGCAAGTAATCTAGGGTGACCCTATGGAAAGGAGGACAGGGCTCCTGTATCTTTAACAGTTCTATAGAAAAGAGAATTTTAGCAGATGTCATTTGTAGGCATGCAGCACCTGGTGAAATTCCTTCTTCATCACAACAGTCGAAGCTGAAGGAGCCCTGCCCTCTTTTGTATCTGGTTACTCTACAGAAGACAAAACGACGAAACTATTATTTGCCGCGAAGCAAGGAAACTTGTAATCACATTGCAACAGATGAGTGCATCACATGAGCCCAAAGTACATACTCGTAACGTAAACCCATGGCTTGGGGTAATGTCTGAATGGTCTTACAATATACCCCGGTTTTCAGAAAGCCAGGCATCTAAAAAACAATAGGGTGAACCTGCACAACTTGTGACGCACTAAGCTACCAGTTCGCACAGTACTGGATTGGGCACCAAACACATCTACCATGGAGACAAACTCCTGGACGCATTTGTTTCCTTTCATTTACAGCAGGAAATTCCAAAACCAAACATCATCCTGAAAAGAAACATTTGTCAATGCACTGCTTTCAGTCCTTCAATAGTTTCATTACACTCCTTCCATTCCTTCTGTTTATTGTTAATTACCAAAGAAAAAAGAAAAAAAGAGGGGGGGGGGGTAGAAATCAAATGTCCAACCAACCAACCACCTCATCCCAAACTGTGCAGCTATACGAATGATGTGAACCGAATACATTTGTCTAATCCAAGGAATTTATTTCACTAGCAGAATAGATGGTTTAGTGTAGAACCCCGGAGCGTAGCTCACATGTGCTTTTTCTTGCATGTGTCCACATAGATCAGGCTATGCCCGGAGCTGCATGAAGTTCACACAATACAGGTGAACACAGGAACATGGGAAGCTGCCTTTTACGGAGCCAGACCACTGGTCCATTTAGCCCTGTGTTGTCGACACTGACTGACAGCAACAGCTTTCCAGAGTTTCAGGCAGGATTCTTCCCTAGCCCTATTTGGAGATAGAACCTGGAGATTGAACCTTGAACCTTCTTGCAAAGCATGTGCTCTACTACTTACCTAGGGCCCTCATACAAATGATTCATACTGCAAATTTGTGGGAACATAAGAACATCAGAAGTGCCCTGCTGGATCAGACCAAGGATCCATCTAGTCCAGCACACTGTTCACACAGTGGCCAATGAGCCATCGGCCAGGGACCAACAAAGCAGGACATGGTGAAACAGCACCCTCCCACCCATCTTCCCCAGCAACTGGTGCACACAGGCTTACTGCCTCGAATACTGGAGACATGCCATTGCACAGCAAACGCAAACTAGTAACAAGCCGTAGATCACAGCAGAGACAGCCCGGGACATTTCAATGCCTGAGGCAGCTTTAACCTTAGGGCCTGGCTATCTGGTTATGAACCTATCCACTTACCAAGACCTGCAGGGGAAGCCCTTCTGAAGAAAGCCCCACTCACAGAGACCTGCACGAAAGGGTTTTGTCCACAAATCCCAAATTGTGGAATGTTCTCCCTTCACATCTAAGATTCGTTCCCTCTCTTCCCGCTTTTCAGAAAATAATTAAGACTAGTCTCATCAATCTGGCCATTTAAATTGTGAGTAGCGGCTTTAATATTCTTTCAATGTAGTTTCGATATTTTAATGCCATTTTGTTTTAATATATTGTTAGATTTCTTTCAATTGTTCTCCATCGCCTTGGTGACACTTGAGGAAAGGCAGTATATAATCATTGTTTAATGAATACGCAAAATGAACAATCCAGGCGTGCAGCCTGCCACGTGGCAAAGGCAACTCCTCCTCCCAAATACGTCCGTCCGTCTTTGACACACGGAGGGGCCAGTGTGAGTGAGCAACCCCCAAACCAGCTCCACCCACCCGCAAGAGCTGTCACGCCCAACTCCTGAGAGTCAAGCAATCTTTTCCACTGCACGTATTCCGTAGCAGTGAAATTCCACTCTCTTCAGTCTGGGATATTTTTAGAATGGCGAGCGCCTGCACTGATTCCCAGCTGTGTGTGGTACTGATGTCACAGGTGAGATGAAAATTAAATAGATATTTAGTATATGGAAAGGCTCCTAGGCGCCAGCTATGAGATATGCTTCTGTGATGAAGCCTGCTGGCGTCCGAGGGGAATTTAGCCTTTATTTCATTTGGAAGTGAACCTCGATCTTGAATTAGGTTCCTCTGGAGCAAATGAGTCTGCAAACCCTGAAGCCACAGACCGATTATTTTCTGCATTCTGCCCCTGTACAGCCCGTGGCGTGCTATTGACTCTAAAGCAATGTTACATAACAATATGTAAGAGCCTCTTCTGGTGCTGTCTGTAACATCTTTGCTGGACAAATCTGTTGCTTCTCATGCCTCTGCTACAGAAGACTCTTAATAATGAAGTTAAGGCGATACCTAGACAACGGCATGGCTTAATGGCACATATTGCAACACAACTCAGGATCCAGGTATGCGAAGCCAAAATAAACAGCTATATTAAAGAATGACTGCTAATTCACTCTTTCACCTAAAAGCGGCCAATGATTTTATCAAGTTTATAGGCAGCCCCGGTGTTTCAGACTAAACCCAGCGAGGCAGACCAGGAAATGATGCCACCCTGCAATGAATCCCAGTGTCACCACTGCCTCTTCATCTGCTCCAAGTCTAACAGGATCTGGACTATCAGGGAGCCAGGCGTGTTCTGTAAGTATGCTCCCTAACGCCACAGGAAGCAAGTCAAATCAGCGATCTGGTTGCCCCCTTTCACCAACAAACCAATCCCCTAGGTTAAGAGGAACGTCCTTGTTTTAAACAAAATTCCGAGCATCCATCTTTTGGGGTCATTTGAAATCTGGAAGCAGCTCTGTTTTAAAGGACGACAGGTGTTTACCAATGGCAAAACCAAGAGGTTGCCAAAGCTTATTAAGAGCAGCCTCAAATGCTCTTTGAACGGGCGACGGTGATCCTTCCCAAGCAGCCGGCGTCGGTCACAGCAACTATGCTGGTAATCGACAGTCAACAAATTTGATGGCCGAATTAATGGATTTTTATGGGCCATCTGCACCTGTGTACTTGATATTTACAGCCCTTGTTAAATTACAGAATTATCGTAATCCTGTCTGCCCTTAGGCGATTCCTTTAGATGTTTTGGTCCTAGTTTCCAGTATGGCTTGATCCTTACAAGGCTCAGGAAGGTTTGATTAGTGAAGAAGAGCCACATATTCTTAGGGTGACCATATGAAAAGGAGGACAGGGCTTCTCCTGTATCTTTAACGGTTGCATAGAACAGGGAATTTCAGCAGGTGTCATTTGTATATATGGAGAACCTGATGAAATTCCATCTTCATCACAACAGTTAAAGCTGCAGGAGCTATACTAGAGTGACCAGATTTAAAAGAGGGCAGGGCACCTGCAGCTTTAACTGTTGTGATGAAGAGGGAATTTCACCAGGTTCCCCATATATACAAATGACACCTGCTGAAATTCCCTTTTCAATACAACTGTTAAAGATACAGGAGCCCTGTCCTTCTTTCCATAGGGTCACCCTACATATTCTCTTACGCTCCTTTCCTTGGAAGAGTGTAAAAGGATGGGATAATTAGCAAAATAGAAGCAGATGGGTTTGAGTAATTCCTGCCAGAGGCAGATCTCAGGAGCTGATCGGTTGCAGGACCTCAAGAGTTGGGCTAACAGCGGCACTGACTCCAGTTAGAAACAGAGCAGGCCTGTCCAAACCCAACCCAACCCACCTCCCAAAAAAGAGAAGGCTTTCTAAGGTCTAGACTACGCTGCCCCAGAGCTGTGATCTGACAGCTATCTTCAGACAAGGACGTCACCTGAAATATGAAACGAATGAGCTTGTAACCTGTTATGGAACCAAAGCTGCTGTAAGCACTCCTTGGAGACCGGGGCAGCCAAACACCAAACCTGATACTTTCATCTCCTTCCGACGACAACAACCCAATTAAAGGAGAGTGGGATGACAGGCCTCACGCTTAAACGTTGCTTGGTAAAGGCGCTGAGGAGCTCTCAGCTGCCTGTTTTATCAAATCTGTCACTCCCCCCCTCCCCAGCCCCATCTCAATCTTCAGGAATTGGTAATAAAAGAGAAATTTGATTCGCCTCTAATAGGTGTCAAGATAAAATCAATGGTCTGTCTGAAATCTGGGTAATTTCAAGCCTAGCATTTTTTTTTTTAAACACCCACTACCACCAGGAAACAATTTACAGTCGGGGAAGGAAATGTAACGGAAGGAAATTAAAACATATAGAACCCCACAACAACGGTGTGTTTGGCACATCTGAAAGAAGGAAGAGAAAAAAGAGACAACAACAAGAAGAAGAACACTCTGAGCAAGGACAAGGTTTGATTTAATGCAAAGAAGCTCAGGTTCTCGTGTGTTGCCTTCAGACAAGAAATGTCTTAAAAGCAGGCGTCGCAGAAACAAACAAAGAAAGAAAGTGAACTTGGGAGGGTTTTTTTGCTGCTGCATCACTCTTTTGCGCTCTCCCCTTCACAAAGAGCAAGAATTCTTGACAGCATGCCAAAATAAAAGCCTGGCCCTCTTGTATCAACAGAGTGGCCTCCTCCTCATCCGCTCCACTCACTGTTTCAGCCCAAATAGTGCCTTCATAAAACCTGCCATTGGATACAGTGGGGTGAGTGTAAAGACTCCCGGGGAAAAGTGTACAAGGTGTGACCCCCGCCCCCTGCCCCACATGGCTTGCAAACCTTTCTGTACCACAACTGAAGGCCCAATTCTGCTTCTACCTGTATGAAGATTCCAACCCAACTGCTTTGTCAATTTCAAGATGGAAAGGAGAGACGAAGACCCATCTAAGATATATGCTGGTGGCATTTCAAAATAAACATACATACATCTTTATTTTTCTATCAACATTCATGAGTTTCTGAACAGCTTCTGGGTTGTTTACAAGCATGCCAGGCCCATGAAATAGAAATGCATAGCCCTGGCCTTAAGCATCAATAAAAAGGTGGGTTACAGAGGTGGGTTACAGCATCTTATAGTTAGAAAGGAACCTTGGAGGAGGCTGTCTTCAGTGGACTCAGTTTAAGTGCATAGAAGAAAGTCAGAGATACGTCAGGATCGTGCATGAAACAGATTTGCACATTAGCAAGGTGATCAGTATGAGCAGTGGAAGTCCATTCATTCCAGTGGTTAGAGAGTTGCACATGGACCTGGGAGACCAGGGTTCAAGCTCCAGCTCAGCCATGGACTCACTAGGTGGCCGTGGGCAAGCCACTTGTCTTCTCAGACTCAGTTCCTCACCTGCAAAATGGGAATAATAGTGACCTACTTCAGGGTCCTACTGCAAGAATGAATGAATTAGGTTTGGCGAAGCGTTTAACACAACAAAAAAATATTTCTCTTCCTACTCTGGAGAGACAGCCACAGAACCAGACATAAGAAAAAAAAATTATGCAAAGTGAAACATATAATACTTTCATAGATGGAAGGGATGGGGGGGGGAGAGAGAGAGAGAATAAGGAAAAGGTTGGACCTCGCAATCCAGACAGCAAAGTTTGTTGTCCCCAGTCCATATCCACAGAAGAATCTGTACCCATAACGCTTGGGTATTTCTGTCACTGATGGTGCACTTATACTTAGAAAACGTATTCCGTTCTAGATGAGCTACATTTCTTGAAAGAAATAAAGGCCAGAGAAAGTTTAGGAAAGGGGCAAAAGGGATCACCAACAGCCACTGGTGCCAAGCACCGTTTTTGTGGCTGCTGCCATGGCACCAAATTCAGCAGCAGGACAGCAGCCTGCAGGTGGGTCCAAGGGGTGAAACGTGGGCCCTGGACACAAACCCACCCATGTTACCCACCCCTGCTTTAAAAAGTCCAGACCTTTTTTTTTTTAGTTTGAAAAACAATATGAAGACAGAAGAGAGATTTATAAAATCATAACTGGCACAGAGAGAGCAAGCAGAGAGAATTTAGTCACTCTTTCAGAACAGAAGAATTTGGGAAGACCCATTTACTGGGCAAATGAAAAACGATCCAAAAGCAGTACTTGTAACAGCCATTCCGCACAGGTGGCTGTGATGGGTACCAGCTCAGGTGATTTTTGTGAAAGATCAGGTATTTCTGTGCAAGACGGGTCTTTCAGGGGAGACAAGCAAAGTTAGACAGGACAGAAGGCCCCCATGGATGAAGGCACAGCATCTCTCGGTACCCGATGGGATGCTATGGGCTGGCCAAAATGGGGGGCACAGATATTGCCAAAGCGTCTGTCTTCTAAGCTTCTTGGTAGGATGGAAGGCGGCCAGCTGGCCCCTGTCTGAAGACAGAATACTGAGCAGGATAAACCATTCATCTTAACCCAGGATGACAAGGCTTATATTCATAAGTCTAGATAATGTATGAAGCTGAATAATCCTACTAGGCAGATGAGGTAAGTGGATACAACATGGAATATCAGTCAATCAAAGTTTGTTTTCCAATCACAGGCCCATTCAAACGAGGAATGAATGCACACACGGTGAGACTCCGGTTCAGTTCTTATGAGACAAGAATAGTGGCAGCAGGAAAATCGTATGGAGTAGACACGTGTACCCTGGTTGCCCTCCCCTTTGGCCACAACCACCTTCCAGGGTTGACGGAACAGGAGCCACAACATACCACTGATTGATCACAGTAGCAGCTCCTGGTCTGTTGTTACTAGGAGAGAAGGATCATCTGCAAGTAAGACTGTGAATTGCTTTGAGAACAATTAGCTTGCACAGCTTGTCCACAGCAGTACAGGCATTAGTAACCTAAAGACTGGATGGCTGCAGTGAGCTCTATGCAGGGCTGCCCTGGAAGCTGGAGCCAGTGCACAACACAGCAGCCTGGCTGTGGTGGGGAGCTGCCCCTTTTCAGCATGCAACTCCTTCGTGGAGGGAACTGTACTGGCTGCCTATTTGCTTCTGGGCCAGGTTTAAGGTTTTGATACTATTGTACAAAGCCCGAAACCACTTACACAGGATACCTGAGAGAGCGCCTTCTCCCTTACCAACCTGCCTGGTCACTGAGGTCATCAGAGGGTATGTTCCTGGTGGCCTGACTGGAGTCCATCAGGAGAAGAGCCTTTAATGTGGAGGCCCCTTTTCTTTGAAATTCTCTGCCCCAGGCAGGCACCAACACTGTACTGCTACTGGAACCTTCTGAAAACAGCTTTTTTTTTTCTTTCTTTCCAGGAAGCAATCCTTAATTGACCAGCTATGGTTTTTATCGGTATTGTTTTAAAATGAACAGTTTTAATATGCTATTTTAAACTTTTTATCTTTTTACTTCCTTATTTCATATGTTCACAGCTACAGAATCTATTTTAGATCAAGAGTGATATAATTATTATTATTAAATATAATAAGTAAATAAATAGCCATTATGATTGAAAAGCAATCATGAACAAAATGAAATGAAACAATGCACATTAACACAATAAAATATATTTTATACTACATAGATGTGCATTGCATGGCCTCAATATATCCACAACTGGGGAAGATATGGTAACCCTGCTCATAAATGTTCTGAAGGGAAAGCCACATTTGGAAACGAAAATGTGCTTTTCATATGCCATGTGATATGCTCAGATACGGAGTGCAAATATCTTATGAGAAGCAGCCTGGATTTCCCCTGTTTTATTCTTGGTATCTGTAATGTCAGTGGCAGATCTATCCCTGGATCCAGGCCAGTATTTCTGAATGGCCTGTGTTAATCCCTCCCCACCCACAGGCCAAAGGACAAACATGGATTGTCCAGGCAAGGGGGATTCTGGAAGGAAGAACAGGACTCGGCTTGTGGCTGTCTGCAAAGAAAGACTCACAAAATTATCCTCTACATCTATTAAACTTAGTCTGCATCCAGATTCTTATTTCTAAGCATCTTGTTCCTCTGAATGCAACAGTATCCACTTACCCAAATAACAGAAAAGAATTCCAATGTTACGGGGCAAAAAATATCTTCCTGAGAAACGCCCGTTGCAACGTCATTATGAAAAGCAGAAGAGTGTAGGATGAACTCAGCTTCTTGAACATTATTCCCCAGGTGGAAGACAGCAAATTCTGGACCAACAAACCCAACCAAAGCCTGTAGGCATCTTTATTCAGCTTCCTAAGTCCTTACCTGAAGGGCTATCTGTTCCAGCTTCATCTCCAGAGACTTGTTCTTCTCTTCTAACTGGCCCCGTTCAGTCTCCAGTTCCTCAATCTTTAATCTAGGAGGGGGAAATGACATACTGAAATCCTTAATATTCTTACCTTTGCTACAATTAGGCTCATCGGTGAGAGGCAACCATAAAGAGATATTGTGAGTAATGTGTATCACATGTGGCCAGAGGACATTTCCAGCCTTGGGTCAATAGAGGACTTCTCCCCCACCCTGACTTCTCCCATCTCTGCCTCAAGTTTCTTGAACCGGCAAGAGGTAAGCAAGGTGTGGATCTCCTTGTAGAAGTCCCACACAAGTTCTTGCTCCCCTCTCAAGAGCCATAATATATTGAAGAAGTCATTGACCCTTCCCATGGGACAGATCACCCATGAAAATCTCTCAATTTTGCCTCCTGTCAATAACTATTTCAACTGCTTAGAAGTTAAGAGAGGTGGGTCCTTTGTCTATAAGCCCACACTCTAAAACCAGCTTTCCCAAACGTGGTGTCCTCCAGCTGTCCAGGACTACAGTTCCCACAACCAGCACTAGCACCAGGCTGGGGAATGTTGGTCTAATCTACCTTAGCAGCCAGCTTGCCTCCCGTTTTTTGCAGCTTCCAGATATGGGAGGCAGATTGGCTACTAGGAGGGTAAACTAAACAACAGAAACTTGGAACAGGATTCCTTGTGTGTTTAAGTGTATTTAAGCACATGTTCAGTTGTTGTTGTTGCTGTTGTTGTTTAAATGGGATTGAAAATCCCATTTTAACCCGCAAAGCCTGTTTGCCAGCGAAGTCGGGTTAAGCAAGCTTTCTGGGAGAGCCGAGCAAGATTTTCTAGCTATAACTTCATGAAAAATCAGTCATCTGAATCGCTAGATGGTTTATATTTTTACTGTACCACTTTTGGCAGAAAAGTTGTGTTGCTTCCAAACCACAAGAGAGCCACTTTCACCCCTTCCATGGCAAGAATAATCAAACCGGGAGAGGGGGGATTTCTCAAGGACGTCTTGGCCTTGTCCCTCCACATCTGGAAGGAAAGGCCCCTCCCCATACTTGCTGGAGATTTGTGTTTAGTGCTTAATTTCTAAAATTATATAGCGTTCACAACAACACAAGAAGAGCACTGCTAGGTGAAGCAAAACACTTCTCTAGTCCAGCGTCCTGTTTCCAGCAGGGGCCAACCAGATGCCTCTGAGAAGCCCACAAGCAGAACATGAGCACAATAGAACCGACCCACTCACGTTCCCCAGCAACTGGTAACCAGGTGCAGGTTACCTCTGATCCAAAAGGTACCATACTGCATCATGAGTAACTGCCTTTGCTACTCATGTCCTCCGTGAATTTGCTTAATATGCTTTCAGAATCATCTGTTAGTGGTCACCACCGTATCTTGGGGTAGCAAATTCCATTTGTTAAGTGTGCAAAGAACCATATCTTTTTGTCTGCCCTGTATTTCCCACCATTCTGCTGCCTTTGATGACCCTGGGTTTTTTCTAATCCCCTTTAAAGCCATCAAAGTTGGTGGCCATCACCACATCTTGTGACAAGGGATCCCATAGTTTAACTATTTATTTATTGTTGCATTTATATCCCACCTTTTTTTCCTCCAAAGAACCCAAGGTGGCGTACATAATCCTCCTCCTATCCATGTTATCCTCACAACAACAAACCTGTGAGGTAGGTTGGGCTGAGAGTCTGCGACTGGCCCAAAGTCACCCAGTCGGTTTCCATGGCCAAGTGGGGACTAGAACCCGGATCTCCTGATTCCCAGTCCGACACTTTAGCCACTACACCACACTGGCTCTACGTTCAATGTGAATAAATACATCTTCTTCTCTATTATGAAACTCCTACCACTCAGCTTCAGGGGATGAGCCCTGGTTGTAGTACTATGAGAAACAGAGGTTAACATTTCCCTACCTGCTTCTTCCAGAGCATGCATAATTTTATGCACTTCTACGATGTCCCTGCTTCCTCACAGGTTTTCTAAGCTAAAACGCTCCAAACATCCTTTTTTATTTTATTTTCTATTTCACAGGGGAGTAGTTCCAGCCCCTTGATCATTTTTAGTGTATTTGTTTTCTACAACTTTTCCAGCTCTATTATTTCCTTTTTGGGGTGCAGTGACCTGACATCCCAAGTGCAGTTATATCAAGATAGGCTCTTATGACCAAGAGGCAACAGGCATTCTACACTGGCTCTGCTTTCTCCTTCACTATTATTTCATGTGTTCTAGGGCTAAGCAGAAGACATTGTATGACCAAGTACTGCAGTACTGTGGCTCAAATTATACTGCAGCTACATCACTGAAGACTACACAAAAAATTAATTATGAGGCACTTTTTTAAAAGGCCTCGACGGTTGAAAACATGAACAAGAATTTCAGCTGCGAAGATTGCTTCGGATCCCTTGAAGGCTTTTTCTGCAACAGATGTAATTGAAATTAAAATTATCCAGAAAAGCAGGCTCTGAAGGCATAAAAATGCAGCATTTCAAGGCACCTCCATGGCCCTCTGAGAGTGTTTTAGCTCGGAGGCAAGATCTCAGCCATGCTGCCTCTACTCCAAGCTGTGTATCTGTTTTTCTAGGAGTTTAGCCTCCTGAGATTTTCGTATATATATCACATTAAAGTATGTGTGGGGGAGATGTGGGCGGGGGAGGAAACCCACATCCGAATCTTACCATAAAGGATCATTTTATAAGAAGCAAGAAACCCACATGCAAGCAGTCCAAAGAAGAAAAAGAGGCTTCTCTCTTGGTGTTATTGCATATTGCTTACTACACAACATCAAAAGCCCTCTGGGTGGTGATAATGACCACCCCTTATTTCAGACCATGCAATGACTGAATATCCCTTCTTTCTGAAGTCTTAGATCTGGCAACCATGGTCCCAAGCAAGGTGATGAACTCTTCCTGATGTATAGCACCCTAGCCCTCAAGAGAGAAAATCTTCCAGCTTTTCTGTTCTCTATTCCACTTTGATCATCTATGTTAGGATCAAATTTCTTGACTGTATCCTCAGTGGTTACATTCTGAATAAGGTACGTGAACACCTCAGCTGCACTAACAGGTCCGTTGCCTAAGAGCACTGTGATTGGCTATTTGAGCTACTACCAGTGTGCTTTTCATAGGTCTCCAGTGCATGAACGCAGGAACCCTACCCACATGAATTTGTCCACCCAAGTCCTTGAACACATCTACCATGGAACCCAAACCATTGGAGAATATTCTGGATTGTGCTTTAGGGCATACTCTCAGTTAATCGATCCCAGATCTGTGTTTTTTTTAGGTTCGGCTGATTGCTCAAAGTTGTTTTTAGATTATGTTATCTTTGTATATATTGCCTGTTGTATGTTTTTATGGCTTTAAATTCCGTACAGAGTTTTTCTAATCTTTTAATTTTTTTGTAAGCCATCCAGAGAGCTTTGGCTATGGGTGGTATAGAAATAATAATAATAATAATAATAATAATAATAATAATAATAATGATGATGAAGAAAATGCAGATCATAAAATATACTGGGACAGAACAATTCATACTGACAAAACAATACCTTGCAACCGACCAGACATAACGGTCATAGACAAAAAAGAAAAATACACATACCTCAACAACATAGCAATACCGAATGACAAAAATGTTGTTGAAAAGGAAGAGGAAAAGGGAGGAAAATATACACCACTGGCTATGGAAGTCAAAGAACTATGGCAACAGGAAAAAGTTCATTATTATTCCATTAGTCGCATCAGTCACTGGCATCACATCAAAAAACTATACAGAAAACCTTCAGAAACTGGGCCTACCAAAATACATGTACACCAACATCCAGAAAGCAGTCATACTTAAAACACGCTCAATTGTCAGGAAATTCCTGAATCTGTAAAAGACAGCATGACTTGGCAATGACCGTCATGTCCGTCTAGAAAAACCACCATGGGCGAGAAAGAGATGATGATGATGATGATGATGATGATGATGACGACGACGACAACAACAACGATGACAGGGCACTATGGGGCTCCCCATAATTCTGCATGAACTGAGATTATGTCCTAGGCAACAGCCAATTCGTGCCTACAGCGTGTGTGTGTGTGTGTGTGTGTGTGTGTGTGTGTGTGTGTGAGTGAGAGTGTCGGTGGTCTTCAGCATCAACAGATCTCATTGCAGAGAAGCTAAAGTTACCCAAAACAGGCTGAAAAAACACTGTTGTTCACTGCTATATCACAAACATTTCAGTAGCCACAATCCAAGTAAACATCAGTCTTGCGAGAAATGCAGATGGTGGAAGAACGCTTGATATAATCTTCCGATTTGCAAACAGGCCTGTTTTTTTGTTTAAAATGCTGTGGCCAAACACAGGAGCACTGAACGGAACTGAGAGAGGAAAAGCAACAAGCCTGTATGCGGGGACAACACAGTGTTCCAAAGAGCAGCAAGATGGGGAGCAGAGCAGTGAAACTTCCAGCAAGTGTGACTAATAGACATTGGCATGAACATGACTTTCTTTCAAATTACGGAAACTCTACTCAGTCACTAAATCCATACACAACATTTAGGATTTACTCGAGTTGTTGTTTGAGAACAGCAGAAAGAAAAAGTTAAGATTTGTTCCAGCTGAAGAGGCCCCCTTTACCTGGTACTACAAAAGTCTTTAGTGATGTACGCACACCCACCATAAAACCAGCCCACCTGGTTTTCAGCAGCAGCAGCCAGGTACAACTTGTCACTCTGTAAATTTGGGCTTGGCAGTGCAACAAAACCAAATGCCGAATCGGCCCCTGGCCATTCAAGGATGGCAAAATACCGCTAATATGCTTTATGGGAGCCAGGGTTTAGGTGAGGGACCGACAGTGTTAATATTGCATTTGTCGTCTCCTCAGAAGTAATAATGTTGGAAGAGAATTTCACATTTAACGTTATAAAAGGTTTGATGAAAAGAGAGCTTTGTTCTCGTGAGGAAGGGGAGGGGGGGCAGAACAGATAAAGTCTTTCAAGCTTCCAAGGGAAATTTTACTTTCCATATTAAAGTAAAAAGGAGACAAAAGATTTTTTAAAAGCCCTCACGCACAGGACGTGAATACAGATTTGAGGGATTAACATGGGCGCCTTTGTCATCCCATTTCTGCATTTGTTTTTTTCAAAAGTGAGTGTTTAACCGCAAGGTCTACATGGAAGACACCAAAAGGCACAGGGTCCTTCTTACTTTTGAGCCTCTAATAAGGCTTCTTCAGGAATTCTTCGGCAGAGTGGTTTAAGTGAAAGGGGCCAGCCAGCTCCAGACAAGCAAGGAGCCTGGTGGCACCAGAGGTTAACGAAACATCAAGGCACATGACAAGAAATTGCGGCAGAAATAACGCTCTCTCAAGCCAGAGGAGATTTCTTTTCCCTCTTTCCAATTTGCAAGAGTTTGTGTTCTTTTTCCACCTGTTTTCTGCCAGAGCGAATTTGTGACGGAGCTGCGTGCAGCAAAGGAATGCAAACACAATGAATTGTCCCCCGGTGCGTCGGATCCTGTGGCCACAGCCTTCAGATTTAAGTGATTGGGATTGGCTGGAATGGTCCAACTTTACATTCATGCTTAGCAACTGAATAGCGCTTTCGTGCGTGCAGAATGCTTCTCATATATCTTCTCTCCGCAATCCTGATAACAACTCTGTAGGATAGGTCAGTGTTAGTTGCCCCGGGGACTGCAGTCAGCGCAGGACTGAAGGGAGGCTGCACGCCCCATCTCAGGAGGAACATCACACGGAGCAGAAGACCAGCCTGGTCCCATCCATTAGAGAACGGAAGAGCACTGCAGGGAGCTGGCTTCTCTTGTCTCTGTCACACACGAAATACTTAGCTACAAGTGACAATTGCCCTGAGACTGCAGAACTAACACATTCTGACATCAGCCAGGGGACCAAGAGGTGTGTGGGTGGGTGCTGTGTGAGAGAAGGCGAAGAGGTTGTATTATCACAGCCTTTTGTAGGCCGCCCGGAGAATCATTGGATTGAAAGCCAGGATCTGATAAAGATGTATACATACAGCATTGCTAGTCTCACTGTGCAGTTTTGTGGAGGGCGGGGGATGAGATTGGAAGGCTAGTGGCTTGCCTAAAGCTGGTAGAGGCGAGGTTTGAATTAGGGACCACTTTGTTCATCGTTCAGCCTTTAAACCGCTATGCGTAGTGATTAAAAGAGACAAATAAAGCAGGCCACCCGAGACACAGGTGAGCAAGGAATCTTCCCTATCTGCCTTTCCTCCATATTTGTGCTCCGGCTGAACAGGAGCATCCAATTGGGTACCCGAAATTCAGGCATGTGTGTCACTCAATTCTTTTCTTCTGGTGGTGAAATAAGAAGAGCAAAAGTATCCCTGCCTCGCGTCCAAACTTCTGCGATCTTTAGGGCCAAAGCAAAAATCTGTAAATCTGTAGCTGGCAGCTCCGTTTTTTTCCTTCTTTATTTGACTATAGAGTTGACTGCCAATCAAATGATTCTGAAAGAACCCCCTCCCCCCAAAAACAAAAATACATGAAATATGATTGAATATTTTCCTAGGTGCTCAGGTTACTCAAGAGGTCACTGGAGACAGGGTTTTGTTGCAAGTGGCATTTGTGAACTATGCCTCTCTTCAAGGTAGAGGGCGAAAGGAGGGAGAGGAGCGAAGGGGACAAATCGTTTCCTTTTGACTCTCTGAAGGCATCAGCTATGCCATCAAGCCCTGGAGTACATGAAATTCCTACTGTCCTTGACGTTGTTGCCTAACGAATGGCAAATGCTGCTCAATGGAGATAAACACTGAGTAATGGGCTTTGGAGGGGGAAATAAAGAGACTGGAGATCGTCTTGCATGGGGAAGATGCCGTAGTCCATACTAAAAGATCTGGAAAGTCATGGGGAGAAATATGTATTCCGAATCCCTCCAGCTCCCAGAGGCCAAGAACAGAAGCCTGGTTCTACTGATAGAGCAGCACCATATCAATCAGAGGAAGAGGTAAACATGTTGCTCGCAGAATCTTTGAACTTTTGGGTGGTGTTGTGCATACCATGTTTGAGAAAGGAAGGGGAAATGTAGACCCTCTTTGCTTTCTTTAATATTCTAAGGGTGCAAATCCTACGCATATTTAGACAGAAATAAGTCTTATTTCTGTCTAAACATGCACAGGATCGTGCCCCAAGCTTCATTTTTTTAGAGGGCGAGAAGGCAGGTCATTTACAAATATTGATTGCTGATAGGGCAATACAGGAAGACAGATGGGACACGGCCTCATATAGCGTCAAACCATTTCAGTGATATTAGCTCAATTATCTCTGCAATAGGGTGGGGAACCTGTGTTGATGAACTATCACCTCCATCACCCGTAACCATTGGTCAGGCTGGCTGGGGCTGATGGGGACTGGAGTCCAACATCATCTGGATGGGTAAAGCTATGCGCAACTCCACAGAGAAGTTCAGAAATTCTGCAAGCAACACGCTTACCTCTTCTTCTGACTGAACCTGCTCCTAAAACTTCACTGCCCGTGTTCACATCTGTCATTCTATTTATTTATTTATTTAACCATCTGTATCCTGCCCTATATCACGAGGTTCTCAGTGCCAAATGTCCAAACTTTGCACAGTCCAAATACTGCAATTTGCACAACCCAGATACCGAAATTTGCACTATTCAATTGTGCAACCTCCCCAACTTTACAGTTGCGCCGTTGTTCTGCTAAAAGAATTCAACTGGCGTTGTTCTGGCATGCCAGGGTAAACACACTCATTGATATCAGTCCCATGGCAGAGCTGAGTTATCAGTACCAAACGTTCACTTGAGTCAGCTTATAACGAGAGGAGTGGTAGAAATGAAGAATGACCTCTAAATACATAGTAGATCGATCGATCGATCGATTGATTGATCTCCGGCCAATGTATCCCACAGCTATAAAGCAAAGCAGAGATGGTCTCTGTGTCTGGTTTTGAAGCTGTGCTCTACTGGGACGACCGAGCACAACGCAGCGCCCGTTTTTGCCGGATTGTTCGTCTTTCATTTAAAACCGACTGAAACCTTGCGCTGCTCGCCTAGAGCACATTATACATTAAGAATAACTTTTCCAAATGCAATCAGCTACAAGGGCAAAATGTGTAGTTTTAGGGGGTTTTGTTTCTTTTCTTTTCTTTTTTTCTTCTCCAAAATCTTTCATTCATGCCTTCAGAGAAAAGCAGTCCTTTAAAAATAGCAACACGGAAAGCATAAAGAATTAAGAGCGAAGGAAACCGGGACCAAAGTTCCCCATCATCTCAGAATGCAAATGTAAGTCATCACAGATCTATTGGGCTTTGTCACAGGTTCTTTTTTTTTCTTAAATTAAAGCAACTATGTGTCCAAATGTTTTGTTGCTGCTGCTGTTCAGTTATTGGTATACCTGTCTTGGAAAGGGAGCTGTAGAAGCTTTAATAACAGAATCAAGGGTTATCTAGTTGTACCTTTGCTTTTATAAGGGCTTCTCTACCCTCCGCTGGAAGGCTGTTTTATAACTTCTCTCTTATTCAATCACAACATGTATACCTCTGCCATCTGCAACAGCACACTAGGGGGACTATTTTTTTCTGCTGGAAGCACATCAGTGTCAAAAAGGAAAAAGGAAAAAGGAAAGACAGATTCCAAGCCCATTCCTACACGGATGCCGACAGATCCCCTGTTTAAAAGGCAGGCAGCGAGTAAAAATCAAAAAAACAAACAGTCAGGCTGGTTCCACAGAGAGGGAAGTAAATGCAAGGAATAAGCGATGAAGAAGCCACAGCAATGTACAGGAGAGTGAAGGGGTGGGTGGGGGAGAGATGTGACCCAAACAGCAAATAGAAAAGAAAATCACAACCACATCTGCTGGACAGCAGGTTGGGATAGGCTGAAATATAGTGTAAGCATTAAAAGCCTCTAAACAGGTCTCAGAAACCCTTTTTAGGATTCAGAAAGGATCCTAGTTCAAAATATGGCAGCCAGGTTGGTCACCGGTACATAGAGGAGTGACCACATTACACCAGTCTTAAAATCTCTTCACTGGCTGCCAATTAGTTTCCAGGCGAAGTATAAAGTGTTGGTCATTACCTTTAAAGCCCTACATGGTTTGGGTCCAGGCTACCTGCAGGGTCGCCTTCTCCCGTACAATCTGCCCCACACACTCAGGTCCTCTGGGAAGAATCTACTTCAGTCAGCAAAGACTAGACTGGCAGCCATTACCCAGAGGACCTTCTCTTCTGCTGCTCCTAGACTGTGGAATAGCCTGCCGGAGGAGACTCGTCCCCCATGCTTAGCATCTATATGACACTACTGGAGGAGGTCATCTAGGGGGTTGGGCCTCAGCATTATGCTGCTGAAACACAGCTCTGGATCTCTTTTTCAACTGATGCCAAGGAGGTTGTGAAAGTCCCAAACTAATGCTTAGATTCAGTGATGGATTGGATGTGGACTAACAAATTGAAACTCAATCTAAACAAAGTGAAGGCTCTGCTTGGTCAGTACACAAACCAATCCAGGATTGGGAATACAGGGTTTTGCACTCTTTCTAAAGAATCAAGTAGGAGAGCTTCTGGACATGACATTGCTCTTGGAGATTCAGTTGGCTGCTGTGATCAGAAGCATCTTTGCCCAGCTTCAGCCAATGTGCCCACCATGCCCCTTCTTGGAGAAGGTGGATCTCATCCACGCCTTAATCATGTCCTGTTTAAATTACTGCAATGCGGGGCTGGCTTCAAAGAGCTTTCAGAAAGTGCATCTAATGAGGCAGCTAGACTGCTTTCTAGGGTGTGCTTTGTAGACGATATAACAGTCTTCTACCAACTACCCAGGCTTTCACATTGGTTTCTCGGCTCAATTTAATGTGCTAGTTCTTACTCAAAAAGCCCTAAAAGGTTTGGGGCCAGGATATCTGGAAAATCACCCCTCCCATGTCAACCTGCCCAGACTTCACAACATTCCTTAGAGGCCCTATGATATGTTCCACCATCAAGAGAAGTTTGGTTGATGAAGACACAGGGCAGGGCCTTTTCTGTGACAGCACCCTAGTTGTGGACCTCCCTTGGGAGATCGGCTTGCTTAGCTTTAGGCTGGCTTGGGGCAGAAAGGCAAGTTATACATATTTTAAATGAATGGACAAGCAAATAAACAAAAACAAGTGCCTTTTTAATCACTAGAAATACAAAGGAGAGCCATGGTGCCTGAACAGCCTATAGGTTGGCAAACTCTTCAAGGGTTCTCTGCTCTTTGCTCACTTTCCACTTGCCAATTAGTCAGGAGAGAAATTTTAATCTGTGATTAAAGTTTAGTTAATTAATCACACCGATTAAAGCTCACAACCCTATCAGCAAGGAATTTTATTTCTTCTTAGAAGACAAATTTCCTAATTAGAAGAGCTTAGCCCCGTCCCTTCTCCCCAGCAGCATAGAGGAGAGGAGAGGATGCTCACCTCAGCGCATTCACCTCCTCTCCAGCGATGAAGATGCTTGGATCTGTGGTCGATGCCTGGCTCTTCAGCATCTGTAGCTCTACCTCCAGCTGCAAAATAAGTACAAATGATACAAGTTTGGGTTTGGGTTTTCCCCATCATCCTTCGACGTCTCCCCAGATCACAGCTACATTATCGGAAGTATACATATATGCAAGAGAGAAGACAGTTTGATGGCAATCACAAAACTAAAAGGGAAATTGTACCAATAAGGAGTGAGTCTGAAATTTGAATAAGCACCATCTCCTGGTAGAGTAAGCACCATCACGTGGCAGGCAGAAGACACTTTCCTGGTGTTATTGTACAGCGTGGGCGCAAAAGAGACAAGCTCTGGTGCTTAGAGAATTCGTATAAAATATTTTTTTATTTGTATCCAAAGGTGCTCAACATTTCAGACAGGGAGTCCTTCATCAGGAGCTAAAACAATTCAAAATAAACAAGTTAAAAGAGGAAAGAGGAACAACCCCCAGAAATTTAGGCCTTTGCTAGACCAGGCTATATCCCGGGGGTGATACCCGGGATCGTCCCTGTGCGTCCAGATGATGCACAGGGGATCCCTGGATCAGGCAGGGGTCAACCCTGCCTGGCCCTAGAATATTAGCCTAGTCTTTGGCCCTGGTTTTTCACAGCCTTGGGCTAAGCCCGAGACTGCGAGCGTGTGGCCCGTTCTGCGGCTTTTCCCGGCTCCGCGCAATTACTTGCGCGGAGCTGGGAGAAGCCGCGCACGGGGCGCACCACTCCCCAGGAGCGCTGCGCCCATTGGGGGCAGGGTGGGGGGACCAAGAAAATCCAGTTAATTTTTTTTTAAAAAAAAAAAAAACCTTACCTGAGCACATGAGCGTTCGTGCGCATCGCCCCTTTAAAAAATTTAAAAATGGCGGACGCGACGGCTCTCTCGAGCTCGTCGCTCTTGATGTCTGGACTACCACAACAGCCCACAATAGTTGCATCGCGGGCTCTCCCCTCCTCCGGCGCGGATTTAACGGTAGGTCTAGCAAAGGCCTAAGTTACATTCTTTGAAAAATTGTTTTGGGAAACACAACTGTTCTTGTATATAAGATTTGTTGTTACCAGAAAATTGCATGGGAAATTTCCAGCCTTTATACCTTGTCAAGGGTAGATATTGTAGCTTGTTATTCATAATGAACAGATATTACAGTTCAAAAGTCAGGTACAAAGGCTGGGATTCTTTCATGCAATTTTCTGATAACAACAAATCTTATATACAAGAATAGTTGTGATTCACAAAACGATTTTTCAAAGAATGTAACTTAGTTTTTGGGTGTTGTTCCTCTTTTCTCTTTTCTCTTTTAACTTGTTTATTTTGAATTGTTATACCTCCTGATGAAGGACTCCCTGTCCGAAACGTTGAGCACCTTTGGATACAAATTAAAAAATATATATTTGAATTTCCTAAGTACCAGAGCTTGCCTCTTTTGTGCTCACACTATTTGGTGCATTTTTTCCCTCACAGACACACCCTTATTGTGTAGCATCAGAAAATAACAGACGGCCACACACTACACTATTGGATAACAAGAGGAGAAGGATTTGCTCAGAACGTAATTTATCTCAAGCTTAATTTATCCCATTAGTGTCTCTTCCAGGGATTGCAAGATCTATGCTGTGTCAAGACCGGCGGCATCGTTAGCCACAATAAAAACAGATAACCAGAGGCCCTCAAACTGGTGCTGCACTGAAATAAAATGTCCTGTTTCCTAGGCATGGGTGGGGCCCACCAAACTGCTCCATCTCTCTTCCCTTGTGACCGTAAAGGGAGAGCCAGGCATTACGGCACAGTTCCAGCTACTGAAGGATTAAGCTCTAAAGCAGCCTTCCTCAACCTGGGGTGCTCCGGATGTGTTGGACTACAACTTCCATTCTGGGAGATGCAGTCCAACACATCCGGAGCGCCCCAGGTTGAGGAAGGCTGCTCTAAAGGAACTTCTTCTGCCTGCCCTGATAGGTGGGCATGTTTTGGCTTGCCCAAATATTACACTCGGTTTTAGGACATGCGTATTAAAATGTTAAGCGATCTTTCAACCCCATTCCATCCTCTCATCCCAGCCAGGTCTTTGCACAGATGTAGTCTTTCTGCAGGTATGTCTTTACTACTTCTTTTACCCTCTGTTTCCATCTGCCATCTCTTTAAAAAATATACGGAGTAAAATGAAGCACTTCCTGCACACCTAGGAAAATAACGAGCATGCACTGCCCTAATTAGAGATGCAAACCAAAAACACACACCGGTCTCGGTCTTCGGCACCAGGGGAGATGAGGCATTAGCATACAGTATCCTTCAACTCTACTGACGAGACTCACATGGAATCCTAATTCCATACCGTAAGTTTGGGTCCAAGTGCAGCCAGATTGTACTAATATTTTTGGCTACATTAGACAAGGCAAGAACGACAGGTGGGAAAAGGGGAACTTGTTGATAACTGAACAAGCGAGTCTAGGAGAAGCAAGTAGTCAGAAATGGAACTGCAGTCGTACGTTGGATGCTTACACGAGACAGATACAGAAGACATGGAGACGTTACCGGTAGAGCATACAGTGCAGAAAAGGAACATCACTAAGGATCCCTTCTGTCATCTAAACACACACGGGCGAAAGGTTTGGGGGGAAGGTTAAGGACTGCCTTCACCCACACAATCCTGTCCATTTGTTAAGATTTCAAAGACTCTCCTCATCTGCCTGCCAACAACATCGATTATGGTGCCAGGCATGAGGGATAGGGTCTTCTAGGTTTCACAAAGCATGAATGCAATGTGTAGTGTTGACAAAAATTCAGTGCACTTCATAGGAGTGCTATTCATTATAATCAGTGTGTGCTAACTGTGAGTGCAATGTGGTTGAGCTCATATGTGTTATGAGCTAGCTTGAGAGGCAACGTGTGTTCTTGCAACTGGGACAAGATTGGAGATCGCTGCAGGTGGGCTACTTAGTTCCATGAAAAACTCCTTTACTCAGAAAGGGATAGTTCTACAGCTGGGTGGTTTTGAAGTCAGCAGTAAACCTGGCTGGGTTAGGCAGAGGCCCTCCTGGGGTTAAGGACAGGATCCATGCCGGGGTGTGAAGCTCCTGTTTAAATCAAGATGTTTCTTTGAGATAAGAAACTAGAACTAATGTGAGTTAGAATGTTGTAAATAGTGAGATGTTGAGCAATAAGTATATATTTATATATTTGAGCAATAAATATATATTTTGTAGTGCCACTCTGTATTGCCTGGATTGAGGATACCTCAGGGATCACAACACATACATTATTCTTGAAGCCTCAAACACTCAGCTAGGATTTATAAATCTGTTGTTGAGTGGGGTCTTACCATATAGCTACTTGGTCGGGCAAACCTGTTCAGCTAAGGGAAACAGCCTAGTTAGATGGAATGGGAATATTTCACCCATCTAATATGGAGTTCCCTTCTAAATGATCCACACATGGGCCTCTCCAGTGCAGGCCTTGAAAATGTGCCTGTTCTGGGTCACATTGTCCTGACTGTACTGCTGGCTTTGTGTATTTTACAAAAATCTCTGTGGATTGGCTTAGGCTTACCATACAAGCTGTTCTCTTAAACTGCACACTGTGGTCAGGTCTGACCATTTTCATGTGTCTTAAAGCATGTAATGTTTTGTGAAGGCTATGCCCTAAAAGGCAGACTCAAAATGCTAAACCAACAAACCAACAACGGGGGTTTCAGGATATTTCAGCCAAAATCTAACCTCTGGTTGCTTTCTAAATCCAGACACAATGATATTGGGGGGGGGGCGGGGGTGCACCTGCATCCTCACATTGGGGGAAGGAAAGTTAATTCGCATTGGCCAGCCGATAAGATTATCACAGTAGGAAATGTTTCCCTCAATTTTCTGATTACCGCACTTCTCTCTTTCCTAGCATAGCCGGTCACAGATGGCCAGGATAAAGCAGGTGTGCTAGATAATTCCAGGGCCGTGAATTCCACGGCACCAGGAGGGCCAGGCAGGGAACGTTCAATTCCATCCCACCCTTCTAGCACAAAGCCATTTATTATATGCTTTGCCTTCCCATTCCTCCGAAGGATGCAATGAGGTTTGTTATTATAGTTTTGTGCTGCTCTCTGGTCGGTGTGAGGACAGCACCCGAAGATGCAGCGCCAGTAAATAGGCTATTTATCATTGGCTAAGCAGCCTCAGCCTTGAGTCCAACTGCCACCTGCTCTCTTGACATGAGCAGATAAATTGCTGCTGGCTCCTTTTAGAGGAAAAAGGAAAGGGTTAGTAATAGCTTGTGCTGTGGCTTGCGATTGTGTGTTTATAGTAGAAGGGCAGGGGGTATTATGAAAGTGTACATGCATGTACGTACGAGAAAGAACAGTCTGTATGCATGCGAGTGCCGGAGGAAAACGTATTAGCATTAGTGCTCTTTAACGGAAGTAAAGAAGGAGACAAGCTGGAGCGTGTTCAGAGGAAGGCAACCAGGATGATCTGGAAACAAAGCTCTATGAGGAGAGATTGAAAGAACTGGGCATGTTTAGCCTGGAGAAGAGAAGATTGAGGGGAGACATGATAGCACTCTTCAAATACTTAAAAGGTTGTCACACAGAGGAGGGCCAGGATCTCTTCTCGATCCTCCTAGAGTGCAGGACACAGAATAATGGGCTGAAGTTACAGGAGTCAGATTCCGGCTGGACATCAGGAAAAACTTCCTGACTGTTAGAGCAGTACGACAATGGAACCCATGACCTAGGGAGGTCGTGGGCTCTTCCACACTAGAAGCCTTCAAGAGGCAGCTGGACAACCATCTGTCATGGATGCTTTGAGGTGGATTCCTACATTGAGCAGGGGGTTGGACTCGATGGCCTTGTAGGCCCCTTCCAACTCTACTATTCTACGATTCTATGATTCTAATACAGTTGAAATTCCCACCTTCTTCTAGATGTGGCAAAAAGGCAGCAGGCTTCTCAGTTTAAAAGCAAACTGGCCTAAAGGGGTTATTATATACAGAACTGTTTTACAAATGGAAGTCTTCACGGGGAATTGGTATTAAATTTGAACATGAAAGCACCAGTTGATCATTTACAGAATTACACCTTTGGACAAATTAGAAGCCGACCACGATGAACGACTTGCCAATCTCACTGACTGAATGAACCGCTTGACGGCGCTGCGCTGCTCAGGACCAGCCCCGCTTCTAACTGCTGCAATGAAAAACGGTTGTAGAGAGTCCATCCTTCACATCGGCCAAGGCCCTTATATGACATAACTAAGGGCACATCCATGCGTCATGTCAAAAGCTTTGATGCATGCGTAAAACTAAAGCAAGAATAAGCGTTTTGACCAAGCAGCACCGTTTTCGGAATGTGCCGGGAAATTCTTGAGTAGGCCTCACCAAGCTAGTTACACCATATACTGATATTTTCCATTCTCTCTCCAGCTGAAGAAATTCCAAACATCTAGAGCCTGAACATTGCTTTCCTTATAGTTTCTGTTCCAACAACTGAACCCATGAGGGCCCTGAGAGAGAAAACACAGTCTCCTGGTTTGGATTTGAGAATGGCTGTCAATAGCTCCAGCCTGGTCTCGTCATACTCATTTAAGATAGTCGCCATTAAGGTATGGCTTCAGGGGAGAGACACTGTTCCATCAAGGGTGAGCTCTTCCACCTGCCTCTGTTACTGGGGGTAGCGCATAGCTACCAGGACTAGTAGCCATTGATAGCCTTCTCCTCCAGGAATTTATCTAACCCCCTTTTAAAACCATCTGCACTGGTGACTGTGGAGATATCCACCTTTCTGTCCCTTAGGTATGTCTGGAGTTTGTATGTCTAGCGAGTGCGGAATGTTTGACTGAGTGGGTGTGGCTAGTGATGCAGCGAAAGAGGGGGCAGGAGGAGTATAAATTGGTTGGTTCAGGGGATTGTGAGTTTAGTTTGGTTTTAGTTTTGAGGTTCGGTTTTAGTCTGGGAGTTTTACTCTGGCTTGTGCTTCGTGAGAGTGGTTGGTGTGAGGAGTGAGAAGAGATAGAATTTTAAGGGACTTGGGGTTGTTGTTTTAAATATAAAAATATGCAGGTTTGAGCTAAATTGAAATACTAAAGTTTTGTTAAATTTCAATAAACTTTACTTTGTGTTCAGCTCGGATTTATTACCTGCTATGTTACACAGTGTAAAAACATCTAACATACACCTGCAGTTCAGTACCTCAACAATAGAACCTATTTGCCAAAACCCTTTACGTTGTTCCCTCACATATAGGGGAAAGGTTGTGTTGTTTTTACCCTTTCCTCAGGCTTTTCAAGAGGTGGCGCTTGGCTTGGGAAGGGTGTGTTAGGCAAGGCCTTCTGGGTGAGGTTGGTGCCATGGCAGTGGCCATCACTACATCTTGTGGTAGCAAATTCCATTGTTAAACTATGTGTTCTGTGATGAAGTTCTTCCTTTTATCTGCCCTGAATCTCCGACTAATCAGCTTCATGGGATGACCGCATTGGCTTCTAGTATTTTGAAGGGGGGGGGATGTCTCCCCATGATCTTATGTTCTTCTTTGATGTGCCTGGATCGCTAGTAAGAAGGGGAGAACCAAAACTGGCATCCTGGGATGTATAGGCAGACACAGAATGTCAACACTCATGAAGGAAGTAGTGACAGAAGCTGAGGGCAATAGTTAGGTCTGCGAAGAACCAAGCTATTAGCAGATGGTGAGAAGCAAGGCCCATGATCAGGGACAGAGGCTAAAAGGGCTTTGTAGTGGCAGGAAGTTTAAGTTTTTTGGTAGAGGAACAGCTTTAGCCAGAAGAAACTGTGGATAAAGTGAGGACAGAGTGATCCGTAACACCTTCTGATGACTTATACGCAAGCTGCTAGCTTTCTAGCAAACTGATGAAATAATGGCAGAGGATATTCACAGACTATTTCACCCCTTATCTACTTCCACACTCTGGTAATTTCTAGTGACCCACTAAACTTCACAAGGGGTGCTCTGTGAATTTATCTAATCCCTGGTTTTGAGCTTAGTTATAGTATTGGCGGCAAGTGAGATTCCTCATACCATTGTGTGCTCCCCTGTCTACAATATCTTTCATTAGATGACCTGAATTACACTGTATTAAAGGTGTGTAAGAGCCACTCATTTCTAGAATTGAAATTACATGCTGCATTGAAGGTGTGTAAGATCCATTCATTTCTAGAGGCATTAAGATGGATTTAATATGCGTTACTGTTCCTAATTATTTTTCCTGCCCCATTTGCTTTCTTTCTTTTTTTTTGCATCTAGTGCTTCCAGGGTACTATGCACAATGTCTCCACAGCATTTCTTGAACAGTAATACCTAATCTAAATTTGGGGGGTAAAACTGGGGTTATTTTATCCAATAGGAACCATTTTGTTCCTAACAACAGTGAATTTCATCAGCCAGTTTGCCGCACAATGGACAAGTGCTATGAGATTGTCTAGCGCTCCGGTCTGCTTTTAAAGTAACTATCTTAAATAGCTTGATCTCACTGTTTAACCTGTTTTTATTAATAAACATGTTAAAAACAGGTCTGAAAATGCACGGGCCCTCTATTTGTGAGAATTTAGCATTCCAGGTCAACCTCTATTTCTTTTCTTTTAACCATTTGCTAAACCTCCGAAAGCCATTAAAAGCAGAACCCTTTGGCTGGGTGCACCAGAAATACTCCTCCCCGTCCAACACATATTTTGACAGTAGCTTAGAACATCTTTAAAGGCCCTGCAACAGTAAAACAACAGAATAATTGCTTTCTCTTGCTCTTGTGCTCCCTGTGCCTCAGCTGTGGAACTTAACCCTGGGATGCAGAGGGTTGCAGCCTTAGGACATACAGGGAGATGGACACCGGGAAGGCAGAACAACTCTGTTGCATGTACGCACACCCATAAATGCACGTGTGCTTAACTGCAATGGAGTTTCAATTATAATGACATTATCTTACAATGAAGCACTTTCAACAGTGTGTTCAGAGGTGTGCATTTATTTCTTACATTTCTATACCGTCCAAAAGCCAAAGCTCTCTGGGTAATTCACAAATACATTCATGGTTAACTTGCTTTAGCTGTGTGTGCGCAAGACAGTTTAGCTTGAATTTCTCACTAGAGATGTGAAGGCCCGGAAAAAAACCGGGGAAATTCAGAAAAAAACCCAGGTTTTTTTCCAATTTTTCCAAAGCCTTTTTGGGGGGGGTTTCCAAAAAATTGGAAAAAATGAAGAAAAAACAGATTACGGGATGTTTTATTTTAGCATGATGAATAAAATGTTTAAGACAAGGTGTTCAGATATTTACTTCCCCAAATGATTTCTAAAAACTGTACAGTATCCGATTATTACAATGTCTGTGCACCAAGGACAAGCAAGTCCTAGGTTGCAAACTGAGACTACAACTCTCAAATGCAAGAGCAAGATGCATTTCTGCCTCTAGGGGGCAGCACTTCCATGGAAGCAGAGACTGAAATTAATACTGATAGCTATAGGTCAGAAAATTAGTCTGATTAAATTTCATGCATATTCATTGAATCTTGGTGTGTCGTTCCCCTCCCCCCTTTTTTGTCAGTTCTTTTTATGGGAATGGAGGCTTTATGTCTTGACACTGGAGGACTAGCAGAGACATAAATTATTTCCTTTGTTACTAATGTTGGTGGTTTCTTCAGTTGTTGTTTTTCTAAAATTGTTTTTTTGCCTGCTCCTCATAAACTGGCAGAACCAAAGGTGTTCCTAACAGTTCAGGAGCTTGTAGCTCCATTTGTTACCAAAAAAAAGTTTAAAAAGTAAATTAAATTTGTAATAATTGTTTGAATACACTAGTTTTAATATACCAAATGTAATGATTTTATGCCAAACCAACTTGGACATAATTACATTTTATGTTCCTAAAGTAACAAAGTGACTTTCAATCTGTAAAAAGTGCTAATATTGCATTATTTCAATTTTCCCGAAAATTTCAATTTTTTTCCAACCCCCCCCCCCCCCCACGGAAAAAAACGTTTTTTTCCCATGGCTTCAAAACTTCCGGAAATTTTACATCTCTGTTTCTACATCACACATGCATACACACGTACCCCCCAACCTTTAAAGAGATGTCTCTCTTCAGTTACTTCATATGGGGTATCTGATTACTGGATGCGACAACTTTTGTCAACTTCGGAGTAAGTAACTGTAGTTCAGTTGCTATGTTCCTTGCCAGGGTTACTGGAAGAGAAATGTCCACAGCTAATACATAATTACTTAAAAATATATTCACTCTTTGTAGACATTAGCTTTCTTGTGCTTCACTTCACTGAGAGGAACCTTCCTGTAGCAATTAAAAGAAATGCCTACTAGGGGAAAGTGACAGAGTAGGACTTGAAGGGTTCTGATATGGTTACAGCCAATTAATGTGGATTTAGATGAATTTGCGAGTGACTTGGCGAGAGACTTGGAATTTGAGAGTGACTTGGCTCAGGTATCTCCTCTTGTGCCGTTGTGACTGGAATCAACAAATTGCTTTTGAGTGGCCTTGGTAATGCATTACAGGCCAAATGAGATGGGAGTACAGTCAAGGGAAGGAGAGAAAATCCATGTTCGCTCTTTTCTTATACAAGGAAAGGGGGCAAAGATAAATGCATATAGTTTGGCTTAGCCGTGAAGACCCTGGTGATGGGCTGTACTGCATACGTTCTGCAGGAAGGACCCAAGTTCCACTACTGAGGCCTCCAGTTAAAAGAAACTAACTGTAGGTGACATGGAAGACCTCGCTATTCACACAGTTATCAAATCTGTGGATGCAGGTGCAGAGCCCCTGAACCCAATCAGGATCCTGGTAGGGGCGCAAGGGGAACCTTGACTCTTTGTCCCCCACTGCAGTTCCAATCCAGATCGTATCCCCCTCCCCTGCCTGCTATTTACAAGGGGGGAGAATTTCTCCATTTGTGCCGATTGAAGCTTCCCCGCCCCAAATGCAAACAGGAGCAGTGGAGGTGGGGGGACCCCGATCAGGACCACAGATGGGAACAATGGGTTAACACCCCTCTACTCCTCTCACCAAGATCCTGATTGGGATTCACTGTTTGCTTTAAAAACTAAAGGATAACTTGCCCCGTTGACAATTGTCTTGGCAATCAAAAGGCATTTTGCCGAGTTTGGCCCTCAGGCTGGAACAATACTGGGCTAGAGGAGGGCCAGGATCTCTTCTCGGTGAGCCCAGAGTGAAAGACACAGAATAATGGGCTCAAGTTAGATGGGCTCAAGTTAGAAGCTAGATTCTGGCTGGACATCAAGAAAAACTTCTTGACTGTTAGAGCACTATGACAATGGCACCAATGACCTAGGGAGATGGTGGGCTCTCCCACACTAGAGGCCTTCAAGAGGCAACTGGACAACCATCTGTCAGGTAGGCTTTAATGTGGATTCCTTTAATGCAGGTGGTTGGACTCGGTCGCCTGATAGGCCCCTTCCAACTCTACTCTTCTATGATTCTACCCTGATCTGGTATGAGGCAGCTTCCTATGATCTTATGGCTCTTTGCTGTCATTCTCCAGCATAACCTAAATCATCCATGCTGCACTTTCTATAGGCAAGAAACTTTAAGGTCCCTTCCCCTGCCCATGCCATTGCCAACATCTCACATTGGCCACGGTTGCATCCCGAACAGCACCACACAGCATACAGTCTGCCAGGTTGCTGAGAGCAGCCCTCTCAGTTTTGCTAATATAGAGCCAATTACGGCTAATAAGCTGGTTGGTGAGCCAAAGCTGTAAGGATGCCTGAGATATGACGGATGTGAAGCACTGGTTGAAATGTGCTACAGCAACGTTTACTATTTACCCAAATTCCTGGCGCCCCGATTTTCCCCCTGCAACTGCAAGGCATTGTGGGTGCCCAACGTTTCGTATGGCGTTGTCTCTTCGCACTGGGGCCCATTGGTTGCCAGGTTCTGCCTTGAGTATCACAAAGCCCCACGGGGAGAAAAAAAGGCAGAAGAAGCAAAAACAGGATGCCAAGAGGAAAGAGCTCTTGGATCGGACGGACCAGTAAACGGCTGCCAAAGAATGTGCTGCAGAATTGCTGAATCTGATTATCGCAATAGCTGATACTCCCCCACCCCCACCCCCCGCACCTTTCTTATTTTATGAGAGAGTTTGACGATGGAAGAGGAGGAGGACAAACGTGGAACCAAATGCTTGAGGGATCACAGATCTTGCAGTTAGCAGTAACCAATGGATGCCTGGTGTTTTGACAAAGAGGAAAGGTTATGTGGGAAGGAATGATGCCTGCAGTCAGTGTGGGCTTCTTGATCAATCTGAAGCGGTTTTGTATTTTTATGGCTCCCAAGATGTGGGGAGGGGCTGCATATCACGGACCCTTGGAGGGGAGCAAAGGCCGCTAATGGGAAACACAGAAACTGCCTCCTAAGCAGAATCCTGGGGGGACAGGAGGAGGGAAGTGGGGGGCTGGTAGGGAGGGGGGCAGCTGCTGCAGGCAGGCAGTGGTGTCTGGTCCTCCTCCCTTGGCAGTTTATTCATTTGTAGCAAGCGCTTCTGGTAATTACGCCTCTTAATTTAGGAGAGCGAGTGGGAGAAAAGAATATAAATTCATGTATTAACTTTAGAGATTGAAAACGGGGAGCGCAAACCTTCTCTCCCAGAGATTATATTTGGAAATGAAATAGAGTGACATTTGGTATAAACTTGAAAAATTGCTCTCTTTTAAAAGCAACAGGAGGGGGAAACACACACACACACACACACACACACACACACACCACTGTGTTTGAGAGAAGCTGAAGTCAGCAGGTATGGTGCATGTCTCCAAGTATCTGTCTCATGCTATACATACATTATCAGTTGCTGTTTGCTGGAGGAAGCATTTAACCCTCTCGTCACACTATTATGGGAACTCTGGCATGTTGCTCCAAACCATTAACCCAGATTCTGAATCTGCCCAATTCAGTTTGTGGTGACGTCACTTTTAGGTATCTATGTGAGTGCGCATGTGCGTGGAAGCAGCGGTTCTGAATTTTTGGCAAGCAGGCCTTCCGCTAAACCATTCAGACGTGAGATCCTCTTAGCTAGAAGGATAAACCAAGGGCTTATGGTGAAGCTTGGGTGACCCTAGTGGAATATGGCTCAGTTCAATATTTCTGTGACAGTAACAGTAATCACATAATGAAGAGATCATGTGAATCGACCTCAACTGTATGCAATAATATGTTTTTCGACTCAAAATATAAATCAAGTGCCAGTGTGATAGATCACGCAAATCTTTCATATTTGTCCCAATTAAATGCCCCCAAGAGTATTCTGGATAAAAAGAATGAGATGCCAATAGCTTATTGTAATATAAACTGACCTCTTAGCATGAGAGTAGTTAAAAGTCATCTTATATTTGGGGTTTCCCAGATAGGAGACAGAAGTGCCAGGCCATCAGAAATTGACATTTGGTTCATTAGTAGTTGATGATGATTATAGAATCATAGAATCATAGAATAGCTCCGGCTATTGGGCGGTATAGAAATGTAATAAATAAATAAATAAACAAATAATAGTAGAGTTGGAACGGGCCTAAAAGGCAATCAAGTCCAACCCCCTGCTCAATGCAGGAATCTACCTCAAACCCCTCTGACAGATGGTTGTCCAGCTGCCTCTTCAATGCCTCTAGTGTGGGAGAGCCCACAACCTCCCTAGGTAACTGGTTCCATTGTCGTCCTGCTCTAACAGTCAGGAAGTTTTTCCTGATGTCCAGCTGGAATCTGGCTTCCTTTAACTTGAGCCCGTTATTCCGTGTCCTGCACTCTGGGAGGATCGAGAAGAGATCCTGGCCTTCCTCTGTGTGACAACCTTTCAAGTATTTGAAGAGTGCTATCATCTATCACACTGGCACTGAATTGATGATGATGATGATGATGATGATGAAAGGAATCCAAACAATAGGTGCTTGATTATGCAGTTGGGGCACCAAAAATTAGATTAATATTAGATGCCCATATTAGATTAATAGTTTTATTTATTTATTTATTTATTTATTTAAAACACTTGTATCCCACCCTATATCATTAGGATCTCAGGGCGGCGTACAGATATAAGCATACAGTATAAAACAATAAATATACACCGCTAAAAACAAATTAAGCCATGAACCATGTTAAAACACTATATTATTTAAAAGCAGTAAAAACAATTAAAACAGTTAAAACAATGTGCCATCTTAGTGAATTTAGTAGCCTCTCCCTCAGAGTAAGAACCTAAGAAGAGCCCTGATGCTGGATCAGACCAAAGGTCCAACTAGTCCAGCATTCTGTTCACACAGTCTCCAACCAGCTGTTGACCAGGAACCCACAAAGTAGCATAAAAACAGCCATAAAAATAGAGTAACTGTAAAACAATTAGCTTGATATTACAACAGGTATGCCATCAAATGAGGTAATATGGGGGAGTTTTGTTTTGAAAAGACATTTCAAGCGTATGTAAGAGACTTGTTTTGAAAAGTCATACTCACAAGGCACGCTTGAGTCAGAGAAATAATTATTGGGTCTCAAACATGCCTGTAGCATGTCATGGGATTCTGGAATGTTTTTATAGGTCTAGTTACAGTCATTTATCTTGCTAAGAAGTTTGAAATTCAACATTATTATTTGGACATGTAGATTTAAAATAGAAACGCAGCCTTAGGGATGTGGACATAAATTTATGAAGTAAAAATGATCAAAACACGTTTTAATAGCCTCAAAAGAGTATATAAAGGGGGTTCTGAACACATAGAATTGGGAGTTTTCTCAAGAAGAATTTACCCCATCTTTAATTGCCTGTTGAACAAGCCCAGTGAGCTTCATGGTGATGATCAGACATATTATTATTGCTCTGCTTAGGAGCCTTGACTTAATTATGATGCTTCTGAATGTACTAGGTGTTTGAATCTATACATGTATTTAGTACTGTTATGCTGATATTTTCAGAGTAAAGAAACAAAAATTAAATCTTGCCTGAGAGGGTAATTTCTGGGAATAAAAAAAACCTGTATGACCAATATCTAGAGTGAAGAATTCATCTTACTGTAAAATGGCATTTGGTTTAAGAATTTAATTATGTTTAGTTAAACAGGTAGCTCAAGTTTGCTTACATAATGGTAATATATTTGAAAGAACCTCTGAATACGTCACAACAGAGACTCTGCAGATCAACTAGAATGGCTGAGAGTCAAGATAGAGAAAAGAATTTCTTGATACAGTACATTGTTAGAGGATGGACTTCACCATTGCAAGTTGCGGCAATGGCCACCAAATCAGAGGGCTTTCAATGGGGATTAAGTCAAACTTCTGGAGGACGTGGCTATCAATTTCTAATGATGGCAATATATTATCTCTAGGATTAGAGTCAGCTTGTCTCTGAATATCACAGAATCATGGAATCATAGAATAGTAGAGTTGGAAGGGGCCCACAAGGCCATCGAGTCCAACCACCTGCTCAATGCAGGAATCCACCCTAAAGCATCCCTGACAGATGGATGTCCAGCTGCCTGTTGAAGGCCTCCAGTGTGGGAGAGCCCACCACCTCCCTAGGTAACTGATTCCATTGTCGTACTGCTCTAACAGTCAGGAAGTTTTTCCTGATGTCCAGCCGGAATCTGACTTCCTTTAACTTGGGCCCATTATTCCGTGTCCTGCACTCTGGGAGGATCGAGAAGAGATCCTTGCTCTCCTCTGTGTGACAACCTTTTAAGTATTTGAAGAGTGCTATCATGTCTCCCCTCAATCTCCTCTTCTCCAGGCTAAACATGCCCAGTTCTTTCAGTCTCAGTTGCTGGAAAATAACCGTGGGCGATGGCTATTGCCTTCATGTCCCACTTGGGCACTTCCCATATGCACCTTGTTGCTCGTAATGGAAATAGCATGATGGGTTTAGATAAGACTTTGTTCTGATCCAGTAGGGCTTTTCCTATGCTTCTGTGGACTGGCATCTTTACCATTGGCCAACCTCTGAGTCCATCTAATCTCTCAAAGCAGGATTCTGGAACCTGGGCTAGGACATTAACTTCCAGTGACTAGAAGAGGCTGCCACTGACATCTCCTTGTAGCCTAGCACATTGATCCATGTTGTGATGTGAACTGTAATAGTAAGCTGCTTTGGGAGATAAACGTGGTTTAAAAGTAGGATATGTTTGTTTTTTTAAAAGCAAGTAGTGAGTCTATTATAAAAGTTTAAAATGGTTAACAACCCACGGGCTTCCTTGGGAAAGAGCAAGTTTTTGAAAGGGAAAGATGAATAAGAAGTGAATTGCAGAGAGAGGGTGTGATGCGATGCATTGAAGTGAAAGGCTGTGTTTGACTACGAGTCTCAACACAATTCAAGAGGCTATTTAAATCTATCAATATTTAAATACATGTAAACTAGGATGTCTTGGGGAGGAGAAATCTATGCTTGAACAGGGAATGACAAGATAAGGATTTACTTGACCTCTGCCCTCCACGCTCAACCATTTTAGCACGGCAATACACCAAGGCATGGCAACATGGCTCTAAATTAGGAGATTAGATGCACCGCAACAGTGCCTCTGATTCCCAGAGTGGGTGTGCGTGGAGATACTGTCCCTGCTGGACACCAAAGCATAAGCAGCAGTAACTTCCTTTACAATTTCCAGTATAACATGGGAAGTTGGGCTTGTCTCCCTGGGGAGAGAACTGTGCACCTCTCAACACAAAAGAATTACAATTCCATGTCAAGACAGTCCAAATTCTATGCCAGGAAGTACTGAATTTCTGTTTTGTTTGGTTTTTCCTGTGCTCCAAAGAAACATGTTTTATGTGTGTCCCTCTTCACGTTATTTATTTTGAAGATTTACACCCTGCCTTTGGATCAAATGCTCTCTGAGACAGTGCCAAAGAACTCAGCTGCATTGGTATTTGAGATAAAATGTGACTCTATTATCTCCATTTCGAATGGAAAACTGGCAAAGCAGAGACTTAGGATCAGCCGGGGTGGGTGGGGGGTGGAATTGTCATTTACATGTGCTGATGTCCAACCTCATCAAATCGCTAGAAGCAACCCTTCCTAGTTTAGAGTGCATAAGAACTCCAGAACCTACAAAGGTCTCTGCAATTCGAAGGAAGCTTGTGGCCTTGAAGATGTTTTTGGCCTACAGCTTCCATCACCCCAGCCAGCAGAACGACTGGTGAAGGAAGATGGGAGTTGTGGGCCAAAACATTTCGAGCGCGCCTTGTCACCCGCCCTTGCTCCAACTGCGGAGTCACTATTCTCATCAAGCTACTCAAGCCACATCCTGAATTGGCCAATCCAGAGCCCTGGCAGGGAAAGGGCTCCACTCATGAAGTACCACCACTGCGGGTAAATTTATTAGCAATCATTTATAGCCATTAAGGTTAGGAACCTCTACTCAGTGTTTGCATGCCCATGCACACAGAACTCTCTATGCACCAGTATTAGCAAGTCAAATCAGCTGGGTTAACTTTTGCATATTCGATCAAAGTTAAAGATAAGCTTGGAATTATTTTTCTTCTTCTTTTAAACAACCTCTACAATAGTAAGAGGTTTGAAAAAGAGTTGCCCAACAGGGAAGCAGTGAGTTTATCATCCGGTGTCTTCCAACTTATAGTAAGTCAGAGCCTTGGTCCATTTAGCCCTGTATTGTCGACACTGACTGGCAGCAGCCTCTCCGGGGTTTCAGGCAGGGATTTTCCCAGGCCTTCCTGGACGTGGGAGCTTTCACGTGCCAAGTGTGTGCTCTCTCGTTGAGCCATGCCCCCTCCCCAAAGTCAGTTCACCTTCAGCCACGTAGCCTGTCTCTTCCATTTTTCACTTGGTCGGACGAGCGCACAGTCTGACAAGAAGCAAAAGCAGTGGTAGGGCACATCTTTTGCAAGCAGAAGGTGATGGGGTCAATCTCTGGCATCTCCAGGTAGGGTCAGGAAGATCCTGTCTGAAACTCCAGAGTCAGCGTAAACCTCACTGCCAAAGGAGATCTTTAAGTCTCAGTTACCAAGTTACCTTGGAAAAAGCGAGCAAAAGTGAGCTACCGTATTTCTTCGATTCTAAGACGCACTTTTCCCCCAATATAAACATCTCTAAAAACACGCTGCGCCTTAGAATCGATGGCGTCTTAGAATCGCCTGCAAAGTGCGCTGTTCTCCCTCCACCCTGCTCTCGATGTCCAGGCGGCTCAAGGGCTTGTTGAGCACCTAAGCAGCTCTGCACTCACCATCTAGGCTGGGGAATGTGCTTGGCCTGATTGGGGGCCTCAGCGACGATCTGCGGCTGCCCTGGGCCTATTTGTGCTCCTCAGAGCTAACCGGGCTCACACACACACCCCAACAGAGCTCCGAGCACTAAGCGGGCCCCGCCCGCCGCGCCACGAGCACAGCCGTCCCGGTTGGGCCTAGTGGGCATGGCTATGCGGCTCCGTTCAGGTCGGGCCTGGCGCGCACCTGACCTTGTGCATGGGGCCAGGGCGGACGGGCGGGCGCTGCAGGGCTCGCGGAGGGTTGTGTGAGGCGGGCGGGTGCCGCCGGCTTCTTGCGGCTGCTGGTTCTGTGCAGCAGAGGAGGAGCAGCAACGCCGGCCGGGAAGATGGAGGTGACGCCCGGGAGGTGAGTTGCTGGGCCGGGGAGCGGGCGGGACGCACTCCGGGACTCGCAGCTGCGCCTCGCGAACGACCCCCTCCTGCTCCCTGCAAGAAGTGGTGGCAGCTGGTAAAGCCTCCGGGCCCTTGCATGTGCTCCCCGGTTGGCCCCCACCCACATCTCTTCCCTTACCTGCCTGCAATCCGCTCCCCATGCATGGCAGAATATTTTCCCCCCATATAAACATCTCTAAAATGGGGTGCGCCTTAGAATCGATGGCGTCTTAGAATCGAAGAAATACGGTATTATACTTCCGTTTTAAGCTATTATATTTTATGCTGCATTTGATGTATTTGATGGTTTTAATTTTTGTGAACCGCCCACAATAAATAAAATAAGTGACTTGCAGTATTTTCTCCATTTTGTAGACGGTATGAATTAACTGTCTGATGGCCAGGACATCTCTGCTTCCATAGGAATAACAGAAAATAAAGAGCCACAAAGGAGAAAGTTTTTTTTAAAAAAGCCACACATGAAAGCCAGTGTTTAAAAACAGGCCTAAACTGTGGAAATGGTCTATGAGGCTCATAGTCTCGCTGCCATCAGATGGAGACTGGAGTGTGCACCATACAAAAGGCAAGGAGGTAGTGGTTCCTCCCAAAAGACGACGTAACTGAAAGTAACTCCAGCAGGACAGCACTTGGCAAGAGCTTGGATTTAAGCAGCCAGTCTTTAGAGGTTAATGAAATATTCATAGATGAGTTTAAAAAAAAAAAAATCCTGACAAGCCAGAACCTGTAATACAACAAAGAATTGTCAACCTCAATTAGGCGATTCCAAATAGGGAGGGAGAAGCCATTAATTATTATCAAAAGGTCACCGGAAAAGTTCCTCTGCATGATCCCTTCGCTATCGAGATGCTGCGGAGCAGCTCCTGAATAAAAATGTGCTCTGGTTGGGCCACCTCTGCCCACCAGCTATACAGCTATGAAAGCGAGAACAACCAAGCCGAGAGCTTGAGACACAAGCTGTTCTAGTGCCATAGAAGGGAAGTGCTTAAGGTTGAGAGTTTTTGAACACAGAGAAGTATTACTTCTGACCTGACGTGATCATGCTACCATTTTATCAATTTATGAGTATGGAGCTTTGAGGGGTGTGGGCGGTGTTGAAGTACACTGCACGTCCAGGTTGAAAAATTCTACACCAAGACAAGACAAATGCTGCACCGTGGGAAGATGCCTTCTTATATTGCACCTCCTCTTATCCACTTGAACACGCTTGGAACTCCTAAATATTTATGGGGAACCAGAATGATCAGGGGTCTGGAAACAAAGCCCTATGAAGAGAGACTGAAACAACTGGGCATGTTTAGCCTGGAGAAGAGAAGATAGAGGGGAGACATGATAGCACTCTTCAAATACTTGAAAGATTGTCACACAGAGGAGGACCAGGATCTCTTCTCGATCCTCCCAGAGTGCAGGACACGGAATAACGGGCTGAAGTTACAGGCATTCAAGAGGCAGCTGGACAACCCTCTGTCAGGGATGCTTTAGGGTGGATTCCTGCATTGAGCAGGGGGTTGGACTTGATGGCCTTTTAGGCCTCTTCCAGCTCTACTGTTCTATGATTCTATGATTTATACCAAAAGCAGGGTGTCCCTCTCCAAATCCAGACCTCATCTTTGTTCCATGAGAGTCAAACTGACCCATAGGGATGCCTAAATGACAGATCTTTACTCATTTCTTTGTATTCCTGGCAATTGTCATCTGAAAGCTCAGGGTGAGTTACAATGCATCTAAAACCATCTTTAAAAAATCAATTTTCCTCCCAATCTCATACAATCAAAATCCCCTATATCCACTCAGCCAACCAAAACATAGCTGCTCAGAACTTTGGATCTCCATCCAGGTACCAACAGGCTTATCCCAGACAGGATACAGGGAAGAGGGGATTTTAACTTTTCAAGGGCAAGATCCAACATGACCAAAACCCCATCAAGCATTCCTGTCAAATCGAAGCGTACCTTGGGAATGCCAAAAAGTGCAAATGCAACATTATTGATCTTCCTGGTTGTCATGTGTGTTTCATTAACATTCACCTCATCAAGGTCCCTGCGCTTTTGCATCTGTATTTGTTCCACCTCCAGTAATATACAGCAGATGGCTCCAATTTTGCAAGGGTCTTCTAAATGGAACATCAATTTCCAAAGAGAAAACATGAGGCAGATGCAGCACAGCCACCAGAGGGAATTCTTCCGGGGACCATTCATTTTAACTGACTTGAGCAGGAAGTAAAAATATAAAATAGAAATTAGGTGCTTTTTCTTCTCCCAGGAGGCTATTACAAACCCAAATGGGGCAGAGAAATAATGGTTAGGTTTACACACACTATAAAAGGGATGCACAGAAAAACTCTTTTCTAGAAATATTAAGCAGGATTATCCTTGACACTGTCCTGGTTTATATCTTATACCAATCCATGGTTTATTTAACCCATGGTTTTCCTATGGTTTGTTGTCCTACCCAGGGTTTGTCTGGCAGATGATCAAACAAACTGGTTTGTTTCCTAAATTCCTGGGTTGTTTCCCTCTTTTGCCCACTCCCACCCTGAATCCCAAATGCTCTTGTGGTGCTGAAGAGCAGCTGGGCTTTCTACTGCTCTTGCTCAACGCCTCTTAGCTTGGCAAAACAACCATGAACAACCTATGGTTCTGAGTTCACACTTTGAACAACCCATGGTTTAAACAACCTAGAGTTCATAACCCCACAGAAACCCATAGGTTCTCTTTCTGGGTTGTTCATGGTTAACAAAATATGTGTTTGCACTTCATGACAGTGCCTCGGTTCACACAATATGACAACCCAAAAATTCAACAGTCGATACCATAGTTAGTGTTATGTGTGAATCTAGCCAACGTTTGCTTTATTAAAAAGCTGGTTTTTTCTAGGCGGACATGATGGGCTTTGCCAGGCCATGCTGTCTTTTACTGATTCAGGAATTTCCTGACAATTGAGCATGTTTAAAGTATGATCACTTTTGGGATGTTGGTGTATTATTTTTATTCTTATTATTTTCATTTCTGTACTGCCCCATAGTGGAAGCTCACTGGGCGGTTTACATCTCTGGCATTAACTCCAATAAGGGACAGGAGCCAAGACTATTGCAATTTATTGTTGTTGTTGTTGTTGTTGTTGTTGTTGTTGTTAAGAACAAGAATGTTACTGGTGTGTGAGAACCAGTGTTAAAACTCCTTGATCTCCCCTCTGGAAGTATATAAACAACCAAAAGAAGAAATAATATATCTAAGCAAGTATATGAGGCTTCATGATGAAAGTACACATCAAAAGAGAGAAGAATCAAAGTGCCTTCATTCTATATACACAGCACCGGGAGGGAGGTTAATTTGTCTTAAACCAGAAAATAAATTCCAGGTTCAAGCTCAGTATAGCATATGAAATACGAGAGACTTTCTGCCTGGCGATAATCACAAACTCATTTCTCCAGCCACCGCTGTCCATGCTTAATTAGGGTGAAGTATGTTAATGATACAGCGGTGCAGCCCAGAGACGTCTTCAGTTGCAATATTAATTGCATTTAGAGAAAGAAGCATGAATTGTGCTTATACAAGCTAATTAGTATGGGTTTGCTAATTAATACTGGAAAGTCAAACTGCCTTTGTCTTGTCAACTGCAATTAGCTGGAGCTGTTTAAATTTCTCTCTCTTTTTTCAAGTAGTAAACTGACTTTTAGCAGAGACGTAATTGAATCATGCGCTAGAATACACTGTGTCAGTTAGCTTAGCAGGTCTATTACCCTTTGATACAGTAGTTTTGGACAATGCGAAGGCAATGTCATCTGATAGCAAACATCACCACGCCCGACAGCATCCCCTGTGGCAATATCCCTTTGCCTGGCGTTGCAGACTAGGAACTCATTGCCTCAGGTTAGCCTCCTTCTGCCCATTATAGGCACACAAGCTTTCATCATAAGCATCAGCAGGTTATTTAGTAAGCACAACTAAATGTTAAAACTGGAAGTAAGGTAGATAAATGTTAACGCCCTTGTTGTAACAGTCAATCAATTGGTAAGACCAATCAATTCGAAACCTTTTAAAACCAAGTAAAAAGCCATCCCCAATTAATCAGGCAAGTCCATTGTTAAAGTTAATTATTTTTAAGGTAAGCGGTGTGTGTGTTTTTTTTTAAAAAATGCAAATGGCAGGAAGTTACCACCTTAGAAGAGGCATTCCACCGTCACTTTGTTTCAGAAGGGAATACCTCTTCTAAGGTGGAGTATTTATTTATTTATTTATTATTTAGAATATTTATATACCGCTCCCCATTGAAAAATTTCAGAGCGGTGTACAAGGTAAAATGAAAATAAAAACAGAATAAGACAGTTAAAACAAAATTTAAAAAGAAGCAAAAAACAACACAGAAATCCAAGGCTGCATGTTAAAGAAAGGCTTCTTGGAATAAAGATGTTTTCAGGAGGCGCCGAAAGGAGTACAAGGTCGGAGCCTGCCTGACCTCCAGAGGCAGGGAATTCCACAGGAGGGGGCCACCACGCTGAAGGCTCTTCCCCGGGTGGATTCCAATTGGAGGATGGATCTAGGTGGAACCATTAAAAAGAAGGCACCATCCCAAAAAGAAAGGCAGCCTTTTTGCCTTCAAAATTATTATGTATGCACATTAAAACTCATTTGATTAACAACACTGATTTAACTGAGTGACATCCCTGATTACAGCACTCTCGTATGTCAAATGAGAGGCCCTGTAGCTCAGGACGTTTTGCATGTAAAAGGTCCCAGGTTCGGTTAAACAATTTCAGGTGAAAGATTAGAAAAGGCCATGGACACATCCCTTAGCCTGGAAACAGCCGTCATTGCTGGCTGACTGGGAAAGTCTGGATAACCCAAGGTTCTCAAAGGTGGAAAAGGTACCACCTGAACCTACTGAAACATTAAATCCATTCTCATCTTTGGCAGTGAATGGAAAAGGACCTGGGAACATTGTCCCAGCACCAATGGGGCAGAGCAGGGAAGGGAATTAGACCCAGAGCAGGATCCAAATCTCTAACTCAGCCATGAAATTCACAGGGTTACCTGGGGAAAGCTGCCAACTGTTAGTCAGATCTGTCATACAGAGTTGTTGAGAGGATAAAACAAGAGCATACAGCCCTGAAATCTTTGAAGTGTGAGATTCCTATACACATACACATACACACACACACACACGAGAGAGAGGGGGGGGCAGAGGCCCCATTCAGAAGACACCTTAAACCATGGCTTTAACCATGGTGGTTAAGCCAGAAAGCTGGGCTGTGTTCAGAAGACACCTTAAACCATGGTTTTAACCGTGGTGAATAAAGCAAAAAGCCTTATTCACGATGGTTAAAGCCATGGTTTAAAGTGTCTTCTGAACAGGCCGAGAGAGAGAGAGAGAGGCCCTGTGCTGTTCCCAATGAGTAAGGCAAAGGGCGGACAGAGCGTCTGGGAACCAACCCTTCAAGGAGCCTCGAAGCGCTTGCTCCCAAGACAGCTGACTCCATGCTTCCCTTTCCCACTGAGGAAAGGCAAGGAGCGGGCAGAATCGCTTTAGGGAGGGGCTTCAGCGGAAGCCGCAGCGGGCCGGACAGGGAGGTCCCGTGAGCCGTGAGTTCCCCAGCCCTGTTTTACTGCTTCTTCATTGCTGACAAACACAGAAGTTCCTCAATGGTGATATCAGGATCAATTAAGTATTAAGCTCAGTAGGGCCCTCGTTGCAGTATAATCATTTCGAAAACGCTTCTATGGAGAGTGCAGGGCTCTTTAAAAATCCACACACACATTTCGATACAGAGAGAAGGAGGCGCTCTTAACCCAGCCCGTATTCACTCACCATGTGAGGAGGCAAGGGCACTCATCCCAGAGTGCAGGACTCGGAATAACGGGCTCAAGTTACAGGAAGTCAGATTCCAGCTGGACATCAGGAAAAACTTCCTGACTGTTAGAGCAGTACGACAATGGAACCAATGACCTAGGAAGGTTGTGGGCTCTCCCACACTAGGGGCCTTCAAGAGGCAGCTGGACAACCACCTGTCAGGGATGCTTTAGGGTGGATTCCTGCATTGAGCAGGGGGTTGGACTCGATGGCCTTTTAGGCCCCTTCCAACTCTGCTATTCTATGATTCTAAGTTGAAATAACTGCTGCCTATTCAATAAGTGGAGCAAAACTGCCATGGTATGGAGAATGTGGATGGGGAGACATTTTTCTCCCTCTCTCAAAATACTAGAACCCAGTGAGGTCATCCCATGAAGATGATTGGTGGGAGATCCAGGACAAATAAAAGGAAGCACTTCTTCACACAGCGCATAGTTAAACTATGGAACTCACTACCACAGGATGTAGTGATGGCCACCAATCTGGATGGCTTTAAAAGGGGGTTGGATAAGTTCCTGGAGGCTAAGGCTATCCATGGCTACTAGCCCTGATGGTTGTGTGGGAACATGGGTGGGAGGGTGCTGTTGCACTATGTCCTGCTTGTTCATCCCTGGCCGATGGCTGGTTAGCCACTGTGTGAACGGAGTGCTGGACTAGATGGACCCTTGGTCTGATCCAGCAGGGCTCTTCTGATGTTCTTATGATTAAGGAATGAACAGACTATGCAAAAAAGAGATTATCTTTAGCTCTATATGATGGCACTATCTTCACTTTCCAGAACATACTTGTATGAGTACCAATATAAGCTACAGGTCAGAGTCGTACGAGCCCCAAGAACATGGGTTTGTACAAGAGTCATACTTCCCTATTCCCCACAGGTCAAATAAAGCTGTAGTAAACATCGCTGGAGTCAATACTCTGAGCGTGAGGGTGAAAACTTTCTTCAGGGCAGATGTGACGATGTCACCTGCAGAGCTATTTATCCCACAGAGCAGCCCGAAGATCTAGTGAGCTATGTGACAGCACCTGACAAGTGTTTTTGCCATTCGACTGACAGCCGTGGCGTTGAGCCCACCCACCCACCCACCCACAGAGACTGGTGGAAAAGTAATACCAACAGGTGTCAGAGCATTGGTCAGGGAGCAGAGTTTCTCATTCATTTTCAGCCACAGCAGCTTAGCATCAAACTAACAAGGACTCAATCACAGAGAAATAATGGAGTGAAGGTGTTGAAAAAAGATTGGAGAGGATGAAGTGAGGGGGAGACAAAGCGTCGCAAGGTGTCCAACATCAGAGGAATGAGCGGCGCAACCTAAAGGAAATCTGAAAAGGCCAGTTGGGTTTAAGCACAGAATTGCTGAAATGAGTCAGAAGAGGGCGTTTGTTGCAACATCGTGGTGTTAAGGACTACCTAGAGCAAGACATCCTTGGGGGGCCCAGGTGGTCTGCCGGCTGAATGGCAGAATTCAAGCAGAAAGCATTTCGCTGTCCCTTTTGTACAAGCAAGAAAGATGCATTGGGGAGAAGGAGACATTTATAACGTGAACTGCCACTGCAGAAACGGAGAAGGTTCAGCCCCATCTGTCTCTGGGAAATAACAACGAATCGAGCCATCAAAATGTAGGGTGTGTGATGGACCACCGATCGTCTGAGCTCATGGATGCTTCCTCTTCCATCCCTCATCTCCACACAGCTTTTTCACACCTGGCATTGTGAGAGAACTGTTCGGCATGAAAGGCAAGATCAAATGAACAGCGCGCACACTTCTCAGGAGCGACATGGGCCACCCAAAGGGAGGCTGGCAACTCAAAACCCAGTCCCAAAGCTGAGGAAGTTCAGGAAGGGGGGGGTCCATTTTACCATCTGTTCACAAACTGCAGCTGCTGCAGAATGCAGCAGCCAGAGTGCTTTCTGTGTACGTTTTTTAGACCACATTGCACTGGAGGATGGCAACAAGGGGGAGGGCCTTTTCAGTGGTGGCCCCCCAAATTTGGAATGATCTCCCCAACGAGGCTCGCTTGGTGCCAACATTGTTATCTTTTCGGCGCCAGGTTAAGACCTTTCTCTTCTCCCAGGCATTTAATAACATTTAACAACATATACTAAGTTTGTTTGTTTTTTACAGACCCCAGAATAGCTGTTATTATAAGGATACCGTATTTTATGCTTTTTATGTTTTTAAACTTTGTATATTTGTTTAAATGTTTACTTTTTCTGTCACGTCTAACCCTACTGCCCCTGTCTTGGGAGAAGATGTTTCAGGTAATCAATCAGAATCCGATTCAGAACTAGAAGACGCAGCGCCAGAAGCCAGCCAGCCTGTATCAGTGGGGGGAGGAAGCTCTCAGGGCGATGCCCCAGCTGGGAGTCAGCCCTCTCCAGAGCTTATCTCCTCAAGGCCAAATCCTACACACACAGTGGGAAGTGAGGTTTCTTCCGGAGGTGAACATCCCAACAAGCTAGCTGATTGAGTCTGCCGGAAGCTCAAACGCAAGCCTCATCATCTGCCTCCCATCGAAAGCAGGAGTTTTCTGAGAAACATGACATTTTTAACTTTTGTAAACCGCCCAGAAAGCTTCGGCTATGGGGCGGTATATAAATGCAATAAATAAATAAAATTCCAATTCATTTCCAAGCCCAATTCAAGGGACTGGTGCTTATCAAGAAGCCCTAAATGGGACAGAATATCTGGAAAAAAAATGTGGCTTCCCATAAGAACCTCCCAGTATGTTGAGATCATCTTCTGAGGTCCTATTAATATGTCCCGCCATGAAAAGAGGTTCCACTGATGGGAATATGAATTTTTCCTGTGGCAGCAGCTCAATTGTGGAATACCCTTCTCAAAGGAGGTGAGAGTAGCCTAATCCCTGACGGCATTAAGGTGAGCAATGAAGACATTCCTGTTCTACCTGGCTTTATAATACACAATTGAGTGTTTTAACTCTGCTCCTTTTGATTTTCAGGCCTTTGTTTTGATTTTTGTTATGCCATGGTGTTTCGTTTGATTTTGTTCTATTTTGTAAACTGCTTTGAGGGTCCTTGTTAGGGCCAAAAAGAAATGTATAAATGCTTTTATACATGAATAATGCTAGTGAATAAAGAAAGAGCCCATGTAGTCTTAAGAGCCAAATCCGTTGCCAGACAGAGTTATCACAGCCATTTTAATATCTCAATTAAAATCCATTCTTGCATCAGATCTGAAAGCAGTTAATCCTTCAGAAATGACTATCCATCGCACAGCTTGACACAGCTGGCAGGCTTTCCTTCCAGAAGGCCCAATATTGGAACTGCAAAATAGTTACAACCCAGCTGAAGGACCTTGGCATGCATGTGGCAGCTCATTACTGAAATCACAAGAGTGCTGGCAATCACAACAGAAATGCATTAATAGAGTTGTCCAAGGAGGCCTGAAAATGGGAGAGGCAGGTATCAAAACCTGGTCGGAATTGCGCGACGCTTCTCAAGGATGTTTGCCTAAGGAAATGTGTTTAGAATTAGATATCCATTCCATGAATATCTCCTAGGGATGACTGTGGTTTCTAGCCTAAATGGTCTGTGGTAAAGTTCATTCTCCATAGAACTTACACCACTGTGTGTGTGTCAATGTCATCCTTAAAGAGGGAGAACTTCCTTTGCATGCAGAAGGTCCAGGTTCAATCCCTGGCATCTCCAGGTGCTGGGACAGTTCTATGCCTGAACCCCTGGGGAGCCACTGCCTATCACAATAGACAAATCTCTGCTAGATGGCCAAATAGCCTGGTCAGGTTTCAGGCAGCCTCCCTATATCTGGCTGCAGCCATGAATGGCTACACTCAAAATGAGACCTGAGATCCAAGATCCCCATGGGCAGATGCTGTTGCTGAAGCCTCAACTGCAGCCGGCAGAAGGTCCTGTGGGGTGACCAAGAAAGGGCAGAAGAGGCCAGCCTCTTAATATTTATCTGGCCAATCCAGACGCCTCATACTGACAGTCCATCAGAAGAGCTAAAGGTATACACCCCTGATCCTTTCTGTGCCTGAAGTAGTCTCTGAAGCCCAAGTACATACTGTCATGGGGAGGTCCTTAGGCAACGTCCCTTCAGGCTACATGGTTCCTGAGTGCATCTGTCTGTAATTATAGCTCTCCAGACGGGAGAACCTGTCGAGACCATAATGCTGTGTGAACACTCGAAGCAAGTGGCTAGACAGCAGGTGGTTTCATCAATTGGTATTTAACCATGAACCACTGTATAAATTTCTTTTAGTGACAGCTTGTGCCTCATGTCCCTTTTGCTTCTGTGAATGCAAATTCAGTTTTCCACAAACCCTTGAGTGCTCACACTATTTGTTTTGTGCTATTTAGGACCGCTTGAGCTGAAATGTTCTGACCATGAAGCTCTGTAACCTGCTCATTTGCAGGTCTTGAAATGCCAAACATGGAACCATACCTTACGCATGAATATAAAGAATGGTACAGAAGAGAGGGAGAGAAAGTGGCATTGTTTGTTAAATCCAGCCACCCATCACCCAGCTACTTTAGCTCAAAATTGTGTGTAAGTCACTGCCTGCGATAAAACAAATTGAGTCAAGGAGCAAAAGGAAAGGAAAAATTAAACATTCGTACAGAAATCAGTTTGCAGTAAATTCCGCATAATCACACCAATCTCTCCCTTTTAACAGCCTTGATAAATGAGCAGCTACCTTGGGAAAACATCTGACAGTATACAAAGGGCTATGTTTCTGTTCACAGCCATCAGGAGATTCACAATTTATTTTTGAATATGACAAGGCTATTTTCCTACTTCAATATGTCAACGTTTAATCATGGAGTATCAAAGTTTTGAACAATGTGCCATGAAATGTGCAAATCTTTAAGCCATGAAATAAGTACTCCTTTACTGGAAATTAAATGCAGCCCTCGAGCTCTATTCTAAGGCGGCACATAGAAAGGGGCGGGGAACACACAACGCTGTGTTTTCCAAAGGCTGGCAGTGCATAAGCCATCTCAGTGGAGACCAGGGATTTGCCATCTATAGAGGCTGAGGGTGCCTTTGGACAAGACACAGAGTAGAAATATGGGCGACGCCCTTCCATACCTTCCCTAAAGCCAGGATATGCTCCTTTCTTCTCTGGGGATATGTGGGTACCCTCCATGCATCCCAAAGGACGAAGAGAATGAACATTTCCAGGATTCATATGGGCATACAAATGCAGAGAGAGGGAGCACTTGTCAGCTCGGATGAAGCAACCCTGAAAAGGTGCCAAATTCTCAGTCTCTGTGTGTGTGTTTGCCCGAGATCACTTCCTCCATGGTGAAGGGAGGAAGATGAGATCCCATATTTAAATGGATGGATGCAGCTCACAGTGATCCCCGTTGACACCATGAAGAATTAAACCAACAAGCAAATGAACACACACACATTCCCCAAGCTCCAACACTCACCATGTCTGCTCTTTTCTTCTGATTCCCTGCTTCTTCCAAAGTCTGGGACAGCTCAGCCTTCAAGACAAAAAAAGAAAGAAAGTTCAAGAAAACAACAAGCAAAAAAGTAAAAACAAGGTTAATGCAGCATAGCGCCACAGAGATTGGGCAGTGAACAAGGAGGTCCCTGGTTCAAATGCCACCCTTGCCTGCTTTAGGTTTCCAATTAACTGTAGAAGGGGAAACAGCACCGCGAGGTGGGTTTCCCACCATTCTCCCAGGCTTTGGAAAACAAAATCACAACAAATGGTCAAAATAGCTTCATCCTCAAAGCCCGGTTTGTCTTACAGAGGAGACATCCTGGAAAGGGTGATTTTGGAGCTGCCTGAAAACCAACCACAGCATGTATTTTGAAAGAAGATTTCTTGGTGAAATTAATGTGATAGGGAAGACTTCAGGGAGGCTGGATGGGGGAACAAATACTGCAGTATAAGTCTGCATGAAACGTTACATTGTCCTACTTTAGGGCCTCTTTTGCCCAATCTTGTTGGCAGTTCTTACCCAGGAGAAAGGATCTCTGTATGAAGCCTTCAGTGGAAGGCCCTCAGCAAGAGGAATTGCAAGGAAAAAAATGGCATTCTAAGTTCTTTTAGAGAAACGCCATGAAAACACGTTCTTGTTTCCCCTCACCTCTTCTTCCCTTTCATGAGATCATATTGGAGACCGATCATCTTTCCTGTAGCTACACAAAGAAGCTTGAAGAATAATCTCAATGGATGACACAGAAGCCCATTTAAACCAGCCTAAAGAAACCCAACCAAAATGGAAGCCTTTCATCCAAACTAATTCATGTCATTCCAGGCAGTTGTTCATTAAAACTCTCCAGGGTCTTTCCCCAACACCGTGTGAAATGATCTTTACAAGCACAGCCTCCAAAACAGAGGTGAACAGCAAGTAATTCACTACAAAGGAGTGGTGCTGGTGGAGAGGGAACCATCAAGCCACAAAAGCTAATCACACTGAAATGCAACAAAACAAAAATTACATTCTCAAGAGCTCAACATAAAGTGTGCCGTTCTGCTTTCCAGAAAAACACTTCAATTATAAGCTTGCCTCAGCCCCTGGGTTCAGTGGGAACTACCAGAAAGTCAGAGGACCTGGCTGTGCACAGCCTGGAATCTTATCAGATTATTAAAGGAAGAGGTGCTCAAACAAAATGAATGTGATTCTAATATAAACCCAGATCCTGGTGTGGGAATACAGAAACACATTCATTAAACACTGCAGGACATGCCTGTCCTGTGCCGATGACAGAGAGTAGAGGGTGAGGAGAAAGAGGGGAGCTCTAATGAAATTATTGCTAAATTTGGAGCTGAAACACCAGGAGGCTGTGTGTAAATACATCGACACCTGGAAGCAAATTCTCCCCCAATATTTAATCAGGTTGAATTACATCAGCAGGCTGGAGTCAATAGTGAGCCACAAGGAGAAGGATTCAAAGTTTCTTGGCCACCAGGATTTACAAAGTTCTTCAAAGCCAGAAACTGCCTTTATCCTAGCACCAAATGAACACCCTGAAAAGAAATAAGTGCACTCTCTGATATTTGGACAAGATCTATCTGAATAGGATTTTATAGTTTGGAATGCCAGCTAACAGACCAAATTGGACTAAACTAACAGTGTTGTTACTCTATTCTCAAATTTACAACCCAAATAGACATTTCAACCAGACATTCGCTGAAGTTTCAATGCATAAACCAATTTGTGTTGATTTACAGGGCAATCCTACATAAAGAGACTGAGTGTTCCAACGTCAGAGCCTCCGACATATCCAAAGCCCTGCCAAGCTCATGCCAGCAAGACAAAAGTGACAGAGAAGCTACATTATCCTCCTTTCCTTCCTGTTCCAGGAGGGGGTTGGTCCATTTCTCTCGCACTGCCGAGAATGGGAAGCAAATGATTTATCCCAGCTCTGGGGCTGGCATAAATAATTCCAGATGCTGGGGGCATGGTTGGAGATCGGGAGAACAATGAACCACGTGGGCCCAAAGTCTTCCCCCTAGCCCACCTCCTTCCCCCGATGTCAGAAGTCCAACATAGGGAGGTAAAATTATTATTATTATTATTTATTTATATAGCACCATCAATGTACATGGTGCTGTACATAGTAAAACAGTAAATAGCGAGACCCTGCCGCATAGGCTTACATTCTAAATAACCTTACATAGGTTATTTGAAAGAACGTATTCTCCCTTATGAGCCTGCCCGTGCTTTGAGATCTTCTGGAGAGGCCCTTCTTTCAGTCCCACCTTCTTCACAGGCACGCTTGGTGGGAACATGGGAGAGGGCCTTCTCAGTGGCTGCTCCGGTGCTCTGGAACTCTCTTCCTGGGGAAGCTAGGCTGGCTCCCTCCTTGATGGGCTTTCGGAAGCAGGCTAAAACTTTTTTGTTCAAGCAGGCCTTTGGAGAATAATCCAGCCCTCCATCTATGTTAATGTCTTATAATTTTGTTGTGTGTTTTAAATGTTTATGGTTTTGTTTCCCTCCCCCCCCTTGAATATTTTAAACTTTGTAAGGCCGCCTTGAGGCCCAGCATTGGGCAGAAGGCGGGATACAAATAAATATAATAATAATAATAATAATGATGATAATGATGATAATAATAATAATTAATTTTGTTGTGTGTTTTAAATGTTTATGGTTTTGTTTCCCTCCCCCCCCTTGAATATTTTAAACTTTGTAAGGCCGCCTTGAGGCCCAGCATTGGGCAGAAGGCGGGATACAAATAAATATAATAATAATAATAATGATAATGATGATGATAATAATAATAATAATAATAATAATAATAATAATAATAATAATGAGGAACTTTCCACAAGGGCTAACAAAGGGGATCTGGGTTTGGTTTTCTCTCTCCATCCTCAGAGAAGGAGATCCAGTACATTCTGGGACACTCCTCCAAGGGCCAAGGGATTGCAGCCTTAATCCTATTAAAATCACAGCTACCATACGGACCTCTTTCATCTTTTCCAAAAATTATCCCGTGCACAGTTTGGGCTGTACTTTGGAACCTCTCCTCTACTTAAGTTCTAAATTTAAGACCAGAGTAACAAATACATCACATTGCTAAGGAAACGTTCATGTTTTGGAGTAGCAGTTTCATCTACAGAATGGCATTAGAAGGTGTCAGAACTTGAAGGACAGCTTGATACACTTTTGGACACCAGGAAGCTCTTAACCCTGTGCTCCCTGGATGCTGTCATCTTACATATTTTTGTGGGCACATTCTACAAGCTCTAGCGATGTCTACTTACATCTCAGGAGCATGACAAAGTAATGAGGCAGAACTACCTCCTACTGCCTTTAGTCCACTATGGATCATTCTGCGCAATTTTTCGGAGGACAGTAATCTCTGGGGCTACTTTATATCGCGTTATTGGAAAATGCAAAACTAATCACCAACAGCCTGACAGCCACACACACACACACACGCAGAGTTAATTATGAAGGAAACATTCAGCTCTGAACTTACCCAATGGCTCATTTAATCAGTGCGCTTCAGGAAAGCTGCCAGCCGCCACGGCAGCTTAAAAGAGGCAGCTGGAAAGAGACTTGGGAAAGCACAACACAGCCTGTTGCACCCTTGATCCTACCACACTTGGGGGTTTTGCTGGGCAGCCACGTAAAAAGCTGGGGAAATTGGACTCTATTGTCCCCTGCAAACTTGACTTTCTGAGGTGTAACAGATTGGCTTTTCATGCTATGAATTGAACATGCACCAACCTGTACTTCAAACCAACACGCTATATGGCCTCAGATACCTTAACAGGACCTTGACCATTTGTTTAGAAAGACCAATGAAATATCAGAACGAAAGAGGCACCAGCTCTCATCAGTATATGCTAAGTTTTCATCTCTGGAAAACAGGAACGAAGCGACACAAAGACATTCCCTGGATGCTTTTTTAATGGTCTGGCAGCTGTGTGTATATGTGGCCACACACCACCCTTATGAGCCCTGGAACTTGCACAACTTGGCTAGGACACCACTGGTTCCCTTCCAGCTATGGTTTGGCCCAAAGCAGTGCACACACCGCTCCAGAACTCCTGCTTCCCTCTCTGATTATCCCGCTGAACTGCTAAATAATGCCAAGAGCATCAGACGGGCTTCCTGCTGCTGAAGACCAGGCTCCGACGTTCTGCAGCCTCTCACAGCACTTCAGAATACTTCCAACGCACGTGAAATAATACTGCAATACTGGTAGTCTTCTTACTGAAAACTCAAATTAAGGAAGCTAATGAGGGCTCCTCATGAGTAGCATCTGGAAAGGTCTCTAAGGCCATAGCTAGACGGAGCGAAATCCCGGGGCGAACCCCGGGATTGTCCCTGTGCGTCCACATGACACACAGGGGATCCCAGGAGCAGGGAGGGATCATCCCTCTCTGGCCCCAGGATCACGCCCTCCCCTTCGAGCCCGCTTTTCCCACCGTCTCAGGATGATCCCGAGACCGAGGAACATGTGGGCGGGTGTCTCGGTTTGTCCCGGTTCCTCTGGAGGAGCCGGGACCCACACATGGGGCGCAGAGCTCCTCAGGAACTTTGCGCCCATCGGGGGTGGGGGGAGCGGGGAAATTCATTCAAAATTTAAAAAACCTCACCTTTTGCACACAACCGTTCATGCGCTTTTCTTCTTTAACAACAACTTTAAAAAATGTCCTCTTCCTCCGAGGCCGTCGCGCGCAGCGTGTAAACAGAGGAGGAGATCTCGCGATAAAATCAGCTGGAATCAGCTACCTAGGGAGGTGGTGGCCTCTCCCACACTAGAGGCCTTCAAGAGGCAGCTGGACAACCATCTGTCAGGGATGCTTTAGGGTGGATTCCTGCATTGAGCAGGGGGTTGGACTCGATGGCCTTGTAGGCCCCTTCCAACTCTGCTATTCTATGATTCTATGATTCTATGAAAAATATTGCGAGATCCTCACCCCTCCATCCCACTAGACCCATAGGTCTAGCTGAGGCCAATGAGTGAGGTTAGATATTGCCTTTTATACACAGAAGAAAATAAGAATATGGACAGTGTTACAGCAGAACTAGCAACTATCCACATATATGAAACTTTTCTGAGGAGGAGGAGGAGGAGGAGGAGGCCTCTTCCCCAAGAATCTTACAGTCTAGTTTACCCTTCGCCAACTTGGTGCCCTGCATACATTTTGGACTTCAACTCCCATCAGCCCCAGACAGCATGGTTAGGAATGCTGGTAGCTGTTGTCCAAAGTATCTGGAAGGCACGAGATTGGGGGAAATTGATCTAGTTCATAGATCAATCCCACTCATGTATTTTTGTCCCAGTTCCCATGACAAAAGACAATTCAGCCAGCCCATTTTCCAAGTATTGTTATTTTCCTGACTTGAGGCAGGAGAAGGTGGCACTTGCTGTGGTAACCATGTAAAGAGTCCTCTGATGTAGACAGGGCATGGCTGCTCTGAAGGGCAAAGGCAGCATACAAATCAGAATTCCGGCTTTGTTACGCAGCAAAAGCCTAGGACAACGTATCCACGGTGCTTTTCCTCCTTCTTAACTGGACAGCTGTATGCAGACCAAGCAAGTCAATTTGGGTGATTATTGGCCTCTTTGCCTACAAGGTCACAGACCCAATATGAATCTCTTTACAGAAAGTGGTTTTTGAAATGAAGCTCAGTCAAGTTTGATCAATATCTGGGAGCCACTTCATTGTCTCTGCATTTTCGATAAAAAGTACCTCATAAAATTATTCTGGAGAATCACAAGCTAATGCTATTTCAGCATCTTCATTCGAAAGCATGGAACTTCAATAAAGCTAAGCAAGTGGGTGTTTGCTATGGAGCTCCAGTACATTCCCCCCAAAAAACCACTCTTTTTAATCTTGCAGCTACTGTGACATGATCACAGTCCTTGATGAAAAAGCACTGCCTCACTATAGACCAGGGGCAGAACACCTGTATTTCTCCAGATGTTATTGGCCTCAAACCCCCATCAGCTCCATCCAGCATGGCAAGGGATGAGAAGACATTAAGAACATAAGAACATAAGAAGTGCCCTGCTGGGTCAGACTAAGGGTGGCCAACCAGCCATCGGCCAGGGATGGACAAGCAGGACATGGTGCAACAGCACCCTCCCACCCAGGTTCCCCAGCAACTGGTGCACACAGGCTTACTGCCTCGAATACTGGAGATAGCACGCAACCATCAGGGCTAGTAGCCATGGATAGCCTTCGCCTCCAGGAATTTATCCAACCCCCTCTTGAAGCCATCCAGATTGGTGGCCATCACCACATCTTGTGGTAGTGAGTTCCATAATTTAACAATGCCCTGTGTGAAGAAGTACTTCCTTTTATTTGTCCTGGATCTCCCACCAATCAGCTTCATGGGATGACTCTGGGTTCTAGTATTTTGAGAGAGGGAGAAAAATGTCTCCCTGTCCACATTCTCCACACCATACATAATTTTGTACACCTCTGTCATGTCTCCCCTTAGCCTCCTTTTCTCCAAGCTAAACAATCCCAGCTGTTGTAACCATCCCTTATAGGGGGTATTCTCCAGCCCCTTAATCAATTTAGTTGCCCTCTTCTGCACTTTTTCCAGCTCAATCATATCCTTTTTTAGGTGTGGTGACCAGAACAGTACACAGTATTCTAAGAGTGGTTGCACCATAGATTTGTATAAGGGTATTGGAGTCCAAAAACATTGAAGGCCAGCAAAGGCAGGGTAACTGTTCTATTTTCTTTTCTCTTCTCCCAAGTTCAGCAAAATCAGTTCTTTTCATCTGAGAATCAAGCCTAAAGCAAGGAACGTTCTGCAGAAGGAGTTGACTTCCCAAAGACATTATAGAACGGAAATTGTCCACTATCAGCATTTCCAGCTAAAGATTACCGATTTTGATATTTGGTGGTCACAGGTTTTTCGTTTGAAAAATATGCCAAACAGTTCTAAAAGTTATTTTTTAAAAAATACAGAACAATACATTCACTCTTATGTGTGATGTTTTCATACATTTCCTGGTTTTACTGCAGGAGAGGCGGGGTTCTGAATTCAAACAGCTGCGAACAGCTCAATTGTGTGGGTGGAAAAGGATTGTGACAAAAGTAAGTTCCCACAGTTACTCTACTAGACTTCAGTTTATTTGCATAGCACAATTCACTGTATTAAAATATTATGAAAGCTGGTATGAAACGTAATTTCCACCAGTAAAACATGCCAATTTATAGCACTATGCAAAATACATTTCGACAGCTAGGAGAAGCTACTGAATAAGTCCTTTCATACCACACTTGACAAAAATAAAATAAAATACCCAATCCGTTTAAATAAAAAAGAAAGACCGATTCAGAGATCAAACAGTGTGAGTGACAACGCCTTACAGAATGGGGCTGCCATGTTTGGCTGAGTTTTATTTCAAAGCTATCGATTAGCAATGATCAGGGTGAGTAGACCCATAATTCATGTGGAAATTGTAGTTAACACCTGGATGTGTGAACTGCTAGCATTTGACTGCCTTTTAGCAGTCACCACAAAGCAATGCCAATTTCCATCTTGGACAAATACCCCCCCAAAGTAGGTGGTAATAAAGGATAATCATCCATGCCAAGTCACCAACCAACAGCTTCAAAGGCTGTTCACTCACTCTCAGACTTGCTCAAAACAACAACAGCAGAAAAACAGGGGGAAAGTTTAGCGTGTGCTACACATTTTCCAATCTGCTTTAAGGATCCCAAGAGTTATGATTGCCCGAGAAGCAAAGCACACAAGTCAGAAAAAGGAGGGAGATTTTATCTAATGTATTGCTGCAGGTGTTGAGAAACAGAAGGGGAAACTTTGATAACTTGCCAGGGATGAAGCGAGTCATCCATTTTGCAATCCTCATACAGAGGTGAGGGGTGAAAACCCCAACAATCACCACATGTTTTGAGAGTTTACACATAGCTGCCACAGAAACCAAGCTGAGTTACGGCATAACTGTGATTTAATGCATTCCAAGAGCTGCAACAAACATGTGAAGTCAAGAGCATGCATCTTTGGGATTGGGGTTGATGGTGCTTCCTGGATATATGACAACATCTTACTCTTCAAGCTACCTGAGAAGCAGAAGATACCACAGTCCCATAGGCCCAGTTTGAACGTCACAACAACCCGGGGGGCTTTGCGTTTTTTAAACCGTGGGTTATAATTCTTGGTTGTCTCTCCCCCAGCAACCCAGAATACTTGGTTCACATGTCATGATCGACAACCCAGGGATGGGGTGTCCCTGAGTTGATTAACTCCAACCGGCTGCAGCAGCATTCTTGCTTGATCCCGCTTCGTTCACAAAAACCCAGGGTTTTTAAAAAAAGAGCCCAGGTTGTTGTGACATGCGAACCAGGTCATAGCATCTCTTGTCCTCGGGGAACACTGCTGGGCTCTGGCCTCCAATTACTTACATAAATGCATAACCTGCCCACTTCCAGAGGCTATGGATGAGTAACAACGATCTACCAATGGGCATTCTAAATGTCCGTGGAGAAAAGCCCAATGCAAAACCTTGCTCATTTACTCTTCTTGTTTTCTTCAAAAGCCTTGGCTAGATGGAAGACAAATACGGAGATCAAACGGATCAGCCACAGTCTTCCGGGAATGCTATGCTTTGCGTCCCCCACGCGCACGGGCACACACAAACACAAACAGTAGAGAACCTCTATTCCAAGCCAATGGCACCATCGCCTTCAGGGAGGTAACATGCTGCCAAGCAAAAATGCCAAGTTCCAGCTCCCTTGACAGAAAAAGCCAACATGACTGATGAAACTCTGCCAAGTCGACTGCTGCTGGAGTTGCATGGCAGCTAGAACAGCATCTTGCAGTCACAGCTGAGTGAACCTCTCTGGTGCTGATGGACTCCAAGGGAGTCATTCGACATCTCTGGAACTCTACAAGAGAAGCTCGATGCTAAAGCACTCCCCTCCTGGGTGCACAAATTGTTCCCATCTCTCTCTCTCTCTCACACACACACACATACACACAACCCCAGCTGGCAAATTTACATTCTTAGCAGGCAACAGAGACAACAAGGATGCTCCTCTGTCAATGATGCATCCAGCTAAACATAGGTATATTTTCAGTCCAACTAACAACCTACCATAAGCCTCTCTTGTCCTCTTCCCTGGCCAAAATGGATAGAAAGAGGGTTGGCGTTGTACCAGGCATCAGGATAACTCAGCAGTAAGGGAAAGCCCAAGCGTTTCCTGCTAAATTAGCACAAACTGCAGGAGCTGGTTGACTGGGACTGGTAACAGGCGGCCTACAACTCCTAGGTCTCATTGAAGTAGATGTTTTGGAAGGAAAGGGTTATTTGTATTATGTGTATACCGTAACAGTCAAAGACTGAAAGAGATTGTGTGAGGGTACGAGGGCCACTTCAAATGTTGCCTTTTTTCTACACTGAGATGATCCATGTGCAGGAACATATCCGTGCGCCATATGCTGTTTGACGTTCTCCCTGCACACACACCACCACAACTACAATGGGGTTCAGCTATACCCTGATAGATTTCCCCCCTCATTTCCCTCCTTTCAGATGTTGCAGCTCCCTAACAATAGGCAAGCTCTTCACACCTATTAAAGATCAATCCTTTAATTTTCAAGTTATGCAGCTCCACCACCTCAAAGGGACAGAAGACTGCACTGACTCACCGCCAAAGATTCCTCAACAGCATTAAAGACCTCAGTTGCAAACCTAGGCTGTTTGTGTTCCAGAACCTCTTGTACCATGGTAAGAATTCAAAATATGGTAGGAATTATGATCTACCTGCACTTTGTAATGCTGCAAGTATTAAAGACAGATGAGATTTGTAATATTATCGTAGCTTATACAGATGAGATCTGTAATATTATTATAGCTGTTCCTTCCACGTTATAACTGCATCCATAGCCCCCCTCCCAGTGGCTAGATCAGTTATTCATCCACAGTTCCTTGCAGGCATCCACTACATCTCAGTAAGACATAATGGGTCATAATTACTTGACAAAAAATCCCCTTTAGTGTTGAAACAACGTATAGTTTGGAAAGAGTGGAACATCATCACACACCTAGGATGTTGCTTCCAGTCAAAATCAGGTAAGGGAGCTGTATCATCTAATAAAAGGGCAGGGTGAGTAAAACCTAATCAGCTCTCTGGAATTGCTATGTAATTACAGCCTGCCCTCCAGTTATGACTGGCCAATGAGTGTTTGCTCCGACGACGTGGTTTTTGTAACCCATTCCTCAGGGTGGAGGAAAAGCTTGTTTATAGAACTCCCCAGTGCAGATCTCCTAGAATGAGCCATGTGCTTAATTTACTTCTCTGAGAGAGGGGTCAGCCCAACACAGGCCCGATGCACAAGGTGAAAAAGCAGGGCAAACATTCTTTAAACACATTTATTTGGAGAAGTCCCAACAACATTACTAGGCAACCGCCTGAAGATTGCAGGTTGTGTTTACAACTCAGGGATAACCTGGTCGTCATCTTCACGCCCTCGGTCTCCTTGAGCCTGTCCTCAGCTAGTGCTTCTCCTCCTTGTCTAATATCTGGTCCTCTCCGCCACCCCCAATCCCCACTTTTGGGTGCGTTTAGTACTTTGGAATTCGGTTTTCCAACCCATTTGCCACTTCTCCACCCACCAAGGTGTCTCATCTATGGTCCTTTAAATTTTGCATCACAAGGTTTTAAAATGGAGTTGTATTTTCATAGAATCATAGAATAACAGAGTTGGAAGGGGCCTCTTAAGGCCACCCCTGCTCAATGCAGGAATCCACCTTAAAGCATCCCTGACAGATGGCTGTCCAGCTGCATCTTGAATGCCTCTACTGCGGGAGAGGCCACGATGCTGTGAGAGCTTTCGGCAAAAGTGGGATACAAATCTAAAATGAATAGAAAATATGGCAGGAAATTTCATCATGGCCCCTTGATGTTAATGTCTGGAGGGAGGTGACACCCTCCTTGCTTGCCTGGTTGACATTTTTGCATCCTCCACCACATGGAAAGGAGCAGAGTCCTTTTTTATATAGTTTTCAAAAAATAAATAAATACGAAAATGTATTTCAAAATCAACAAAGCCCAAGAGAATTTTAAATGTGCCGCAAGGGCTTGAAGTAAACTATCAATCTGCCTCCTCGGGAACAGGCAAATCAACAAATATATTCCCTCCTGGCATCCTCCTTTTAAAGAATTCACCGCTGTTCTAATTGACTGCTACTGAAGGAAGTTAGTCTATAAATAGGAGAAACAGAATGGAGAGATACAAGCACATTGAGAAAGGGTAAGCTGGAAAGGCACAGAGGGAGCTAAAACAACTTGTCGAGGGAACGCAACAAGGCTGGGTTTGGAAAGAAAAAAGTTGCTAGAAGGAGCAAAGGGAATGTAACACACTTCTGTATAAACTTGCCAAAGCTATTTAAAATGGGGTAGAGAAAGTCAGCCATACCTTAAAGGAAGAATGGAAGGGCTACTTGCGATACAGGGCACTGAGGAATAGAAACCTTCTCAGTCTAGTGACAGTGACAACTGGCGTTATCAGGCATAACACAATACCTGGTACCTTGGAAATTAGAATTCAGCCATGGTGCAGTGCTCTGTGAGATAGAGGTTAAATTAAGCTGTGATCCCATACCTTGATTTGCAGAAAGAGAGCACTCTCTGGCTCAAGACTAGCACCTTGATGGAGCTGACATAAGGCTGGCATCTAAAATATGGGCACAAAAGAGGAAAGACAAGTCTTCGTACTAGCAGGGCCATGGGGCACTTCCTACGTTACATTTGACTGTCAGATCCTATATCTAAAAAATGAAGCGATGGAAAGATTTACACCTGTGCCTCCTTCCAAGGAAGTCACGGCTCTGCAAAGTGATTTCCAGATTCTCAGCACCCTTTTCTAAGAAGCAGGTACGTGCAAAAACCTTTGTTGTGCTTCGTGTATAGACACAACTTAATTGTGGTCACAGCTCTTCTACTATTTTAACACGTGCAACATGAAACGTGGGTGCTAGCACTGTACGGACCATGGACTAAAATGTAAGGTAAAATGAGAAAGAGTCTTTTGTCCTCCAGGGACCATGACATTAAAAAGAAAGAAAAAGATCCATACATGTATTTGCATTTCCAAAACCCAGCTCAAGTTAACTTTGAGTTGCTGATTTGCTTCGCATAGGTGTGAAGTCCATAAAGTGTTCCACAGACAAGTGGAGCTTATAAGGCAAACTCACTCAAACTATATAAGTAAAAATGTGCCACTGAGATCGTCCAGCCATTTCCCATTAGAAGACAAAAACACACAACATAAAGTACGTATGACGCAGTAGTTAGAGGTAGACTCGGACCGTGAAGAACCAGACTCAAATTCCCAAGCTACCATGAAGCTCACTGGGTAAACACAGCCCAGTCATGATCTCTCAACTTAACCTACCTCACAAGATTGTTCACAGCATTAAAAAGAAGGGGGGGGATCACATACATAATCCAGAGTTCCTTAGAGGAAGTCAGGATAAAAATGTAACAGACCAACAAATAAATATCTGGAGTTTTTAAACTATGCTACAGGAGAAACGGGTTTAATTGGAGCAGTTCGATCTGTTCATTTTTATTTGTTACATTTATATCCTACCTTTTCTCCAATGAGCCCAGAGCAGCATACATGGTCTTCCTCCTCTCTGTGTTATTTTCACAATAACCCTGTGAGGAAGGTTAGGCTGAGGATGAGTGACTGGTCAGCACACTCAACAGTTGCTATCAACCCATGGTTTTCAATGTCTTTTTCTTGGCACCTGTGTGTGCTGCAGGTGAAAGCTTGGTCTGCAGCCACCTGTAGCCTCCTTTTCCTAAGGAAGTCTCTGAGCCCCATCATGTACACCAGAGGCATTCATGGAGATTGGAGATGGAAACAGCTAGAGGCCTTCATTTTGTTGAGAATTGACCCCAGATACGAGTAAGAAAATGCATTATTATTATTATTATTATTATTATTATTATTATTATTATTATTATTATTATTTGATAAGTGGGAGGGGTAGGACACCTGGGAAAGTGCCAAGAAAGCTGTCCAGCAAAACATTGGTGCCTGCAGGCACCTCGCTGCCTTCCCCTGCTCCAACCACCACAACTTGCTGGCTTTCATTGTCCAGATAGATCATTGTTCTAGCTATTAAAATCTCTGGTGTCATCACAGTTTTCATGAGGCTGTCCTACAGCCTGTAAGGCTCTCCTATTAGATCTGCATCGAACGCTCTGATAAGGCCCCTACAGCTCTGCATCATCAACCCGGTGCAATCCATATGTCACTGACGCAAGCTCAGCAAAACTCAATCACGCCGCTTTCTGCATGCCAATTACCTGAAGCTGACAAGCCAATCACATGCGATGAGGATCTGTCGGCTGCTAGCTAGGTCCTGTCAATCAATAGGCAAACTCTGGGCCCTGCTGGGCCCGGAGTAAAAGCAAGTGGTCAATTTTGCATTCTCCACTGCAATAAGCACACACAGAGGCAGTCAACAAAAAACCTCCTACAAAGTAAATGAAGCAAGCAAGGGGTTTTTATTATATTTTAAATCTTTTCAAATCTCCATGTTTAACGTTTCTTGTCATTAAAGCGTCTAAACACTGCAGTCAAGGAGAAACACCTCCATACATGAAGGCTGCCTATTCAGAGATGCTATTAACAGCCAATGACACACGTGCTAATGGAAGTAGAGGAAACTTGGGGAGCATAACTAAAATGCACTTTTCTGTTTGGATCTATGCCATAAAGCAACTTAGAGCATCACAGCCCAGATGAGGACACTTGGATGAGATTCTTCTTAGGAGGTTCTCTCTTTTCCGTCCTTGATCCTTCCCACGCTGAGGCGCAGCGCTGGATGTCAAGGGCAAGTCAAGCTCTTCTCTCCGATAAACGGAAATTAGCATTGACGCTAATAGCAATAATAGACAGAGAATACAAAAGCAGGTGTGGAGCGCTATATAAAGATGCTGTGGACGTAGGCTTCTTCTAGATTCAAAAGGGCAGCCCTCATGATCCAAAGGTAATACAAACGGGCGAGCGTGTGTGACAGGGTGACGGGCGGAAATGAATGAATTAAAAACCATGATGTTTGAACTATGACTATAAATGGCACTCCATTCTCTAGCCAGGTTTACAGCTCCTTCCTTTAACAGAAATACGATTCATAGAGAAACGGCTGGAATGACTGCAATCCCACTTGCAACGCTACTTTTAAAAATCTACAAAACTTTGCATTGCGGTGCCTTCTCTTAGGTGCTTTTATCATATACATTTACAGAAACAAGCAATTGCATGAGTGTTCTTAATTAACGGCAGCTGCCTTGGTTGCCCTGTGGGATGACCTTTGCCGGGAGAGGGACAGGGGGAGTGCGACCCTGTTGGTTCTCCTGGACCTCTCAGCGGCCTTCGATACCATCAACCATGGTATCCTTCTGGATAGGTTGTCTGAGCTGGGAGTTGGAGGTACTGCGTTGCAGTGGTTCCGCTCCTACTTGGATGGCCGATTCCAGAAGGTGGTGCTGGGGGATTATTGCTCTGTGCCGTGGCTCCTAAGCCATGGAGTTCCACAGGGCTCTATCTTATCCCCTATGCTGTTTAACATATACATGAAGCCGCTGGGGGAGGTTATCCGGAGATGTGGACTGAGGTGTCATCAATATGCGGATGATACCCAGCTCTACCTTTCCTTTTCATCAAACCCAGGTGAGGCAGTGACTGTTCTGAACCAGTGCCTGGGCACGTAATGGACTGGATGAGGGCTAATAAACTGAGACTCAATCCAGACAAGACGGAGGTACTGTTAGCGGGTGGTTCATCTGTCCGGCGAGGTGATGTTTGCCCTGTCCTGGATGGGGTTGCACTCTCCCTAAAGGATCAGGTCCGTAGTTTGGGGGTGCTCTTGGATCCAGAACTGTCACTTGAGGCACAGGTGAATTCAGTGGCAAAGAGCACCTTTTATCAGCTTAGGTTGATATACCAACTACACCCTTATCTGGACAGAGATAGCCTTGCTACAGTTATCCATGCTCTGATAACCTCTCGTTTGGATTACTGCAATGCGTTATATGTAGGGCTGCCTTTGAAAACGGTCCAGAAACTTCAGCTGGTACAAAACAGGGCAGCCCATTTACTAACAGGGACTGGCCAGCGAGACCACATTATGCCAGTCCTTTTACAACTTCATTGGCTGCCAGTCCAGGTCCGGGCCTGATTCAAAGTGCTGATTCAAAGCCCTAAACAGTTTGGGGCCAGGTTATTTGAAGGAATGCCTCCTCCCATATGTACCTGCCCGGACCTTAAGTTCATTTACAGGGGCCCTTCTCTGTGAGCCCCTGCCAAAGGAAGTGAGGCAGGCGGCTACTAGGAGGAGGGCTTCCTCCACTGTGGCACCCCGGTTGTGGAATGAGCTCCCCAGAGAGGTCCGCCTGGCGCCTACACTATACTCCTTTCGTCGCCAGCTGAAGACCTTTTTATTCTCTCAGTATTTTAACACTTAATTTTAACTTAAATTTAAATTTTACTGTTCTAACTCTGTATTTTAATCTTATATCAATTTTTGCTGCGTGGTTTTATCCTGGTTGTGCTTTTTATACTGTATTTTGTATTTGTGTTTTTAAAGTGTTGGTTGTTTTATTATGGTTTTAATTTTTGTGAACCGCCCAGAGAGCTTCGGCTATCGGGCGGTATAAAAATGTAATAAATAAATAAATAAATAAATAAATACAGCCAAATAAGACTACTTTGGGGCTAAGTGGTATCTCATAATCTGTAATAGCCTGTATTGTTGCCAAACTTTATCAATCTGCATAATCTTAGTTGCTTCTGTTTGGCCCTTCCAATGCAAGTCGTTCTGAAGGTCATAAATTCTTTTCAACCACGGCAAGGTTAAATACCATGTAAACTGCAATTTATATAAACTCTAAGAGAAACGTTCTACATTACTACTTACTTTGTCAAGCATTGTAAAGTAACATCTGAGAAAGTGCTTTGCCAAGTCTGTAGAATGACTGCCGATTTGCTCTAAACCACAAAGCTTTGTTTGCTAAAAAGCTTTTTCACCGACCAAAACTTGTTTGACTTTAGCACTGATGAAGCCAAATGGATAAATGGCAAAGCCCAAAGAACTGAATAGAGCCAGACAAAGTCCGCAAGACCTTGTACAGTTTTTTGTGGAATATAATTGATTTTTATCTGCAATTTAGTGTTTGCTGGTGGCTCAGCAAAAGACTCTAGAAAATAGTTTTGCTTTTTCATATTCTACATGTCTGAGAGCATGAGTAAGCCTTATCTTGCACTCCCCACTATATAAAGGGGAATAATCCCATTTAGACATGGGTGCAGAGCCACTGTATGACAAGTTTTTCTACTCCTGTGCCAGCCAGGAGCAGTTATATGACCAAGTCACAAATCACTTACTAGCAGCAATGGTAAGCTTAGATTTGGTATGGCTGCACGATTTAGGCTGAAGTCCTTTAGCCACTTACACAATGACCTCAATTTGACTTACTTCTAAATATGATTTCACTGTTAAGTTGATTAACTGATTTCATCAATCAAAAATGTGTCCATGATGGACAAAAGATTTTGATTCCGTTTTGATGTATTTTAATAGAAGTGCTTCCAAAAGTACCCTGACCTGCTTGAAGTCCATGCATGACACATTTGACCCATCAGTTGAAGAACAATGAACCGGTCCTCTCTGTTGAGTTGCCTCTGTATACCTGAGACGATTCAGCAAACTGACTGCTGAAGAATGGTAGTTTTGAAGGGTTGAAACTTTTGAGTTAGAATAGAGCCACAGTGCATAAGATTGCACCTCCTTTCCTTGCTGCACAGAGCACAGTTGCAACTTGAGTCAAATAATGGCTCTCTGCCGGGATATATTTATTTATTTATTTATTTACAATATTTATATACCGCTCCCCATTGAAAATTTCAGAGCGGTGTACAAGATAAAATGAAAAATAAAAACAGAATAAAATAAAATGAAAAATAAAAACAGAATAAAAACAGGGGGGAAATAGGTTCTATTGTTGAGGTACTGAACTGCAGGTGTATTGTTAGATGTTTTTACACTGTGTAAAATAGCAGGTAATAAATCCGAGCTGACATGTGGTTTGTGGTAACAGAACACAAAGTAAAGTTCATTGAAACTGAACAGATCTTTGGTATTTCAATTTAGATCAAACCTGCTTATTTTTATATTTAAAACAACAATCCCAAGTCCCTTAAAGTCCTATCTCTTCTCACTCCTCACACACCAAACACAGGATACTGATATGATCAGTTCAGAATTATGTTTTGCATGCCTTGATTTCTTCATGCCATGCTCAAGTCCTGTTCTTCTGAAGCATGCACATGTGCTGACAGCCATAAAATGCTGCGATCCCCCTCTCCCCACTACCAGACTGTAGATAAGAGCTACAACTTGGAGGGAGGGATCTGAGAAGGAATTTCTCCCCACGGGCCACTTGTCCCTCCCAGCTGTTGTGGCAAGGGCCATGGTGGCTCCTCCCGCAAGGTTGGTGTCATGTCTTTGGAACAGGATGGGGACAGAGAAAAGGGCGTGTGCCAGTGGGTATGGAGGAGAAGGAAGAGGAGAGGCCATGAATCCACTGGATCCACAGGCCTCTCAGTTTCCTTCCCCACTCACAGCAAGGCAAGTCGATTAAGACAAGCTCAGCAGCCTGCATTAATGTTAAACGTTGTCTGGGAGGAACAGGCTTCTCACCCACTCTTACCAGTGGGCCTTAGGATCGATGGACCGCTCCAACATCAGAGCCCTGCATCGTACGAGTGTTAATCCTGTAAGACTGCACTCCAAGCTACTAAAAAAAAAAAAAAAAATTTATTATTTTATTAGTATTAATTAATAGCAATGATAATGACGATTCCATTAATCAAAGAGAATCCTCCCCGAGCCAAAGGGCAGTGACAGCAACATGGGGGATGAAGAGGCCCTGAACTGTTTGACTGGAAAAATTCAGCACCAGAAGCTAAAGTAGCTGCCCATCCCTGCTCTAGGGGCTTCCGTTCAGAAGGATCTTCCAGCTCCAAGGCTGCTTACAGCCCACAGCAAGCCCCAACGGCCCCCTACTTATAAGTCAGCACTTCAAAGGGATCTTGATAGGCTGGAGAACTGTGCTGAAAACAACAGAATGAAATTTAATAGGGATAAATGCCAAGTTCTACATCTAGGAAATAGAAACCAAAGGCACAGTTACAAGATGGGGGATACTTGGCTCAGCAATACTACAAACAAGAAGGATCTTGGAATTGTTGTAGATCGCAAGCGGAATATGAGCCAACAGTGGGATATGGCTGCAAGAAAGGCAAATGCTATTTTGGGCTGCATAAATAGGAGTACAGCTTCCAAATCGCGTGAGGTACTGGTTCCTCTCTATTTGGCCCTGGTGAGGCCTCATCTAGAGTATTGTGTCCAGTTCTGGGCTCCACAATTCAAGAAGGACGCAGACAAGCTGGAGCGTGTTCAGAGGAGGGCAACCGGGATGATCAGGGGTCTGGAAACAAAGCCCTATGAGGAGAGACTGAAACAGCTGGGCAAGTTTAGTCTGGAGAGGAGAGGATTGAGGGGAGACATGATAGCACTTTTCAAATACTTAAAAGGTTGTCACACAGAGGAGGGCCAGGATCTCTTCTCGATCCTTCCAGAGTGCAGGACACGGAATAACGGGCTCAAGTTAAAGGAAGCCAGATTCCGGCTGGACATCAGGAAAAACTTCCTGACTGTTAGAGCAGTATGACAATGGAACCAGTTACCTAGGGAGGTTGTGGGCTCTCCCACACTAGAGGCATTCAAGAGGCAGCTGGACAACCCTCTGTCAGGGATGCTTTAGGGTGGATTCCTGCATTGAGCAGGGGGTTGGACTCGATGGCCTTGTAGGCCCCTTCCAACTCAACTACCTATTCTATGATTCTATGAAGCCATGCAACATGAAAAGAAGCTCTCTTAACCAAGAAGCCTTTCTTTGCTGCCATCTGGTGGGAACTGGCTGAAGGTGTGCAAACACTACACATAAACACACACCCCACACACACCTCTGTAATGGCAAAGCATCACATTTTAAATGGTCTATCTCCAGTTGCAGATGGGCACGCTCTCCCAACACTGCCACATTCAAATACTTGGGCCCCCACACCGAAGCTGCGTCCCCCCCTTCTGACAAAACGTGAATGAATAGTAAATAAACATTAGTTATCTCCTCCTTCCAAACCTTGCTTGGAAAAGAACCCAATTTTAAATCCTCTATAGAAGCCAGAGTCTGTTATCATCCGCTAGTCTCCCACAGCCAGGTAGACTTAAGGAGTTGAGCCGAACTCCCAGGTTGGGGATGGGGGGGAGCTTCTAGAAATGCTGACGTGCGCCACGGCTGTTGCTGACAAGACCACTTTAAATGGGGTACATAGTTAACATTTCAAAAGAAGACAGCAAAAGGAAGAGATGGTAAAAAGGGCCACGCAAGGAAGTGCTGTTATTGGGCGGCAGGGGTGGGTGGGTGGGTGGGCTGCTTAGTCAAATAAACCATAAGAAAAGCATTTAAGGCAACCATCTCTACATGGCTTTTAATCCAAGGAAGAGGATCCACTGAGAACAAAACCATTTGGGGAGCTTAAAAAAGGGGGAGTGGGAATAAATACACGTTAAAACCCTCTTCTAGATAAGCATGTGCTTGCTAGCAAATTAGCTAGAGGCCTTGCTAGAACATCACACAGGACAATGCTGCTGTTGCCAGAACAGTTGGTGGGTGAGCAAATGTAGGGTGACCCTATGAAAAGGAGGACAGGGCTCCTGTATCTTTAACAGTTGTATAGAAAAGGGAATTTCAGCAGGTGTTGTTTGTATATATTTTTATTTTTTTATTTTTTATTTATTTATCATACAGTGCCCTGCCCTCTTTTAAATCTGGTAACTCTAGTATAGCTCCTGCAGCTTTAACTGTTGTGATGAAGAGGGAATTTCACCATGTTCTCCATATATACAAACGACACCTGCTGAAATTCCCTTTTCTATGCAACTGTTAAAGATACAGGAGCCCTGTCCTCCTTTTCATAGGGTCACCCTAGCAAATGGATCTAAAATCAGGACGCATGTCAGTGGGTATATGAACCCAGGCATAAACTGTTGATGTAGAGCTGCCTTCGAAGATGGTTCAAAGCTTCAGTTGGTCCAAAATGGGGCTGGGGCGCATTACTCTAATTGTGTAAAGCGTTCATTGGTTACCAGTTGGCTTCCAGGCTTCATTTAAGGGGCTGGTTTCTTACCTTTTTTAAAAAAAAACTGGTACGTGTGTATTTCAGCATCTCCTCTTCCCATATAAACACGTTTGAGCACTAAGATCCACTTCTGAGGTGAAACTCACAAGCTTTCATGTGTTATTAGTACAGCCAAGGAAGGAGGTGGATGAAAAAAACCGACAGAGTCTTTTACCTGTGATGCTTAAAGTTTGAAATAACCTCCCAAGAGAATTACACCAAGCTCCGTAGCTGCTTACTTTTTGCCAGGCAGAAAAGACTCTAGTCCCACCAGGGTTTACACACACATACCTTTACACACACACACCTTCACACACCTTCACACACACACACAAATTACTCTGTATCAAGATTTGTTGCTGCGATTTTTGCTGTCAGGTGGTTTTTGAACTTTTTTTTTTTAAAAAAAAAATGTTGTGGATTGTCTTGTTTTACTGTAATTTTTACTGCCTTACTTTTGCTATAGAATAGCAGAATACAAGTCCGGAAAATAAATGAAACAGAACATGCTCTGTCAGCCATGGATACCCTGGATGGCCTTGGGGTCAGGGCATTTACTCATTCCTCATTTCTCCCCGCCCCCCATCTATAAAACACAGATACCAATCACAGGCTTGGTATAAATATTTTTCATGCTAGAAGTACTATATCAATTGATGGTTCCCAAAGCGTAAAGCAAGTTTAGGGAGGTGAAGAGTTTTCGGATTTGTCCCCTGTCCCTCCCCAATAAGTGCCTTGGTAGAATCAGGAATATCAAAGCCTTCATGCAATGCTAAAGCAAAGGACGTCAGCCAAAATTTCACCTCCCTTGTCTGCTCATTTGCTCTTCTCGATGGGCTGTCCACTTTCAGGCTTCTTAATCTTCTCTTGCTGCCCCACATTTCCCAACCCTCCGTCCCTAGGGCCTGCTGGTTGCTTACGGCCCTGCCTGCTCTGTCCCTCTCTAGGAACTGAGCAAATCAGCCGACAGAAGCCAAAGTCCTTCTTCCGGCCCCAACCCCTCTGTTGTCATGGGGGAGGGGGCTCAGAAACCATATATCACTATTTCAATCCTAAAATACCATATTGTGTGTGGCAATATTGACTATGCTTATGCTGAAGTTTAGGCTTTCTGATTCACTAGAGTGCCACCGCCATGCTCTCTCCATTCCCCTTGAATTTGCTTGTCCTCTGTTTCACTGGGCCCTGCAAGAAACCATTCTTCTTCTGGCCTTGGGTAGGAGCTCACTGTGACACAAGTTGAAAACCATCCTCTATGATTAGCAAAGGATTTGGGGCAGCGGGCAGATAGGACCATGCGAGTGTACCGCCCAGAGAGCTTCGGCTATTGGGCGGTATAAAAATGTAATAAATAAATAAATAAAATAAATAAATACCAAGGAGCTGGGGGGGCGGGAAAGGCACTGGAGGTTGGCAAAGCCACAATTACGAACCAGCAGCACTCCTGGGGCGCTCACCACTTTTAGTTTGCCCTGCCCAGATGAGCTAACAGACCTTTAAACGTAGGGCAGCTGGTCTACACGAAGACATATACATCTGTTAAGCAAACACTCCCTCAAACGTGTGTTAAAAGCGAGCACACTGGTGCGTGCGTGTCCTTAGAGCGATGCCTTGTCAAGTGCAGAGGCATTTTACAGCTATTCCCGACTGTGAGCCACATGCGCCTTCAGCCCCAACAGCATTAATTTCACCGGAAAGCCCAGCCCAGCCAGACGGCTCAGCAAGGGTGAGGTACAAAGCACAGCGCAGAGACTGGATCCAACCTTTGAAGCAGAATTAGCGTTGCCCTGACTGACGGCACCAGCGCGGTCTGGAAGAGAGGAGCCAAGATTGACCTGTAAACAACAGCAGTTTACATACACGCATGTCTACTCCCTTGCCCCAGAACTGGAGAGCAGCACCAATATATACCAGTCTGTGATGTAGTACAATTTATTGTAAAGTATTCATTGTATTTGTTTGCAAACTACTTCAGGATTTGTGTAAATGTGTAGTGTAGATATATTGCTAATCATGATCACCAGCAGCAGCAGCATGGATCCAGAGTGGAGGGGGAAAGGTCTTTGCCTGTGTTACTATCTCCAGTATCAGAGACGGTATCCCAATGTATTCCAGTTGCTGGGGAACATGGGTGGGAGGGTGGTGTTGCACCGTGTCCTGCTTTGTTGGTCTCTGGTCAACAGCTGGTTGGCCACTGTGTGAACAGAATGCTGGACTAGATGGAACCATGGTCTCATCCAGCAGGGCCCTTCTTACGTCTTCCGAAGATGTAGACTACCAACCAGATGGTTGCCTTGCAACTGCAACTCATAGAAATGTTAGCTCAATAGGCTACCAGGCAACAGATCCCTTTCAACTGAATGCAAGGCCATCTCCTCAGAGGCAAAGAACAGGTTCATGGAAAGAGTTACACTGAGAGAAGTTTAGCATTCGAGCTGAGCTTCCTGCTAGCCCCAAAGAAAAGGACCCACCCACCCCCAAGTCTAGGATGACCTCCTATTCCTGAGACTTAAGAAGCTTTTGTGCACTGGGCTGCTAAGCAGTTCCAAAACAGAGAGCTATCTGAACGCACACAACTGTCTGCAGCAACGAAGTCCGCTATTGCAATTTTAATTAAATTGCCTTTACAGCACAACTTCAGCCAGTTTAAGTCTCTGAGTGTGTGTTTGTGTGCACACACAAGCACACACACTCTAAGGTTTTCCAGTGACTTGATTTCCTCATGGAATTTTCCAAATATCTTTTTCTGATTTTGAACACCAGCATACACCCCACCCTGTTGAGACAACCCAAACTTCAGCTTTTCTGGGCTACGTTATGGAAATAACCATGCTAGGCAGTGCACAGAGGAATATGAATGCCGTAATATCTGCGAAAGTTTAGCATTTGAGCTGAGCCTCCTGCCAGCCCCAAAGAAAAGGACCCAACCCAAAAGTCTAGGGTGACCTCCTATTCCTGCGAATTAAGAAGCTTTTGTGCACAAGGCTGCTAAGCAGTTCTAAAATAAAGAGCTATCTGAATGCATTTCATATGATTTACTGTTAAATTTCTGTGTAAATCAATCTGAAATTAACATGCAGTAATTGAGGGCAGAAAAGGGAAGAAAGGCTGTACGTCAAAGGACCAAAACAGCTGAAGCAAAGAGATTATTAGCATAAACTGAAGAAAAAGGTATTCTCCCCTCTGCCACAGGCATGCATGCACACACTAGAGGATGTTTTATTGTTAATAATGGGACAGACAAGTAAGAGAGTTGCCACTTTGGAACGGCAGGGAGGGCCCATGGGACCCAACCTGCACTTCGTGAGCATCCAGGGAAAGGGATGAAGCACCTGCAACGCTTTGCTGCCTGTCACTGTTGTCATAGAGAAGGTGGCGCAATAAGGTCGCAGGGGATAAAAGGCCGGAGGGCAGGGGGGACAAAAGGTTTAAAAATCCAAAGTAACACAAAGCCTCTATCTTCCCTCAGATGGAAGTAAATGTCACTAAAAACGTTTTTCATCCAAAGCTATGTTCGCAGACAGAAACCTATTAAGTAGCAATGGGAGACCTGTTAGAAATTATACCTGTTCATCCACAGCTCTCACTCGGGTTAATTCTTCATCATCACTTCCTGGATATGAAGAATAACAACAGAGCGTGTCAGCTGCCATGGGGTTCAACCAGAAGCCCTGCAGGTAATTCCCTATTCTCTGGGCCACCAGAGTCATTGCTGAAGTGAGTCAATTCAAGACAAGATACTGATCACTGCTGTCCTGAGAATCATCTCTTCTCGATCCTCCCAGAGTGCAGGACACGGAATAATGGGCTCAAGTTACAGGAAGCCAGATTCCGGCTGGACATCAGGAAAAACTTCCTGACTGTTAGAGCGGTACGACAATGGAATAGTTACCATGGGAGGTTGTGGGCTCTCCCACACGAGAGTCCTTCAAGAGACTCTACAACATGAGTCTCCCCCAAGCAGAGCAAGCACAAAGAATGTCCATCGGTTTGTGCTATTTTGTGTCCACAACTGGAACACTTCTTGAAGAGGCCTTGATGTGCCATAGACACCAAGACACCGACGAACAAACTTTTTTTTTTTTAAATAGGAAAGATAGAAAACTGGAGAAACAAGAGAAAGAAGGAAAAATTGATAGATTTTTCAGCTATGGTATAACAAAAACGCACTATACCAAGAGAAGGCTCCAAACGCTGTTGACCCACAGGCGGTTGAAGAGAGCTGAGGGGATTAGGCGGGAACCCCTGAGTATGCTCAGTGGACGGTGGGGGAGGGGTTCCCGCCTAAAAGATTTTCAGCTTGACAAGTTTCCGAACCTGGCCCTGCGCAGGCGCAGAGCCCATATGTGTGATGCACAGAGACCACGAAGAAGAACCCTGGGAGGTGGTGGGCTCTCCCACACTAGAGGCCTTCAAGAGGCAGCTGGACAGCCATCTGTCAGGGATGCTTTAGGGTGGATTCCTGCATTGAGCAGGGGGTTGGACTGGATGGCCTTAGAGGCCCCTTCCAACTCTACTATTCTATGATTCTATGATCAGGAAAAACGTCCTGCCTGTTAGAACAGTACGACAATGGAACCAGTGACCTAGGGAGGTTGTGGGCTCTCCCACACTAGAGGCCTTCAAGAGGCAGCTGGACAGCCATCTGTCAGGGATGCTTTAGGGTGGATTCCTGCATTGAGCAGGGGGTTGGACTCGATGGCCTTGTAGGCCCCTTCCAGCTCTACTATTCTATGAACCCCATGGCACTGCCTGCTTCATAGCATCAGGACCTGCCTGGGCTGTAAGATGTACGTCAGAGGCCATGCTTGCTTTGCTCTTATCCTGAATCATGGAGTGGGTGAGCACAAGAGACAGGGCCTTCTCAGTGTTGGCACCAGCAGCTCTGGAATATCCCTTCTGGTGGAGATCCAGCCAGCTTCCTCGTTCTTCTTTTTTTAAAAAAAAATCTAAGCATTTTTTATTATTGTTTTAACAGGATTTTAATGCACAATTTCTGCTGTGTGTTTTTTAAAACTGTTTTATATTGATTGCTTTTTTTTTTTAAGATTGCACTGTTTTCAGTCTGGCTCTTACTATGTTATTTGGCGACGAATGTATTCTGTTTTCATTTATGTATGCCACCCTGAGTGCACTATTAGCAGAAGAGCAAGATATAAATACAGTAAACGACGAACACTAAATAATGATAATGCTAATATTTTCAAGGTCAGGCAGTGAGTGTATTACATATTTTACATTCAAAAGTGACAGATTTGGCTGAACTCAGTTGGGCAACTCATCTCAGAGGGAACGATGAGGCGATTCCTCTACTGTTTGACTGCCAGCCAGAATGTGCCTCTTCCTGCTCCCAGGACTTGCCAGCACTCCAGCCACTGGAGGGAGGGAAGGGAGCTTAAGGACTCTGCTAGCACACAGGCCTGGGCATCTGCCAGGCTACAGTTTTCCTGCATCTTCATGCCAGCAACTCACCACCACTACCATGTGCCGTACAATGGAACACGTGAAAAAGAACTGAATAACCAAAATCATATGACTTTGGAGACTGGGGAAGCAGGAAGAGAGGCTGAGAAGAAGTATAGAATTCATTGCCGCTTTACTGATACAACAAGTGCGCCATAAGGTTGCTCAAGTAGAAGGACACACTTATAAACCTGTGGTTGCTGTTCACACCGGGCATCCTAGGAGAGGCCACACACTGCATTTGAGGCTTGATTTATACCAAGATTTGCCTAGGAAGAAAAGCCAAGAGTATGTGAGAAATGCAGTGGTTGGCAGGCGGACTGCTAGCATGAGGAGGAGAAGAAGCTGTTAACTGCCCAGATAAATATTTTATCACATCCACTCATAGACTTTTAAGGCGGAATGGGGGGGGGCAGCTTAACACTTTGCAAAGGTCTATTTTATGGTGATTGTTACAAGCAACGGCAGTGCCAAGATCCCAGTACCAACAGATGTGCCACAGCTATTAGGGACTAGAAAGAGGTGAGAATACATGGTTAATGAGTTTTTGGGTCACTAGGAGAGGACCACAACCCCCACGATAATCTCTTGAGAGAACAAAACTAGGACATATGGCATTTGATGTGCGGAAACTGCCAGGCTCATAATTAACCAATTAGAGTACATGCGGAGCTCCTAGAGAGTATAAATCTTTCAGTGTAAAAAATGCCGTGGACTACTGAAGGTGTCAGTCTGCCCTGGAAATCTCTCTTCATTAATGCTTCATGCCGAGCCAAATGTGTTGTAATGAAAGGACCATTAATGGAGTTACATTTATGGCAATGTGTAACTGGCATTAACCTTCCCAACGCCTAAATTTATCCTCATCAACATGGCTCTCTCAAAACAACTCTCATAAACTTCGGTCAAGGGGTAAGCTTTGCTTGTGAAGAGTGTGCTTACACAGTGTTATGAACACAAAGATGCATCTAAACAAGCACAGGTGACTTGACTGACCATCTCAACCCCGGCTCATACATTCCTTGAGGCCAGGGCCACATTTCGTGCAATAGACAAAATCTCCATCATGCGGGTAACGGCAAGTGTGAATCAG